>NC_132785.1:25101150-25431150 GCF_048418805.1 Vulpes vulpes | reverse complement strand
GTAAAAAGCCTTTAACACAGAGACTGGTAAGTAGATACTTAATAAATGTTAAATTACCTCCCCCTTCCTATTAAGGCCCATGAAATACATCCCTAGAGGAAAAAAAAAAGTGCTTACATTAACGTGAAGAATATAATATTTTGAATATTTAAACCTATAAGCCTGATGAGATAACTATTTAACATGATAGTACAACAGATTTACAGTTAATATGTACTGAACAAAGTATATACAGAGCAGTAGAGGAATGTCAACATATAATATCCCGAGCTTTTTAGTTCCCAGCTTTCTATGTAGAAATCTCCATAATTATGGAGATTGGGAGATTATCCTTAATGCTAATTTTATTCTAAAGCTGGTGCAATTAAAAAGATAACTTTGGCTCTAAATTACAATCTCAAATTTGTGTTTGAGGCTACAATTAAATTAGATAAAATTTCTCTAATCAATATTTAAACTCTGTTTTTTAAGGATACAACAGGTTTGTTTATTTGTTTAAAGGCTCAGTTTTTTACCTTAGGTCAAAAGCATTGTGGTTTTTTAGAGTGGTCCCAAAATATCAGAAGATACAAAAGTTTTATTTAATCTAAACTTGTTGATTCACTGTTGTAATTTAAGTCATTTGACTTAAAAAAGTTTGCAAAAATGTTGACAGATATAGAATTTGATTTTTATATTTTAGAGTGATTAAGCATGCTTCTTGTAAAAACAAAATTCCTATACCCTGGACATAAATATCGAAAGTTGAAAGTTGGTGTTCTTCAAACACGATGGGAATTTCTTACTCTTTTCAATGACACATTAAATATGTTTCAAAAGGTGCCTGGAATTAATCACAAAAAGAAAAAAAAAAGGTAACATTTCAACAAAGAAATTGGTGGACACCACCATAACCAAGTGATCAAAGTTATTAGCATCATTGCTAATAATAGGAAAAATCACCAACATGTGTCCACAGATGTGATACACTGAGGACACTTTGTCTCTTTTGTGATATTCTTGCTCCCAGATAACTTGAATAACTTGAATAAGGAAATATTGAATGAGGAACTTGAATGAGGAAATATTACACAAACCTACATTGGGGGACTTTCTGTGTAATAACTGCCTGCAGTCTTCAAAAGTGTTGAGGTCATGAACACTGAAGTAGCAACTAAGAAACTTTGAGATTGAATGAGATCAGACACAGGGCAATAAATGCAATGTAAGACATTGAATCTGATCTTAAATTGGGAGAAAAATATAGCCCTAATGGACATTATTGGGACAAACCAAGTACATTAAATTTGATATAAAGTAAAGGTTAGATAAAGTATTCATGTTGTATTTTCTAATTTTGATAATTAAACTTTGGTCATGTAAAAAAATGACCCTGATCTTAGGAAATATATATGGGAGAATTTAGAGATATAGGACATCATGTTTCCAACTTAATCAAATAGTATTGAACATGAAAACACATATATTAAAAATATACAGAGAAATAATAAATCAATTGGGGTAAAATTTAAACAATTCGGTGAATTTGGGTATAGAGGGCAGAAATTCTGTATTTTTCTTACAACTTTTCTAAATTTAAAACTACATCAAAATTTAAAAATTATAAAAACAGTGCTTATGAAGTATACATTATTTATCTTTATAAGGTAGTTGTATCTATTCAAAACATAGAGTATGTTTTGCATATTTGATAAACCTGCTTCATTTTTTAGAAAATATGTAGTTGGACTAATTTAAAAATATGTAGTATTATTTTATTTGCTTTTATCAGCAAGTAATAATTTGGATGAAGATGTCATTTTTTTTCTTTTTCTTATTTCAAAGATCAAGGAAATAGCTCATTTTAAAAACGGTTATGAGTCTAGGTGAATTCAAACCAGATGTTCTGAGGATTTAATTTCACTCTCAGATTTCTGATACACACGGTAGAGAATGTCTAAGATGTAATGTCCAGCCAGAATTTCCCATTTAAGACTGGATATTCCTGGGTCAGCCTCCAAGTTAAATGTTTATTTTTCAAACTGTTTTATAGTGAAGTTTGGTTAAAAGACTTGGCACGGTGCTCTTCAGTTTAATTTTAAGCCTGACAGAAACGCTGGCCTCAGTGTGTGCATGTGTGTAATTTAGTTGCTGTGCTACTGGAAGTCTATGGAAGATTAATGAATGGTGAGGCTCAGTGGCAGTTGTGAAGGGATGCAGGATAGAGAAAACCAGCCACCATCTGTTCAAAATGTCTTTTGTAGTGCTTTTAAGGAAAACAGTTATCAGCAGGAGACAGAGGCAAACAATGGCTTTAAATATTAATGTTTCTGTTGTTGCAAATAAAAATTGCAATTGTATTTCTATTATTTCTACAAATAAATATGCATATATTAGGTTGTGACCATACCGTATATTCAAATCAGTTCTCCAAAAAGCAGGAAAATTACCAGCAATTTAATATCCTTACCAATATTTGCTCTCAGTTACAATTTTCAGAGATATATACATTAAGCCAACAAACAAGCTCTGTAAGTCATTCCTTTTCTTTCAAATTCACGTTTTTTCTTTAGCATCAGTCATCACAGTCTCATGCAATCTACACAACATACATTAATTATGTTCTCATAGATTCATTATCCCAACCTAGCCTTCAAATCTTTTCAAGATTGTCCTTTTATAACTGAAATGTTATCAGTTATTCATGCCCACTCGGAAAACTCTAGATCAGTACTTTTCAAACTTTAACAGAGACAGATCACCTGGGGTCTTTTTCAAATATAGATTTGAATCGCTAAATCTAGGCTTGAACCCGACTCTCTAGTGATGTCAAAGCTGTTTGTTGGTACATGATCACATTCTGATTATAAAGATAAAAATGTATCTTTATGAACTTTTTACTGTGAAGAATGGTAAAGGGGTCATTCATAAAATGCTAAAAATATTCAAGCCCCAATAATGTTGGTGTCCACTTGGCTGAATCTTTGCAAAGGTTCCCATTCACGCATCCACCAAATACTAATAAAATAATAACAATGACAATAATAAAAATGGATTTATTGGCTTATCCTATATCATTAGAATCAGTATTGAACCAGTATTGGATCTTACATCAACACTTTTGGTTATGTCAAAAAATCATATATTAACAACTTCTACATTTTATCTTAATTAAAAACATAAATGTTAATCCTTTTGCCTATCTTTGGTCCAAGGCCAAGGTATTTTATTTTTGCATAAGTTGGCTGATTGGATTTCCTTGTCATCTTTCATGCATGGAAGGTACCCATAATTCATCACCTTAGATTTCCAGTTTCCATTTCTTTCAAGTGAAGCAATAACTTAAGTACACCTGCAAAGCACTGTAATGAAAAGATTTACAGTAACTTCCAATTTTTTACAATTAGCTTGTCTACACCTAATTCAAGTGCAATTATTTTAGGAAACTTAACTTTTTTTGGGATTAATCCAGAGCGCTCAAGTTAATTTCCATAAAACAACAACAAAAAAAGTATTTTTTCTTTTTCTCTTATTTATTGGAATCGCTGTTTACATAACGATTGATTGTTATACCTTCAAGGAAAAATACAGCAAAAATATTGAGCTCACTACCTAACATTTGTGACAGAACTACATGTGTCAACTAGGGACTATCAGACCCTAAAATGGTCTATAATGCCATTACTATCCATTAGTTTGTTTCACAGTGTATTGGGAATAAAAATGGATCAGGGAAGTGAAAGATAGTTGAAGCTTCTAATCTTAAAGAAAATCCACTGCCTACCTGCAATAGTTAAAACAAATTTTTAAAGGAATTTGATTCATAATCTCAAGAAATATTTCTTGCAATCCCTACTGACACATTCAAGTTATTTTCTACGTTTGGCTGATCTTTCGTTCCGATATTACTTCAAATTATTTCTCTATCACTCTCTTACCACCCGCAGTTATTCTATGCATGTCTATCCATTAAGCCATTTTAAAATCTGCCCTTATTTTTACCCCTTCTTTACTTTTCCAATTTTATCTCTAATTGTCTTTCTTCTGAATCATAAATATCTGGGGAGAAATGGCAAAAAGGAACTGCAGTGGTTTAAAATTATTTCCTTGGCAATAACTTGTTTATGTCTGGTAAATATTTACTAAATTTATTATTTCCTCGATCCATCAATGTGTAAGATAAAGTGCATTAATTCTTTAAGGCACTTATGTCCCGTTAGAATGAAGTAACTCTCTTGCTTGTTCATAGAGAATGTCATAGACAATGAGGATCATCCAAGTGATACAAAATGAAAGTGGCACTAAATACCACACAAGTAAATACACAGGAGCTTATTATCTAGAACCAAAGAGCCAACAAAGGTCTTTTATTTCCTAATAGTAATGTAATTACTTTAGTGCCACCAATTGAAAAAGAGATCATGAAATATGAACAAAATAAAATTAGGTATTTTACTCTTTTTTAAACATTTGTGATTTTATAATTCTTGATGGTTTCAATCAGAGTAAAGGAGAGACCACATTTTAAAAAAAATTAAAATATACCATAGTCAAAATTTCAATAAAACCATGCTAACAAAAAATGATCCAAAACATTTGAATATTTAAATGGAAAATACATTTTCTAAATTAATTTGCTACTTGTATAGAAAGTTTGGCTAAAGTTTCTGCATTCAGATTTTCAGTTAATCATCTTATAATTTAGTAGAAAAAAGATTGGGATGGAATATTATGCTATGAGTGAAATAACTCAATGAGAGAAAGACAATTATCATATGGTTTCACTCATATGTGGAATGTAAGAAATAGTGAAAGGGACCACAGGGAAGAGGGGGAACTGAGTGGGGAAACATTGGAGAGGAAGACAAACCATGAGACACTGCTAACTCTGGGAAACAAAGGGTTGCAGAAGGGGAGGTTGGTGGGAGGATGGGGTAACTGGGTGATGGGAACTAAAGAGGGCACCTGATGAGATGACCACTGGGTGTTATACCGTATGTTGGCAGATTGAATTTAAATACAATATTAAAAATGAAAACTTCGGGATGCCTGTGTGGCTCAGCAGTTAAGAGTGTTCCTTCGGCTCAGGGCATGTTCCCAGGGTGCTGGGAATGAGTCCCACATCAGGCTTCCTGCCTGGAGCCTGCTTCTCCCTCTGCCTGTGTCTCTGCCTCTCTCTCTCTCTGTGTCTCTCATGAATGAATAAATAAAATCTTAAAAAAAAAAGAAAACTTCAATACTTTTATCGATGCAATTGTTTATTGACTGTAACATCAAGTAAATCATTTAATCTTTGCAGTGTATTTTTTTTTACTCTATTTTCCTGTGGTTCTAGTATGACTTTTGAAATTAATATTTTTGGAATAAAGTGAAATTAATATTTTTGGAATACAATGTCTTGTAAATATTTAAAAGCTAAAAAAGGCAAAGTATAAAATATTAATGAATGATTTGTGTATTGTCTTTTTTTTTTTAATTTTTATTTATTTATGATAGTCAGAGAGAGAAAGAGGCAGAGACACAGGCAGAGGGAGAAGCAGGCTCCATGCACCGGGAGCCCGATGTGGGATTCGATCCCGGGTCTCCAGGATGGCGCCCTGGGCCAAAGGCAGGCGCCAAACCGCTGCGCCACCCAGGGATCCCGATTTGTGTATTGTCTTACACAAAAATTTAGATTCAAATCAGAGAATGGGAAGCAAATTGTTCTAAGTTATCTTTACCTGGTGAATAGCAAGTTATTTTTATAATAATAGATGTTTTATTTAATTTTTGTTAATGATTTGAAGCAATTAAGAATAAGCCCCTCCAGATTCAGAAATTAGATATTTATAATATTTGTCAGCATATAATTGTAATAATTATATTACACACACACACCCCACACATGAAACACTCCCAGACATGGTCACCAATTTACATGCCCATAAATGGATCATATTCTACTTTATTCATTATTAGTTTGATCGCTTTAAAGAAAGCATGCATTATTTACAGGGCACCTGTATTAGCAAAACTGATCCAAAGTGATATTCAAGTTAATTACTTTATTCTTCTGGGGGTTTTGACCTGATTTCTTTTTCAGTAGGCAAAATACAGTGAAAATTGGGATTAGTCAAACTGTTCTTGCCTGTAAATGAATTTCCAATGTAAATAGCTAACACAAATCATAAAAAAAAAAGTAAAGACCCGCTACTCTGAAGGAGTTACTATTCTCTTATATTGATACAGTAACTAAAACGTTAAATAGAAGAAAGCAATCAAAGTTTATTCCTGATTTAATATACTTTTATTCAGGAATTTTGTATTCAAGTTCATTATTTAAACTGCACCAATTGAGATATAGAATTTTAATTAATACAGAAATTGAGAGTAGGAGAGAAGTTTGAGTGTAGTAATTTTTCTTACCTTACTTCTAACAATAAGATTCCTGCACAACAGTTGAGTAAAATGAATCCAAAATGAATTCTAAAAATATAACCAAGCAGTTAGTGTCAACAAACAGCTTAGCTAGCTCATGCTGCTTAAACCCCAACTACAAAAATATGGGCATAAGGCAAAACAGATTTCTGTACTGTCCTGTCCCTTTCAAAGATCAGGTTTTCTTGGTGTATGTCTCATATGGCTGTACATTTGCCTAAAGTCACACAATTATTAGTGGGATTTGCTTAAAAATTAAAACTGTCTATATTTTTGCCAAGTTACCCAATAATGTCCTTTCGAGCAAAAAGATGCATGTGGTGGGCAGAAATCTCCCCATCCCTGACACACACACCCATCTTCAAAGATTTTCCATCCTAGTGGCTGGAACCTGCGAATATGTTTCCTTGTGGAAAAATGTGATTAAGATTAGGGACCCCCAGCTGAGAAGATTAACCTGAATTATCCAGGTGAGCCCAATCTAATCACACAAATTCTTACAAGTGGAGAACCTTTTCCAGCTGTGGTCAAAGAGTAAGAGATGGCAGCAGGAGAAGGATTTGACTTTGATCACATCTAGTTGTGGGTCCTGAGATGCAGGGGGCCATGTGCAAGGAACTGAATTCTGCCAACAAGCTAAATGGGCATGGAAATGGATCCTCCCCTGGAGCCTTCAGGAAGGGATGCAACATTGCCAATGCCTTGATTCTGGCTGGGGTGAGTCTGTGTTGGAATTCTGACCTATAGGAGATAATAAACTTAAGTTGCTATAGGCCACTAAGTTTGTGATAATCTATTACAACAGCGGATGAGACCTAATACAATCCAGAATCACATGCCCCACTTAACTGCCGTTATCTCTTTAGTCTACATCATTTTGCAAGTTGTTCAGTCTTCCACTGACTTTCATGACTTTAACACTTTTGAAGATTGCAAGCAGATTAGAATGTCCTTCAATATGGCCTTGTCTTTAGTGCTTGCATGGTTTGATCTAGGTTATGTACTTTTGATAGAATACCACAGATGTGATACCATGGTTCTTTTCATTGCATTTTATCAGATGGAGGGTGATATTAGTTTTTCCCATTATTAATAATATTTACTCTGACCACATGAATAATATACTGTCTCCCAACCTTCTTGAACTGTGAAGTTACTATTTTTCCTTTGGCAATTCATAAGAGTTTTACAGGGAGTACTTTGAATTATGGAATGACCGTATCTACCAGCAAACTACTTACTTATTTATCTACTTATTTAAGTGTGGACTTTTGGTTTCCTTTTTAATTCAAAGGTCACAGTCATTACATTATTTTGTATTTAAATGCTACCATACCTCTTCAATGGATACTCTCATTACTATTCTTGGATTCTGACTTGGGTCATCTAGCTGTGAGGACACTCTGGTCACACCACTTGGGCACTAGCACACCACCTGAGCACTAACATCCCAGACCGTGCCCCTTGTGGACAACCCTTTCATTGTTGGGCTCTGATGCTCCTCACCAGGCTGATCCTTCACATGGATACCCACTTCACACTACTGAGCTATGACTTCTGATTCACAATTTTTAAACCTAGGTTAAAACTTCATTTGTTCTTCATGAAAGCCAGTAATTTAAGTTTGAGAATTTATCAGTTATTGGAACATGGTTTCATGATAGCATGTTATCAATTGTGAAGTGTCATGGATAAGAACTGGATTATTAATTATTCAGTTTTGTGAGTAAGGGAAGTTGCTCTTAGATTTGTTCATCTATTCTCTAGGGTCAAATAGTAGAAAATTTCAAGTGTTCTAATGTAATAGAACATTAAATGCTGGGAAACTTCATAGTTTTGCATTCAGAAAAATACAGTAAGAAAATATTCTCTGAATTTTTATTCACCTCATTAATTTACTTAAAATGCTAACATATGGCATGCACACCAAAACAGTAGAGCCAATGAGTTGAAATGAAAGTCTTTTAAATGCTAAGTCAGAAGGCCTGGTTTCAAATATTTGCCTTCTCATTTATGTTGGACAAATTAATTACTCTAAATCTGTTTCCTTATTTGTAAATAGAAGAATGATGCCTGCCTTGCTCACTTTATAATCAGTGGGAAGAAAATGAGCTTTGCAGTCAGATAATTTTGGATTTGGATCTCTGTTTTGATATCAATTGTTATGTGACTTTTGACAAATTGTTTGATTTATCTGGTCTTCTATTTGGCCATAAGTAACATGGAGATAGTAATGGCTATCTCAGAGATCTAAAGTAGGAAAGGGATGGGATAATGTGTATTAACACCTAGATCAGTGGCTGTTAGGTGCTTATAGTTTTTGACACTTGGTTATGAACGGTCGAGTAAGAAAGAGAGAGGTTATATGTAAAACTATGCTGTGAATTGTAAAGTACTATGTATATACTATTTAATTGGCCCTCCTTTTAAACGGTTTCTTAACACTTTGTGTTTCTCCCTGTCGGCATTGCCACAAGTGTGATGATTTATTTTCTAGTTATTTTTCAAGTCCTTATTCTCTAATGGAATGTAAAGAATAAAGGAACCATCTTTGTGCTCCCACAACACTCTGACATTCACATGTAAGTTTTTGTTTTATTTACTTGTGTTCATTTGTATCTCGTTTCATTAAAGAATGAACTCTTTTCAAGTAGTATCTGGTATAGATTTTGACTTCTGGAATAAGGATCTGTAGATGCTAAATGACAGAATAAAAACATATGTGAAATTCACATATGTTAACAAAAGCAGATAGCAATACTAGATCATTTTTGCGACCATCCTTTCAGTTCAAATATATTGACCATAGATTTGTCTAATGAAACCATAGAATACTTGTGTTTTTAAAAATCTGCTTAAATATAAGAAATGCACTTTATTTTACAAAAACTTCAAATGAGTTTTGAATATTGTTAAAATATTAATTTCCCATTAAATAAAAGTAAATTTACTTTCATTAATTGCAAATAAGGACAGATGATTGAAATTAATATTGTCTAAAAACTATAATGTATTAAGACTCTAAAAGAATACTTGGGAACACATTGAGGAATAGTGTCAGATTGAAAACTATCAGAATGGAGAAACTCGAAGAATGAATTTGTGATTTTCAAAGGCATTTTTAATTAATGTCTTCAATATATTAAAACTCTCATCTTAATAATTATGTTTTTACTGTTAGACATGTTTATATTTTTCTTGTTTTTAAATATTTCCCAACCAAGTTGTGAAAATCTTCAGATTTTTCATTTCTCATTATTATTATTTTTCTTTTTTAGGAAAAAGTGACATATGCCAAATTCTTGAAGAGGGACATATATCAATGGCTCAGGAGACTAAATAATCTGATATTCAATAGGCAGGTTGAAGAGAGTGTGGTGTTGGGTATCTATGTGAATACTGTAAATTCCTGAAAGTAGTCAGAATGAGAACTTAGACTCCCTAATGGAGGTAAATCACTATTTAATACATAATAACAAAACAAAACAAAACAAAACAAAACAGCACTAGAATAATCTTACAAACATTTACAGACATAATTTGGCCAGTGCAGACTCCTTAAATGGACTTTGGAGTCTACCTGATAATCATGGTTAACAAAGCTTGGAATTTAACCTAAACATCTGAAGCAACAGGTGCTACAAGGAAGACAGTAAAAGATCCCTGAGGGCCTAGTACTACAAGATAGGATGTAGCTTTTTAGAAACCATGAGCTAAAGAATTAGAATAGCCCAGAAATAATTCCAGGCCATCATTCCACTTCACTTCTTCATTTTCCAATAAGACTAAAGAGTTAAGTATCTTATAGATCATCTAAGCTACCTAGTGCTGCTGGTTTCTGGATGCTAGTTACCTGAACTTACCAACCTTCCTAAAAGGCTAGCACTAGAAATTTCACTATCAATTTTATCTTAGCTTGGATAATTATTATGCAGGATATATTATTGAAAGCAAAATAATACTTTTAAGCTATTGTTAGGCAACTGAACTTTAAAAGCAATATCTTTAAAAAAAAAGGAGTATCTTTAAAGTACTTTCAAGACTGAAAATGTTAAAGGTAGAGAAAGTGAGAATAAGATTTTTAGTGATTTAAAAAAAAAGATTGTATTTATTTATATGAGAGAGAGAAAGCACAAGCGGGGGTGGGAGGGTGGGGGAGCAGAGAGAGAGGGACAAGCAGACTCCACACTGAGCACAGAGCCTGACACAGGCATGTGGGGCTTGATATCATGATCCTAAGATCAGATTGACCTGAGCCAAATTTAAGTTGGACACAGACTGAGCTACCCAGGTGCCTGTTTAGCAATCTTTTTACCTGCAGTTTTTAGTTTCCTCTGAAAAAGCTTCCAAATTCTTAAACTGTCAACGAGTTAATATTGTTTCTCTACTTCATACCCTTTTATGACTCCTCATTAAGCAAGATAAAACCTATACTTCTCAGAATATAGTCATCTGGATTATGTACACTTTACTATTTCCATTTAGCCATTTCTTACACTGTGGAATCCAGTTTCAGAGAACTGCTTACTGCTTTCTCTGTGCACTTTATGTAATGTTCTGTCTGCTGGAAATGACCCATTTATTTACCCAGCAAGTAAGTACCCATAGGAAAAAAAACCCTTCAACTCATATGCCAGTTTTTCTGTGAATCCTTGCCGGCTTAGGCAGGGTTAAGCAGCTCCCATGTCTCTAAAGTCTCTAGTTTTGTTTATATGCTCATCTCTTCCATTGCTCCGCCTGTTCCTCAAAAGGAGAAATCATATTCTATACCTCCATGATTCTCTAGTGCCTCAATATAAAAAGTGCTTTATGAATCATTAATGAAGAATGAAGAAGTGAAAGATAAGAGAAATATCACTGAGATGTCAAACATTCAAAACAGATGAATGATGAGGTTACAAGAATGCAAATTCATTTGCTGGACAGTTTTTTCAGGGACTTCTATAACCACATTCCCCATGCCCTGTATGAAGAGTAGAATTGATGCCGTTACGCTCGGTGGTTACAGTGAATGCCATCACTTAAGCATAGTTTTGTCCTGTCTTTCATTCTATGTCACACCTTCATCTCCACAGCTCAATCTACCTCTTAACAATTGAACAGTTGATTTTGGTTTCTTAGATATTTTTAATATCTACCATTTCTAATTTATTCCTTTCTTCTCTGCACATATATAGTGTCATCTGTAATCCTTTTAATCAACTTCTTTTGTATCTGGCACTCAAATGATGTTGACATTAAGGCAGATAAAATATGATTTTACATAAACACTATGAAAGCGTTGAGTTCATGTGTACACAATTTGTTATCTTCTGCAGAATTTGATGGAAATATTTTATTTTTATTTTAACACAGGAGACAGGTAGTTGAACAAAAATGACCTTTTCATATCCTAAGGTCTTCAAATCCTCTACTGTGATTCAGTTTTGCATACTACACCTGCTGAGTTTCTAATGCAAACTATCACAGTGTGTGGTCCCTGCTACTGTAAACATAAATTCTTTCTCATTGTGATTTCATATCTTCAGCACTGATTATAATGATTCTTTGTCAGCTCAAAGCTGTCAACATTGTCCTCAAAGGACTGCAATCTTAGCTAAAAAAAAAAAAAAAAAGAAAAAAGAAAAGAAATACAGATAGCTAGTCACATGGAATTAAAAGTGGGCCCCTGCTCTAAAATATAAAAGACAAAAGGAAAATAAATGTTTCTCTCCTCTCTCACTGACAAGAAAAAAAAATCAACTGTATGGTTTGGTTTTGTCAGATTACCTTACTAATGAAATTCAATATTTTTTAATAAAGTGCTTGGCATCACTTTTTTTTCCTCTCACTTTACTACAGCAATATTCTAAATATAAGCCACTGATAGTTATTCTTCTGCTTAATCCTCCTTAACACATTTCCCTTTTCATAAAAAGTGATAAACTACACAAACACTCAACTGCCTGATTACCCAAATACCTCTGCTAATTTGCCAAGGTTAGCAGAAATGGGGCGTACAAGTATATTGTTGGCTATGCATGGATGAAGGGTGCAGAAACAGCACAAGGCTATATATTTCACACTCCATAAACAAAATGGCGAAACACACACTAGAAAGGTGCAATACTTATCTAATCTAAATTCAGGCAACATCAGTAGCTTTGATCTCTATTAGGTTAAATCACTGTCTCTTCAAGGAATGACCAAATCATTAACCCAACAAACCAGTTGATGAAAACACTTCTATGTATGAATACTGAGTAAGCAACATTTCTGATGTAGTGAAAAATAACTCCACATAATTGAGCAGAACAATAATGACTGGAGTAGCTCTAAAGCTTTATCCCTTCTTTGATCTATTTCCCCATTCATACAAAAAGTGTATTGAGTGTCTACAAACTGAACAAAGTGCGAGGCACTGAAATAATAAAGATAAATAGCAATTTCTGATACCCTGCAGCTCATGGAAGAGCCAACTATATAGGCAAATTGAAAAAATAGAACACTGTTAGTGCCTGTATCAGTAAGGATAATCTAGGTCATAACAGATGTCCCCCAAATCACAGTGATTTATAACAACAAGGTTGTCATCATAGTTGGGCTGTGGTTCTCCTCTTTGTCATTTTCTTTGTAGAACCCAAGCTAAAGGGAAAACCTCTCTGTGAAATATTTCTGACTTCACATTTTCTGCCTGGAAGAGACACATGTCAATTCCACTCATATTTCATTGGGCAGACCAAATAACATGCCAAGATTGACATCACCCTGGTAGAAAAATATAATCTTCCCTTGGCAAGGAGGAGGAAAAAGTGGAAATAATTATGTACCTCTTATGGTACTATAAAAGAGGAGTGGACCCAGTGCTTTTGTAAGATTATGTGCAAGTCAGTGCTGATTCTGGAAAAATCTGGTGTGGGGAGGACTTCAGAGAGGAGGTGACAATTGAAGCAGGTCTTGAACAATAAATATATTCTGACAAACATTACCTTCCTCTCATGTCATTAAAAGGGGAAAAAGTAACCCTCTATAGAGATTCAAAAGAAGGCTTGGAAGTATAAGAGAATAACATACTTGGGTAAGAATAAGAAGTTCAGAATTGGAAATATGTTTTGCAGAAGGGGAAAGGTAATGACTTGAGGCCAGATAATAAGGGGTCTTAAGACAAGACTATGGGAATAGAAATATATTATAACTGGCTTTGAGGCATCAAAGGAGATATTTAAATAGGAAAGGGACATGGCTGTAGGTGGATCCCTCTGGCTCCTAGGGACACATGAAGTAATGGGCAATTAGACAGTAAACTCAGGAAGAGGATGGAGTTCTGGAATAGGGAAGAAATAGTAGTGAGTTAGGGAAATGGGGCTAAGCAGGGCTAGGTAATGGGCCACAATGGAAGCAGGCTCACAAAAATCCCCAAAATGCTGACATGTAAGGAAACCAGAGATAAGGGAACAAGCCAGACCACCCTGCCCTAGGTGTGGACGGGGAGGGTGTCTTTTTATGACAGTCATCTGTGACCAACAAAAAATAACCAGATCCCAAGGAAGTAAGGCATTAAACATGTTATCACTAGTGCTTACTCAATAGATATCAATAGATAATGTTAAAAGGATTTAGGTTCTCTGATTGGCTCTCGATAAAAGACCAGCCCTATAAGCCCTGTGTGGCAACCCTGTCAGGACCCCTCTCACTTCTGAGAGCTTTCTCTATATCTTTGCTTAATAAATTTCTATCAATTTACTCACTCTCCTTTGTCTGAGAGATTCATTTTTCGACTCTATGAGACAAGAACCAAGCTCTCCCGTATCAGTAGGGATCAGCAAGAATGAACCAGTTCTTCTTGGGAAGTTTTAATTTGTTCAAACACCTTAGTTCACATAGCTAGTTTGTCACTGAAATTGAGGTAGAAGCGATTAAATACAGGGAAGAAAAGCATTTATTGAGTGACTCCAACTAGCTTTAAGCATTATGTATTAAAACACTTTTTTAAAAGTTATAGTCACTTTAAAAAATCATGATAAAATATACATAACATGAAATTTACCATTGCAACCATTTTTTAGGCATTAGATACATCCCATTGCATGAAGTACATACACATTGTTGCATAGCCATTACCACCATACCTTCATAGAATTTCTTTTAATTTTTCCTTGCAAAACTAAAACTCTGTACCATTATATACCTCTATATGAACACCTCTCCTCAACCCCTGGAAAACAGCATTCTACTTTCTGTTTCTGTGAATTTGAGTACCTCATATGAGTGTGTTAATAGTATGGAAGAAAAAAGAATAATCATGAATAATTCTATGGGGTATATATTTTTTAGCATATTACTTTGATTATAATAAACCAAATCATTAAATTCTTATGACATTTGCTATGTTGGTGCTCTCATGGCCACACTAACTTAGTGATTCACTAGAAGGACTCATGTGACTCAAAATAAACATATGGCTCATATTTATTACTGAAAAAATATAGTACAGGAACATCAAAAAAATATAGGTAAGGGCTGGAATACTCAAACAGGCTTTTTCCCCCTTTTTTAAAGATTATTTATTTATTCATGAGAGACACACAGAGAGAGGCAGAGACATAGGCAGAAGGAAAAGCAAGTTCCCTGTGGGGAGCTTGATGCAGGGCTCCAACCCCTAGACTCGAGGATCACTCCCTGAGCCAACCAGGCACCCCTTTTTATTTTTATTTTTTAATTTAAATTCAATATGCCAACATATAGTAAGTATAACACTCAGTGCTCTTCTGCAGCTTGTTTACTGCCTTATTTTGTAGCAAATATATTTTTATTATAATAATGTATTCTGTTGGCTATTCAACTATATAATTTTGACTTTTTTATGATTTCTCTTGAGAATACAATCTCCATTTCATGTTATCACAATCTATTTCAGAATAATATTAACTTAATTCGAAGAAACTTTAGAACATTGGCCCCAGTATAATTTTATATTTTCCTCCTCCTCCTTTTTGTTATGTTGGAAATCTGGGGGTGGAGGAGCGGAGGAAGAAATCTCAAGTCTTTACAGCTTAGGATCAATGTCATTGGGAGACACTGAAATGTTTTGAGCAAGAGAGAAAGAGGTTCAAATATGCATACCTAGCCTTTCCTAATCAGATCCATAGGAAACCATATTTATGAAAACTGCCTGCCTGGAAGAACAAGAATCTGTGAATGAAGGGATATGGTTTTGCTTCAGCTCTGATACTGCTTAAAACCTGTCCTATTATAGACTTAGTCCTCCTGTGGTAAGGAGTTTGTGTCTATGGCAATTCTAGTTCAATCAGTATTATTGTGAATCAACTTATACTCTATCTCAGGCTGAGATCAAATGTCTCCATCCTTCTGCTCATCACAGAGGTTAGTGTCCATATCTCAGTATGCCCAAGTGAATGCTAACTGCTCTGTTCTATCAGCCCATGCCTAACTCTTGCCCCTAAACTGTCTTTAAGACACATTTTCTTTTCCAGAAAAAAAAATTCTTATGTATAATTATTAGCATTAAAGCACAATTTTTTGAATGGCAATGTCCTACCACAAAAAATGCTCATTGCACAGTCAATGATGGGCATATGAGCCTGAAATAATGTCCTCCTCTTTTTTATTGTCAACAAAATGAGTCTCTGTATGACAGAGGCTGCATTGCTTTTTTTCATAAAGGAACTTGGCAGAAACTGAGTCATGGGCTGTCCTCACATGAAGAGGGATTATGTCAGGCCCAAGGACCACCAGGACATTGAACCAGAGGATGAATTAGGATCAGATAGCTCAAATGATGAGCTATGTTTAGAAGGACAAAAATTGATATAAAATTCAGAAGCAAAGTACCATGGTATGGAGGGTTTATCAGAAATAGCAGACAGGGATCCCTGGGTGGCGCAGCGGTTTGGCGCCTGCCTTTGGCCCTGGGCGCGATCCTGGAGACCCGGGATCAAGTCCCACGTCGGGCTCCCGGTGCATGGAGCCTGCCTCTCCATCTGCCTGTGTCTCTGCCTCTCTCTCTCTCTCTCTATCATAAATAAATAAAAATTAAAAAATGTTTAAAAAAAAAAAAAGAAATAGCAGACAAAAGACAGAAGAAGGAGGGGAATCAACCTATGATCCAGACTATTTTGCTGGATGTGAGGTTATTTCTGCTGACTCTCCTAGCCCTAAGTGTGTTTAGATAGATCCTCCTTTAGAAAGGATTCAGGATTATGGAATGCTGCATAACTTAATACACTTAGTTTAACTTATCAAATAAATTGAGACTGACATACCCTGCCATACAAACTTCATATTTAGGAATTTAAGGATTGTACTTACTAAAGGCAGAAAGCTCCTTCCCTTCACAATTCTGTTACTTATAGAAATAAACCAAGGATATGAATCGTGTGATCTCATAAAGCTCTATATTAGCTCTATATTAGCTCTATATTAGCTATATTTCAGTTCTTATTATGGACACCAAATAGATTTTAGAGTAGAAGTTAAAAAAGAAAGGAGTTGTAGAGTTTACCACCATGAAAATAGATGTGAGGACCTGAAATAAAGGAAAAGAAAAAAAGAGCATACACACTAGAATGAGATGGATTCTTCAATAGCAGCAATCCCAAAATCATGCCAACTCTGACCTTCCTTCTTATACCCACCTCCTCCTTGTTGGGAAATAGACTAATAAAATATCTTTGAATTCTAGCCAGTAAGGAATAGGAATGAAGTAGAAAAGAATATTAGAACATTTGGTTGTCTTAGAGGATATAGAGTGACCCATATCCCTACAAATTTCTCCAGAGTCAGAAGACTTCAAACCTCCTTTCCCATGCATGGTGTGATCTTCTAGATGTGCCAGCATGAGACTCATTACTTTACAGGCACAATGGAAAAACACATAGGGTAGTTAAGGTTTTTAATTTGAAAAATAAATTAACATTATAACACATAATTTATGGGAAATGTGCAATATATTTTATTGACTGCATGTAGAACTTGGAAATATGATTTATATGAATTTGCTATTTCAGCATGATGAATTGATTGTCACATTGAGGATTATGGAATTAGCTGGAAGAACAGATGATTAACCACCACAGCCTTTTGGCTAGTGAAGTTTTACCTTCTGATTTTTGAACATTAATAAATCATACTTCAGCATATGGGACTATTTTGGCAATAGAGCTGCTATCAATTTAATCATCTCAAACCAGAAAGCAATGTGTATGTTGCAAATGCCGCAGACATGAAAACCAGTTACTAAGAACAATTGAGTATTATTCTTATAGTCACATTAATTACAGCTGAAACAAACCTTGAAGAGCTAAGAAAACATAGCACAACTTATCTACTATTTACTAGGGAAAAAAGGAATCAATATAGCCATTAATTGCATAAATAGCAATAAATACTTTGGCCGCTGTCCAGGAAGTGTACCAACTGAGAGAATTTTTCGTACTGCTGGTTTCATTACACAGATCATAGTCACAGTAAAGCAGGCAGTGGACTGCTGTTCAATAAACTAAATTTAATGTTACTCAATTATGATCATCGCGCTCAGATATAATACTAATAGGAATGTCAACTGCGATTACATTTTCAGATTTATGTAAAATAATTCAAATGCTATTTGCTATCCCTCGGATACAAGGTTCATCCGGTTGTTTATGCAGTTGGTCGATATTGATCATGCACAGCAAGTAGCATAGTAGAGGCCCAATGGCAAGTATATATAACATCCCTTGTGCCAGCTGCCAGGGTGCTGTGCCAAGCACCAGGGGCGGCTTGCCAAGTCATCAAGCAGATAGCGCACCTCTGCAAAGCTGCCTTGTTGTTTTTTTACAATATATTTTTTTTGAATTGCTCACATGTGCCATGAATAATTCTTGCCAACATTACCCAGCATGAAACAGAAATGAAGGCAAGGAAATGTCTTTCTTAGAGAATTCTTTTCAGAGCTAAATGAATCTAGTGAAGATATCATTCTAGCATCATTATATGTTGTTATGTATGGCTGGGGCTGTGTCATTTAGCAAAGTATTACTCAGTGGGCTGAGCAGCTGGTATATATGATTTTGTATACCACCTGCAAAAAATATGCCAAACCATACAATCAACCACCTGGCCAAGAGAGTAGGGTAGCTAAACACTACTTTGCTGTTGCACCCACATTTTCAGGAAGTTTGAGAACATAAACAGACACAGGCAGAATGAACATTGTACAAGATAAGGTTTGTTAAAGCTTTTCTGTTCAATAAAGCATATAGTGCCTGCTGTTCAGAGTACTGTGGAACAGATTTGCTTTATTCCTAATGAAGGTGTTTGGGCATTTTCCTGGCACAAATGGAGTAAAATTATGTACTTAAAACAACATTTTAGAACAACAACACAACAAACCACCACTTCAATTGCACTGCAACAGATTGGAAAAAATGAAAATAGATATAAACTGAAACTCGATAATGAATTAGTGTCATTACTATGGATGAATCATTCATTTAGGAGGATCTTGCCTCGTCTTAAACAACCTGGATGTGTAGCAAATTCCACTGAATTCCTTTCTGCCTAAAACATGTGTTTATTATAATAGTCTCCACACCATTACTCGTAGGGAAAATACTTTACAGGTGGCCTCTTTACTTATTTGGCTATAAGTGAATATGAGAGTAATTTGATTGTAAACTAATCTTTCTATCACCAGATTTCCAGTGTCAGCAATGTCAATCTCATCATCTCCCCTTTTCACTGGCTCAGCACTAGTTTGCTTTCTGGGGCGATGCACCTTTTACAATTCAGGTTCCTCATTGTTTGACAGATTACGGGAGGAAGGACTAATAACTAGATGAGGGTATTCAATGTGAAACAAAGGGGGTTGTTGCTTACAGACCAAGGTCTCTTGCTCTCATTATCTCTGTGGCTATGAGTTGAAGCTCATTAGACTCTCCCTTTTGTCTCTTTTTAATACAGAAAGTCTGATTTGGGACTTGTTGACTCTATCGTGACTCCATAGGTAAAATATACTAGAATTTTGAACACTTACAGAAATTCTGCTATCTAATATTAGTTTTCAGCCTAACTGTCTCTTTGTTTTCAGGTAGTTTGGTTGTCCTCCCCCCCCCCAATTTTTAAATTTTATTTAATTTTATTTTTCACTTGAAGAGAAGATTCTCACATGAGAGCTTTTAAAATTATTGTTGCCTTGTAAAAATATATGAAGGTATTTTGCCAGTAATTTCAAATGTACATTGTCACTTCTGTTTCCTCTAGGAAAAAGAAAACAAAGGGGGAAAGAAAAATAGATCTTAAAAAATCTATTAGAAATGTATTAGGCATATGAAGTGCAAAAACTAGGACGCAGATAACACGATTCTTTTTTAAATTCAAAATGAATCCTAGACGAGATGAAACCAAAGCATAAAATTATCTTATGGTAAGTATATGATAATATATTAAATACTATTTTGGTTTTTTTGTTTCCATGTTTGTTTACATTTCAACTTTGACATTGTGATGGTTAAGTCAACTTGGCTGTGTCTTGAGCTGCCCAGATAGTTTGTTAAACATTATTTCTGGATTTATCTGTGACAGTGTTTCTGGATAAAATTAACATTTGAATCACTGGTTTATAAAAGCAGATTGTCTGCTCCAAGGTGGATGGCATCATCTAATTTGTTGAGGGGCTAAATAGAAAAAAAGGTGGAGGAAGAAAGAAATCACTGTCTCACCATTTGGTTGGTCTTCCCAGGCCTAGGATTCCTGGTTGTTAGGCTTTCAGACCCATACTGGAACTATACTGTTGACTCCTGGGTTTCTAGCTTGCTAACTGCAGATTGTGGGATTTTTCAACCTTTTTTATTGTGTGGGCTAATTCCTTACAAATATATATATATATATATATATATATATATATATATATATACACACACATATATATATATGTATGTATATACACTCATTCTAAAGAATATATATAATATATAACTTTATATATTATATATTAATTGTAATATATAAATATTTGTTTTTTATATGAGATAAATAATATGGAAACTTCAACTTCTCACTCAACAGAATGATTTTTGGGTTTCCTAGTAAACACTTCTTTCCTGAGCCTGAGAGTTACATCTCAGCAGACCTAACTCAAGTCAGAAGTATAGGCAACAAAAATTTTGTATGGCAGTCATTAGGAATTATAGTGAGAAGTATCCCTTCACTCTTAGACCCATGTGTTCTGGTTATGGAAGAAATAGCTCCAAAACTTAGCTTCTGGTAACAGCATATACCTCATGCTACAGTACTGTACCATGTACCACAACTTCTGAAATCATTGGCTTCCATCTGTGACTATGAGTCATTAAAACGCTAATCTGCCATTGCATGAACCCCCTGGCTTCTAGTGATAGGGTGCCTTGTAATACCAGTGAATCCCATGAGTATCAGCCCAGTAATTAGTTTATTTTGCTCAAAAATAAAATATCTGATCAAAATTTATACGGTATGGGACGCCTGGGTGGCTCAGAGGTTGAGCGTCTTGCCTTTGGCCCAGGGCGTAATCCTGGAGTCCCTGAGATCGAGTCTGCATTGGGCTCCCTGCATGGAGCCTGCTTCTCCCTCTGCCTATGTCTCTGCCTCTCTCTCTCTCTCTCTCTCTCTCTCTCTCAGTCTCTCATGAGTAAATAAATAAAATCTTTAAAAAAATTATGAGGTATGAGAAGCATGGTAGAAAATTAGTCATCATCAAAGTTTGTGATTGGTGGTGCTGGTTAATGCATGGTTGTAGTGATGGCAATTCAATATATACAAGTGCTACTTGCTCTTTCAAATGAAAGCAAATTGCTTCTGCTCTTCTCTGTTCATTGGAAGAGATAAAAATACACTTGATGTAGCAATATAAAGCATTTCAGATGCCAAGGCCTCAACTGCTTTTCTTCATTCTAGCTCTGAAATGGAAGCTGCATTTAGAGTTACTATCTGATTACGATAACTATTGTCATTCCCCAAGGCCCAACTGTCTACCACAAAGGTCAAATGGATGAGTTATTTGGGAAGCAATATCAGATACTCCATGTGAATCTTTCAGATCTTTGATGGTAGCACTAATGTCTGCTATTCTTTCAAGAATACAGTATCATTTTGTTTACTTTTTTTTGTATGGAGGGAGATTTCCATAGGCAGATTCTACTTATCTGTTCTTACCATGAAGCACACTATTCTGGAGAGGCAATGACAAAGTTCTACCTGGTGCTGAGTATATCTATTTCAACTGAAACCACAGGAATTGTACAAATAATCACAGAATAAATTCCCAGGAAAGCACTGAGTGTACCATGAGCAGACCGACATGAATTCCATCTATCATAGGATCTAACGGTTTTAAGAGTCTCACAGGGGAGTTTTGGTTCCCTAGAAATTAATATCATCAAAGAGCAGGTTTCTAATATACTAGAGAAATATTGATATCTCCCATTCTCTGTGAGCACAGTTATTCTTCTAAATGTTTGTATGTTTCTGTGGAGGAAGTGTAAGATTTAGCTCTAGGAACTGGGGGGCTATGATCCTTCAGAAAGGAGGAGACTTTAAGTCAGGCTTCTGTTTTGTAGACCTATAGTTATTTTGGACATTTTGAGGCTGCCCTTCTCTTTGAATCCAGAGAGTAATTAGTTACTGTAAAAGATGAACGAATCTCACCAAGTTCTGAATGCCACACTTATATACTTGTCTATTATGAAAGCCATGTCCACCTTACCTCCTTTAATTATAGGCTTTGGTTGTTCTCTAGACTCCAGGATCCTATATCTCCATTCAAATCAAAGTCCATTTCAATGGCATTATGTCTCATAATCATTCCTGCCTTATAAAGTATAGACACACCCCCATCAATATATTTTCCACTGCCATAATGATTGGAGTATCTTCTTTTCTCTTCTCTTCCTTCTCTTAATAACTTCAATAACTCCAGTGTCCCCACCTCTTAAACTCTGGATTTCTTTGGCTATCTCAACTCCATTGCCATCTCTCATCACTAAATCCAGGTTTTAATCAAACAAACGAGAAAACAAATGAACCTCTCTCATCTGCTCATACCGACTTCAATCTAAAATTGTACTATTCAGTATTATAGCCAATGGCCACATGAGTCTACTAAATACAAGAACGAAGTTGCTAGTATGACAGAGGGACTCAATGTCTAATTTTATTTAATTCAATTTACACATCAAAACACAAACTGTAAGACATTTTTTCTGTGTAAAACAACTTAATTGTTTAGAGAGGATTACATTTTCCTTTAACTGTTGCATTCTATAAGAAACCATTATATGGTAGTATGTCTCTTTGGGGCTTAGTTCCTAGTATTATGCAGGAACTCATCACTGATCAAGTTAGTGTTGACTGATTTAGTTAAATGATGTTTTTTATACATTGATGTAACATTGACTATGCTTATTTAAATATTTTATACAGGCAGGTGGTATCTAGATAAATCATAATTGCCAAGTAAATAATTTATTTATATAGGATTCATAATATGTAAATTTTATTATTTAACTGTTCTGTAATTAACTATTTTTCTAAATAATTTCAATGGACAAACATAAATTTGAAATAGAGACATGTTATTGGTGCATAATTAAGTGGAGTTGCAGAAACAAGTGCCACATACAAAACAGTAAAGAATAAAAGATACTGGAAAAAAATACATTGTGAATTTTGCCACAAATGGCAGTTATAATTTGATGTAGAACAAACTGAGAAAGCTGTTTGTCCTGTAAAAAACCAAAAAGACAAAAATCAATGGAATAATGTGAACAATATTAGGAGATATTTTTAGCAAAAGCATAGTTCATTTGATAAGAAGTTTTTTTTCTTTTTTTGAATACTCAAAAAATAATTAATAAAATTGTTCTCCTGAAATCATAATGGCATGCCCAACAAAAATATTTGAAAAGCTTTAAAAAGAACCTGAACTTGAAAACTTATTTAGCTATAAAGTGATTTGTATACTTGCAGTATAAAATACAATTTTTAAAAGATTTTATTTATTTATTTATTTATTTATTTATTTATTTATTTATTTATTTATTTATTCATGAGAGACACAGAGAAATAGAGAGAGAGGCAGAGACAAAGGCAGAGGGAGAAGCAAGCTCCATGCAGGGAGCCTGATGTGGGACTCAATCCTGGATTCCAGGATCACGCTATGAGCCAAAGGCAGATGCTCAACTGATGAGCCACTCAGGCGTTTCTAAAACAACATTTTTAGATAGAGATGATAAGAAATTATTTTTTATAAGCTTTGAAATTTTGTAGAAGTTAAAGACTTAGGTAAAGGGATTATCCATAGAATCAAAGACTTCTAAAAATACTAAAAATCAATTGAATCAAAGTTTTAAAAATTCCAAATGCTTTTATTTAACTCAGGAAGAGTCACCAAAGTAAAATAGATCCTCTTAATTAATATCTCGGGTATACTTTATCTCAAAGAGGTTCCAGATTTATAAAGAAATATCCATTAGTGGAATAAAAAAAGTAAAGTTTGTGAATACATGTGCTCACATATAGATGTACTTCTATACACACACACATATTTTAATCTTTTTTATTTTTCAAAGAAGAATTTTAGCTATTTATGAAAAAATAGTTTTAGATCAGACAGTACTCTACCTATATTTGGTCAAAATCCAGATTTATTGGGATCCCTGGGTGGCGCAGCGGTTTGGCGCCTGCCTTTGGCCCAGGGCGCGATCCTGGAGACCCGGGATCGAATCCCACGTCGGGCTCCCGGCGCATGGAGCCTGCTTTTCTCCCTCTGCCTATGTCTCTGCCTCTCTCTCTCTCTGTGACTATCATAAATAAATAAAAATTAAAAAAAAATCCAGATTTATTGTAATTCTGTACAAGAGACTGACATTCTCCTTTTTGTTTCATTCTTCTACATGTTACATATTAGAAATATCAGTACTCAATTTTCTGAAGCCACCTTCATGAAAAGTGCAGATGGATATAATTGTCACAATTATTCATTTGCATATATATACATGCAAGTGTTCTGAACCATCATTAGTTTATGGAATTAAAAAAAAATAGATGATGATTAATTTAACAATCTTGTGTTCTTTACCAACGCTCATTTGTGAGTCATGGAAGATTTATTTACAAAGATTTATTATACTGTTCATTCCAATTCAAGATTTTCTTGGAACAAAAGGAACACTTGCTAAATATTCAATAATAAAAAAATGGCAGTGTGATTTACATTTTCACTCATGAAATCATACTGCTTATGAACAAGCTAAAGTTAAAACCTCAAGGAAGAGAAGAGCTTATTTGTGTCTAAGCTAGACAGGTACACAAATTTATGTTGAATTGAAACTTTTCATTATATAAATCAATAATAATGTTATATTGACACAAGAATTACTGAATTTATCTAACTTTTATAGTACTCCTTTTGAAAATTATATGCTTTTTTTTCTAGGTTAAAATAACTCTTGTAGTATTGAAGTACCAATTTTGTTAAAGTTGATATAAATATTTATAGAAATATTTATAGAAAAGTATATTTTGGTATTTGAAATTTTTAAAATATGTTTGATAAATCTTGGGAATGTAAATCTCCTTTTTCAACTGTAAGTTTTGTTATATTTAAATAAATCAGATATTTCTGATGAAAACTTGGTATCTGAATTGAGATATACTATAAATGTAAAATCATATTGGATTTTGAAGAGGTAGTAAAAGCAAGCAAAATGCATGTTTAATATTTTATATAGATTTTGTTTGGAAGTGATAATTTTTTGGACATACTGGATAAATATATTACTAAAATTCATTTCATCTATTGTTTTTTTTACTTTTTATGTGACAACTAAAAAGGAAATAACATATATAATTCACATTACATTTCTAGCGGACAGCACAAGGTCTGATTATATATATATCACATAAATAACTTTAATGAATTCAGAAACATGTTCTCTCTTTCTCTTTTCTTTTCTTTCTTTCTTTCTTTCTTTCTTTTTTTTTTTTTTTTTTTTGGTCTTGCATTTCAGAAATTACTCCCACAAAGTGCTTTGAGTTATTTTGCCAATATAACTTACCACAATCTAGCATTTCTCATGGTGTGTAAATGTCTGGTCTTCTGGACACAACATTCTAGAATTTGACTCTGATGAAGGGCCCTTTAGTCACTGACAGATGATGGGGGGCGGGGCATGAAGTAATGCCCCTCCAGGATCTGTATGCAAGGCCTGTTTCTATTGGTATGGAGAGCTCAGTGGGAGTGGGAGTTGGAGGGTAATTTGCATCGAATAAATCCTTTCAAATATTATTATTCTCAATATCAGTCTTCAATTCTTTCCCAATGTGTGCTCCAATTAGTACATAAGATACTAGAAGACCCTCTGAATTTAATATATTCTGTATTTTCTCAACCTAGAGCATCTGGCCCTGATTTTCTTTTAGGGTGATCATAAAAAGTTTCTGTTTTCTACTATGTCTTTACTTAAGAACTTGCAGCTGATCATGTTATAGCCGCTAAAACTCTCCAATGCGTGAAATAGCCATTCACTCTTACGTTCTTATAGTCCTTATTCTCTTAGTACCATGGAATGGCTGCATCCATTTGGTTTGCTGAAGGGGCATCAAGTGATTAACTTAGGTAATTAATTTGTGATTGGCATGTATGTATTACTGACATTCTATTTGGCAATAAATTAATATGCTGCTGTCAAGAGCAGCCTGACATAAAGCCCAAGTTCCAATCACTAGAATTGATAACATCAGTTGCTATTTGTGTGAGTTTCAATGACAGATGGAATCTACTCTAGATAGTTTTACAAGAAAAATCTTTGATAGACGGAATTGTTTAATTTGTTTAAACAATTAATTAAACAATTGTTTAATTGTTTAAAACTGTTGGTTGATGTAGTATAGAATCCAGGAATGACTGCCAGAACAAGACAGCTTTGAACTGACCTCCCAAGAGAGCTACAAGCTCTATCACCTATGGACTCTGGGGAATCAAAAACTACCATCATGACTTCAGGATTCTGGAATGCATTGTCACTGTCATGACTCAGCCAGGAAATAAGTATTTGCCTGATGTTTTGTGAGCATCTGCAGTATTTGTTTAAACAGAGTTCATCCTTACCTATGGTTTCCCTTAACAGCTTCAGTTACTCATGATCAACTATGGTCTGGAAGTTGATGGTTCCTCTGTTGTATGGACAGAAGGTCAATAGTAGCCTAATGCTACATCACAGTGCTTTCATCATTCCCCTCACTTTGTCTCATATGACATGTAGGCATTTTATCATCTCCATCATTTCAAGAAGAGAAGGGTGCATGCAGTACAATAAGATATTTTGAGAGAGATTTACCACATTCATATGACTTTTGTTACAGTATATTATACTTATTCTATTATTAGTTATTGCTATTTATCTCTTACTGTGCTTAATTTATAAATTAAACTTTATCATAGGTATATATATGTAGGAAAAACATAGCATACATAGTTCAGTACTATATTTGATTTCAGGCACCCACTGCGGGTCTTGGAATATGGTCCCCATAGGTAATGGGGGACTATTATGCCACTTTACAACAACAGGAAATTTAGAACCAGACAAGTAAATTTGTGAACAGATGCTGCAGAAATTCAGATGTAGTACTATCAAGAAAAAGAAGAAGAAAAGAATAATATAGAGATCGTGGGGCTCCTGGGT
The DNA here is from genome assembly GCF_048418805.1 of Vulpes vulpes. Classification (NCBI taxonomy): domain Eukaryota; kingdom Metazoa; phylum Chordata; class Mammalia; order Carnivora; family Canidae; genus Vulpes; species Vulpes vulpes. Next base: position 25,404,052 of record NC_132785.1, on the reverse strand, counting down.
GGCTCAGTCGGTTAAGTGTCTGCCTTCTGCTCAGATCATGATCCCAGGGTTCTGAGATTGAGCCCTGCATCTGTCTCCCTGGTCAGTGGGAAATCTGCTCCTCCCTCTGCCCCACTGCTTGTTTTCTCTCTCTCTCTCAAATCAATAAATAAAATCTTAAAAAAAATAAAGATCTTTATTACAGCTAAAGAAAGTCTAAACAATATCAGACATTTATTTCAACAGGAATATATTACAATTCTTAACTTTTGTGTACCTAGTGACATATCCTTAAAATACATAGCACAAGAAGAGATGTAATCACAAGGAAAAGTAGACAAATATACCATCCAAATGGATGATTTTAATATACCTCTCTCAGTGGATTATGCAGACAAAAAAAATCTGTAAGGGTATAGATAATTTGAACAACATAATTAACAAGCTTTATTTACATGTATAATCCTGAAAAGTAATAAATAATAAGAAGGATATTATGTTATTATGAGATTTATGTAAGAGGGAGACATTATTTCTATCTTCCAATATTGTTTGTTGTACAAAAATTCTTTAAAATAAAATCCTGGACAAAGGGCAGTCAGTACCTTGCTTGCACAATATAAAGAAATTCAAATGACCAGTGGAGACTCATCTTCCACCAATGACTCCACTGAAAGATGACCATTTCAGATTGCTTACTAATTTTTTTTTTTAAAAACTCACTATCAAATGTAACTTATGTTGCCTCTTAAATCCTGGAAGTTTTACAACAGGTTTGACTTTTTCTTTGTTGTAAGGGGTACACAAATCCACTAACTTGTCTTTCACCTGTGAGGGCATAGCAGATGTATTATTTATGTAGAGTTCTCTCTTGGGTCACCTAGGTGACTCAGAGTCAGACAATCACTCTGGATTTTGGCTCAGGTCATGATCTCAGGGTCATGAGATCATGCCCCTCCATAGCTTCGTGCTGGGGGTGGAGCCAGCTTAAGATTCTCTCTCCTCCTCTTCCTCTGCCGCTGCCCCCTCCATCCCAAGATGTGTGCATGCATGCTCCTTCTTTCTCTCATTTAAAAAAAATTATCTTTACCTTCACTCTTGCCATACTTTACAGCAGGAAAAGTATAATTCCCAGCCTCATTGACTTTGGTCGTGGCCATATAACTTGCTTTGTTCAATGGAAGCTGAGCTGGCTTTAAATGTGCTAGTATGGATGTGCCTGGTTTGACATGCATTCTAGCTATCCTGTTCTGCACCATAAGAAATAAATATACCCTAAATAGTGACTACTTCTTCAGCTTTGGTCCTGAAATGAAAAAATGCAGAGCTGGTCTAAGCTTGAACTACAGCCTGAAACAGACACTGTACTCACTTCATATGTCTATGCACAAGAAAAACAAATGCATGTGTTGTAAGTCATTAGGATTTTAGAACAGATTTTATATAGAATTATTGCTACACAAGTTGACTAATACAGGGGGAAAATAATTTATGCCCCAGACCACTGGACACATAGAATATGTACTTAGGTTCAGATGCCTGAGTTTTCATGGGAATTAGTTTCTAAAGTAATCTGAATAAGGAGTTTTGCAGAAGCTTTTCCACCAAGCTGGGTGTGCTTTTCAGTGTTCAAATCTGTTTTTCTCCTCTGGATGCTGTGTGACATTTCTCTTCACCTCAGGCATACATGTATTATATGAGAACAGAAACCTCTGTGTCTGCAGTGTGGCTCACTAAGCAGGGAAATTACATTCCAACCTCAAGACCTCCAAGTTAAAAGGGAATTCACTAACAATATCCATTAAAGTGAAGCTTTTTTTTTTTATTGCTAATCCCGTTCCCAGGTGATTGCTTGAAGTTCTACAATAGAAATCTTCTAATCTTCCAATTTATAGTAGAAACTTTTTTTGTTTCCAAGGTATTTTCATATGCCTTTATTATTTTATTTTATTACAATAATATTATAAAATAACCAGGAAAAGATTATTAATATCTCCTTTCTACATATAAAAAACAACGAGGAATCTGTTTGCAAGTGAATAAGAAAAGTATCATGTTAAGGTTTTTGGCCAATGAGTGTGGGAAATGTTCCTTTAGATAATGAGGAAATAATTTCTTAAAAAAAAACACTCTGTCAATGGATAAAACTTTAATTTTCAAAGGACAGTTTATGAAAAAAGTCTCTGAATGAAACAGAGTTATATGTTTTTTGTTATATAAGACTTCAATTTTGTGAACTACCCTCATTGTAAAGTATTTTATGTGCTGGGATGGAGTCCACAAATATTCATTTTATATCTATAGATAGATAGATGATCCTTAGAATTTTCAAAAAGTTTAATAAATGTTCATTATGTATGACCTAACGAGCTCAGATAAAGTAAGAATAAGTGACTTGTAAATAGCTAATGTCAGTAAAGACCCACCTGCTATTACTTAATCATACCCGCATTCTACAGCAAAACAGCCATATAAGGGTCATTACTGAGAAGAATGTCAAATTGGCCGATTTAATGTTACTTAGGGCTTACTTTATCTATATAACTGTCTCAGATAAGAATTGCAAGCTAATAATAATTACATTAGTGTCAGAAGTGTAGGGGACACCTATGGTTTATTTAGTAGGGAGAGAGAGTTTTAATGTTCTAAATTGAATTTTATTCTCTAAGATAGTTAAAATAGCATATGTAAAATATTCAAGTACCCATTAATGGTTGGTATTTGAGAAATATAATATTGTTTGAAATATTTTAGTGTCTTCCACTACCTCAATCCAAACTGCTTGTTAAAGGGCATGTGGTCACTTAAATATATTATTGAGACATCTAAATAAAGTTACTGTAGTTTCATGAAGTAAAATTTGAGTGTATCTTTTTTTTAAGTTCCAAATCATCTGTACTTTCACAGATTTAAAAAGTTTTATCCTGTTGGTATCAGGTTGCATATTCCATATTCATATATGTCTAAGGGGAAAAAATCTCTATGAAAGTACATTTGTAATAATAAGCTTTGAAATAATATGTTCCATATATGATCATGGTTCTCAGATAATACATACACACAATCCATATTTGACACTGAGCCATCAGAATCAATTATGAAACACTTAAAACTACAGAAAACTCAGAACAACTTCAAAGCTCTTTTTGGAAGTAGAGCCTTGCCATCTAAGTCCCTAATTTTCAAAGATTGTTAATATTTTCTAACATATATGCATTACTCTTGTGAGCAAAGCAATAAGCAACTTAAGTGTCTGCCATCATCACATAGTAAATTTCTTCTTTTTTTAGGATTTTATTAATTTGACCGAGAGAGAGAGAGAGAAAGAACAAGCAGGGAGAGCAGCAGAGGGAGAGGGAGAAGCAGGCTCCCCCTGAGCAGGGAGCCCCATGTGGGGCTCAATCCCAGGACCCTGGAATCGTGACCCAAGCCAAAGGGAGACGCTTAACCAACTGAGTCACTCAGGCACCCCAATATCTTTTGTTTTAAAGCAGTTATATCTTGAAAATGTTGAAAACAATTTGGTACTACCATTTTACTCATGGTATCAGCCATGAACATAGAATAGCAGCAAAATATAGATTGATAATTTGCAAAAAAGAGACTGTATGAGCATGTGATTAGTTCATTGTTAGCATGAATCTATACTAACTAATCTAGGGGGCACCAAGTAGGTGTATCTAAACCACTGAGCCACCTGGGCTGCCCTACCAAGTAGGTGTATCTAGAAAGGAGTTGTGGAGCACCTTGGGAGAAAATTTCTCTTTTCTATTCGGAATGAAAAATTTGGGAATTGATGACAAAGGGAGACTGCTCCCATTGCTACATTAGCAAATATGGCAGTAGTTAGAAAGAAGAAATGTACAGATGTGTGAAGGGGCCCATTTTAGATTTACAGCTTTTGTTTGATGTTTGGTTTATCAAATATTCCAGAACAACTGGTCAAACTCTCTGGAGTATGCCTGGCTAGGAACCACCAACTAACAGAAAAACATATGTATATTGTGCTTTTATAATTCACAAAGCATTTTGCCACACATGATCTCATTTGTTCCTCACAACAATACAAATATATTCTATCCTGCAAGTTCAAATGTAAAAGCTGAATGAGAGAATTTTACTGATTCATACATGGACACACAGCTTATAGTAGTAGATCCAGACCTAGATCAAAGTTTTCTGATTCTAATTACAATTTTTCTTCTATTACATGTGCTCTTGTGAGAAGATTGAAAGCATATATTTCATCAAGATTTAATGTATGTCATAATTTCATTAAATGTTAAATGTGTGAAAATTCTTCTAGATGAATTCAACCTGGCTATGAATGCATTTGTTCTTGAGTCAATCAACATCAGGGAATATCTATTTTTCAGGGAATTATGGTATCAATATGAATATATAGTAGGCTTCCTACTTGGGTGGTAATTGTGTCAGTGGCATGATAAACCATATATATGGGTAAGATAACTTGCAACATTTAAACAAACATTCTTAAGGAAATGTCCTAAAACCAGAAACGAACAGGACAAAGACAAAGATCTAGGTAATTCTCTGTAAGTGTGTGCATGTGAATACATTTTGTTTTCATACATATGGTACCTCACAGGTCAAATTTCAGCTGAATATTAGAAAAGCAATCAAATGATGATCATTACAGAAAACTCAACTCACATTTAAAAAGCTCATATTCTAGAAAGAGACTGATACTAATTAAATAAATAATCATTTTCCATTGATATATTCAATCATTCATTCATTCAGCTAATACTTATGAAACACTGTGAGAAATTATTCTAAGCACTGCAGATATAGCTATGTAAACATAAATGCAATTGCATGGCTATGAAGTGGTACAACTGGGACACCACATATTCTGCAACTGGAACACACAACTTCATCTGTCTGAAAGCAGAGGTCTTGTGAACAATTAACCATCTCACTGCCCTTCTTCAACTATCTGGGAAATGACAACTGAAGCTGGAGATTTATTTGAAGTCTCTCATGTAGTTCAAAAATACACATAATTTTGCATTATATATTTGTATTTTGTACCATACTGTAATAATATATTAAAGTATGCTGTATGGGTAGCTCAGTGACTCAGTCAGTAAAGTGTCCAACTCTTCATTTCTCAGGGTTATGAGACCAAGCCCCTACATCAGGCTCCATACTCAGCAGCGAGCCAGCTTGGGATTCTCTCTCCCTCCCTCCCTCTGCCCCTCCTCCTGCTCACACACTCTCTCTCTAAAATTTAAAAAAAAAATCTAAAGTTGTAATAATATGGAAGTATTAGTTCTCATCACCCCCCCCCATTTAAGTAAAATTGATTTTTGAAAGCAGGTATCTTACTGAGACTTGTTTGGGGAATGATAAGCAATTATTTCAGCTGCAGGATAATTGTAAATATGTTTTATAAGAAGTGCAGGTACTAAGGCTGGAGATATAGAATAAGAAATTATTCTATAGGCCCATAAATGCAAAGACAATTTAATGTTGTATTTAGAGAAGATTTATTAATTCTTTTTCATACTATTAGGATTATTGATATCTACCCTTTAGAAGAGTAACAATCTATATATAGGCTCATCTCACTATAGAACACATAGTAGGAAATCAATAAATATTAAAGCATATAGTCTTGAGTGGTTTTACAGTAGCTCAGTTTAGAAGTGATGAGGGGTTTATAATGTTTTTAGTATAAAAAGTCATTAAGTCAAAGTATGCAACAGATAAAACCTATAGAAAAGAGATTTCTCCATCATAATCTGTTGCTTTAACAAATATTTCGAAAACACATTCCTTCAGTTATTATACAGTTTATTTATTTATTTATTTATTTATTTATTTATTTATTTATAAAAAAGATTTTATTTATTCATGAGAGACACTGAGAGAGAGAAAGGCAGAGACACAGGCAGAAGGAAAAGCAAGCTCCATACATGGAGCTCGATGTGGGTCTCGATCCCAGGACTCCAGGATCACACCCTGGGCTGAAGGCAGCCGCTCAACTGCTGAGCCACCCAGTGATCCCCTATACAGTTCTTAAAATACAAAAGAAACTAAATCTGTAAGAAAGCCTAGTAGACCAGAGACTGTTCACAGGACTTTGTATGTTGGTGGTTATTATGTTGTAGTACATCCCACACCATCCACCTCCGCTCCTGCCACCTTGCCCAGAGTAACTTCCACTGCCTGCCCACCATGGCCATAACCACACAAACCATCAGAAGTATTATAGCCTTTGCTGTAATTCTTCCCCATTCCCATTCTTGCAACAGATCCATAATCTCTCTGACTACCCATTCCATCTCTGCTGTAAGTGTCCCATTCCAGAACCTCATTCTACACTAGAATTCAAGAAGAGTTTAATGTATTGGTGTTGTCTGCTATTCTTATCTTTAGACATGGTAGCTACTGCATCGTCATGTCAGACTCTACATCTGCTTCTATTGCTCTGCCACCAGCTCCAGTATCAATATCAGTTAGTAATCAGTTAGTATTGGACTTAGCAATGGCATTTTCAGTTACATTAAAAGGTAATCCTCTCATGTATACAAAATGACCACCAAAAAAACCTGAACTTGCATCACCAGGTCCACCTAGCCATGTTTTACCGATTCCATCTTTCAATCTGTCATCAAAGCCATCATTTCCATAGCTATAATTATTATAGCCATCATAGTTACCAAAGCCTCCATAACCAGGGATATTGGGGAAGAAAAAGACAGGACAGATGTCAGAGTTGGAACAGATATATTATTTACAGAATTCTGTTTAGTCAGTCAACAAATATACAGTGAGAGCTTAATGTGTGTCAAGCACTGTGCTGAATGCTTTGAAATACAGCCAAGTCCTAATTCAATATAGGAGACAAGAAAAAGATAACCCCATAGTTGGAAATATTGTGGCAGTGAGAATGATGTTTAAGTGAATAGAATAAAGATGTCAGAAAGTTGGATCTGGATTGCTGGTACAGGTGAAAAAAGACACAATTGTTTTATTCAACTCCAAATAGGAAACTTGCTTTTGTTTTCTAAGTAACAAAGTTAAAATGCTGCAGTTCCTGTTATTATTTCTGGAAACTACTTGGGAAAATATTTAGAAAAATCATTTCATCACCTTCCCCCCACTCCCAGCTGTGGTATGAAAGCTTTGATGAATACTTGATTTTTAACTAAATGACCACCTTTCATATCACTGGCAATTTTACATAGCTGGAAAGAGCTGCAGAAATTTCAAAATGGGAAGTATGAAAATATGGCTCAAATATCATCATTATTTCTTTGATATTTCTTCATCTTTTTAATAATATATATTTTGTAATACATAATATTATTACTGGTTTCCTTTCTGACATTTTTAGAATATTGATATTTTACTCTTCATTTGATTAAGCATATAGCTCCAGATTTTATCTTCAATCCACAATATTCCTTTTAAAGAGAGATATAAATTTGAATGGCTTTCCTTTTTTGCCACTTCAGATTCCCCAATGAATATTAGTTTACAAGTATTTAAGTACTGAAACCTCTCAGAATCCACTGATTTCTCAAAGAAAGTTTCATTTGGGAAATCTCTTCTTCTTGCCTCTAAAAACTTACTGTTATCAATATTATAGAAACCAACATAGAGATGAAGAGTGTGGAGCATTTTCTAATATAAGGTTTCTGTGGTGTGTGTGTGTGTGTGCATGTGTGCTCGTGTGTGATGTGTACACACACCCATGTGCTCATCCATGCCCATTGGTGATGGTAAAATATTTTTTTACTCCTTTACAAATAAAAGTGTCTTATTCTAAAGAAGATACATAAACTATCAAATGCAATGTGATGTTTTTGTTAAATAATAAGCAATGGAAGCATACAGAAATAAATATTTCTCATGGAGGTAAAATATATACAACTATAAAATCATAAATATACAGGAGAATTATAATATGAATTTGTAAATTGTATGCAAATAGCTTGAAACCAGATCTATAAAGACATAAATAAAGCAACAAGACTGAAAGGTTTATATGTTGGCTTGTTTATAGAGTAGCACAAACATTTTTCTTTTTTAATTGGCAATTAATTTTCGGCAGCCATCTAGGTACTTTCATGTCAAATTACTTTTCCTACACTAAACAAGATTAGGCATCCAAGCAGCAAAGCACTTACGTGAAAAGTGAGAAACTGACTGTCAAGTAGATATTTTCCACCTATAACCAATTAAAATGTTTCTTTTTTTGATGAATGGGTGTTGTAATTTCACATTTTGTATTTTTACCTAAGTACATACCTGTATAACATCCCAGTTCATAAGGGCTAAAAAAGATGAGTATTGAGATTTCTGTTATTTCTTTCATGCAATACACCTTCAGAATGAAACAAGCATTTTTAATGCAGTTTAGAAGACAGAGCTTTCTTATGCTACTGCACACAAAAATATATCAACAGTACCTGCACGTATATATGTTTAAGGGTATATATGTGTGTTTGCGTGTAGATCTACATGTATGTGTTTTTAAGCCATAAACCTCAAAAAATTATTTCCATCAAATGATTTTTAGTTTCTCAGTTCTTTGTAGATTATCGTTTTAGATTAAAATGTAGAGATGCCTGTATTTAAAAATTAGACCATTGACACATAAGGTAAAAAAGTAATGTATTATTGATAATCTTCAAGTGAATGACATAAAAAGGAAAATATTGATTTTTGGGAAGATGTCTCATTTTTCTTACTTCACAGAAGACTGATGCAGGTTCATGAGCCTATCAATATTATTTGAATTAATGCATATTCCCTACTATTGATTGCTTTAACAATGATTGTCATAACTGATTTATGGGCACTTATGCCTGTTAAATATTTTAAGAGGTAAATATCAGATTTGTATATATAAGTAGATTGACTTGAATAAACAACAGGGTTGGATGTTAACATTATACCTTTTGATTTAATCCATATTATAATACATTATGCAAGATGTATTTTTAAGATAGCAGCAAAAATCCAACTAAAAGTTGATATTAGATCACCTTGCTTACTAGAGTTAAGAATTCTTCCCAAGGATAACGAAGTATTTTAAATTTTCAAGTAGAAATTCTCATGTCATTTGAAATATATCTAACATTTATGGGAAAACCTAGGATCTATCAACCCAAATATAAAATTTGAGTATCATCGTAATATACTTAAAATTGACTTGTTTCTACTGCTTCAAATAGATCAGCATGTAGGATTATACTTCAGCTTTCTATGGCGACTGAATGATACCCAAACCTTTCCAAATAAATGAGACAAGGTGTGATAGTGTGGGAAGTGAAGAGAGGGTATATATTTTCTATGTCATCTTATATTTAGCATGAGTATCTTTGATTTGAGATGTTAGATATGCATTTACCAAGGAACCTACGTTTTTAAAAACAAGTTTATTGAGGTATCACACTCATATCATATTCACTTGGTTTAAAAGTATAATTAAATGGTTTTTAAATTGACAGACTTGTATGAACATTACCACAATCTAATTTTACGAAAATTTTGTTACCTCAAAAAGATATGTGGTGCCCATTGCAGTCACTTCCTGTTCCTATACCCAACCTCAGACAACCACCAATCCACTTAATGCTTTTAAAGGTTTACTTTTTCTGGACATTTCACATAAATAAAATCATCCAAAATGTGGTCTTTTGCATACAGCTTCTTTCATTTAGCATAATATTTTAAAGGTTGATCCATGTTGCAGCATGTATCAGATTTCATTCATTTCTATTGCCAAATACCATTCCATTTTATGGATAACCACGATTCTTTATGCATTCACCAGTTGATGGATGCATGCATTGTTTCTACTGTTCAGCTATTACAGATATTTTTGCTCCGATCATTCATGCAGAAATCTTATTGTGGGCATATGTTTTCATTTATCTTGCATACTCTAAACATGGCTTTGCTGGATCAACATGGTAAACTTGGACTTGACTTTTTAAGAAATTTCTAAATTGAATTGGCTAAGCCATTTTGTATTCTTACCTACAGTGGATGATGGTTCCAGTTTTGCTACATCCTTGACAATTTGTTTTATATTTTCTCTTGATTATAGCTATCCTAATAGATGTGAAGTGGTAAGTCATTGTGGTTTTGATTTGCATTTCCCTAATGGCTAATGCTGTTGTACATCTTTTTGTAAGCTTATTAGCCATTTCATATATTTGTCAAGAAATGGGCATTCAAGTCTTTTGTCCATTTCTAGACTAGATTATCTGTCTTTTGGTTGTTTGTTTTTGGTATTATATGTAAGAAATCATCATCGGACCCAATGTCATATGGAGTTATTTTTATGTATTCCTGTAAGGGTTTCATAATGTTAGTTTTTACATTTAGATCAATGATCCAGTTTGGGTGAATTTTGTTTTGGTGTGAGGAAGAAATCCAAATTCTTTCTTTTGCATGTGAATATTGTCCCAGCACCATTTATTGAAAAGACTATATTTCACCTCCCTCCCTGCCCCCCCATTGAATTTCCTGTTTTTCCTCACATCACATTCTATCCCCCTTTTTGGAATATCTCTTAACCTTTTCTTGACAACTGGACATTTTAGGTAATAACTCAGGATCTTAACTCTACTTACCTTCTCAGGGTTGATGCCACTGTTTTCTTAGTTATCATTTACCTTTTTAGTGAGTTGACTGAAATATATGCAGTTTATTTCAATTGCAATACACAGTTGTTTTTCTTGTTTTTATCTTTTTACCTGACTACTAGAATTGTCCCAGGTCAGTGTCAGCTACTTATTGGTCAAAAGTTGTGCATAAATTCCCTTGGCCTGCTGGATATTTTCCCTCTGCAATTCAATGCATGTATTATTGGACATTGATATCATCATAGTTCAGAGTTTACATTTTTGTACCGTATCCTCCACCCCTTTTGCCTAGAATTGGCAACATGGATTTTTCCTGTATGATCACTTATTAGAGGGTGCAGGCTCTGACATGCACATAGTCTTCTAGATTGCCTACAATGGGTTTGATGTTATTGTTAAGTCTAGCTTATTAGTAATTGTTTCTGAGTCATAGTAGCTTATTCAGCCAGTGTTTGCTTAGAGGTTGTGCTTAATTTAAGTTCCTAGTTCCAGTGAAGCTTCTGCTCTTTGCTTTGGATCTGTGTGTGACTTAGAGAATGTTTTCATTTCTGTCCCTTTTTTGTTCAAATTGCTCTGTGGTTCATTCAGCTTGTGCACAGCCTTTCTGTGCCCTGAGGTTACATGTGATCCCAGTAGTTCTTCTTGGATAGCGCTTTCCCTGGTTCTCTCTGTTAAACTATTTGATTGCTCTGCCATCTTAATTTTTTTTTTTCCTGCTGGTAGAGCTATGTGTACCCTTTTAGTTGCTCTCTACCAGGATCACTATTGTTTATGTTATCTCCCCTTTCTCTCATGGGCATGGAATTATTCACACTCTTTTTCAAACAAAGTTTTCTCAGGCAAAACTGAAACCTTTTCTCTGTTGGGTCTTCCACATTGAGTATAATCTTTGCATAACTCACAAGGTCTGGAACCAGGGACAACGTCCCATTTCTCCTGGAGTGACACACCTGCTGTATGACCAGGAGATGGAGAGTGTTCCCATCTTATTGGTTGTCCCTTCCTTAGAACCTCCATCCTAGAAGCAAGATGGATTGGGGATCAGGGTGCAGTATTCTGGTCCTGTAATGTCTGGAATAGAGATTTTTGCCTTGTGAATAGGGACTGGTTGACAGAAGGGAGCCTTGGCCCTCTGGGCTATGTTGGCCCAAAACACTGCTTCAGTAACATGTTGTTGGGGAAAATGAGATACCAGTGGTCTGCAAATCTCATGGTAATACAATTTCTTCGACTGGGAACTGAAAGGGGAAAAGCCCTGTAAGGTGAAGCTTTTTGAGTGTGAGAAGTCAAAGGGTTGTAGCCTAAATGTCACAGATGCTCACTGTTCTTACTAAAATTAAGTAGATTTTATTGAATGAATTTTTTTTTCATTTGTTGTATGTCCTCAGGACAATTTACAAAGACTTAAAATAGTGTTGTTGTTGGTTTTTTTATTTTATTTTTTATTTTTTTAAAATATTTTTTATTTATTCATGAGAGACATACAGAGAGAGAGAAGCAGAGACATAGGCAGAGCGAGAAACAGGCTCCCTGCAGGAGCCTGATGCTGGACTGGATCCCAGGTCCCGTGATCATGACCTGAGCCCAAGGCAGCTACCCAACTGCTGAGCCACCCAGGCGCTCCTGTTGTTGTTTTTTATATAGTCGTCTGCATATTAATGATTGTTTTGTAGAGGAGGGTTTGCCGAGCATTTTACTCTGCCATTTCAGGAGAAATCAGTCTCTTAAGGAATTTACTTTTAAAGATAAATATTTTGTTTCTGTTTTCAAAAAACTAAAATATTCATTTGCAGGTATAAACATTTTAGGGGGTCCAATATATTACAAACTTTTGTAAATGTTGATAAACTCAAAGGTTTCTGTCAAAATAAATATCTTGACTTAAAATGCAAAATGGCAGCCCTTTATCAACCAAAAGAAACACATATAATGCCATTATCGTGAACTTTTTTTCTCTCTGAACAATATTTCATTGTTCTTGATAAAGTACCATTTGATACCACCAACACCAAAGTCATTGTTAGCATAAATTTTAATTGATAATATATAATCTAATTGCCAATCTCATTCTGCCCTAATTTATAATTCTACCTATGTCATAAATATGAATGGACAATTTCTAACATATACTATCAAGCATTTGTTCAAGGACTTCCTTTAATTACTTCCATTATTACTGATCCTGTGGTGTAGGTGGGAGAAATTTGGGTAACCCTTTGGATGCTACCACTGTTTTATGTGTCAAAATTGGATTAGAAACTATGCATAATGCAAATAACCATGTAATTATTTTGAATTTACAATGTATTTACTATGTAATTGCATAGTAAGTACCATATAATTACAAGATGATTACATGATTATTTCTGCCTTTTACACAGCTTTAAAAGCAAAAGATTTTGTTGCAATTATTATTGGCATTTATTGGTAAGTGTTACATAGTAGGGAACAAAATATTTATCATGTAATCAACGAAGCAAGCAACTGTTATTGTCTTTTTTCAGTTGCAAAAATATATTTTAAAGTTATTGGAGTGAACCTAAAACTGCTCTAAAAATCAAGTATATTAATTAAAATAAAGTTATTACACTCAAAGAGTTAGCCATAAGTACAGAACATAATTTGATATCTCTAAGATAGCTGATTATTCTATACATCATTCTGTTTACTATGGTTGTATATTTTTAATTGAAGCTCTGAAATTGAGGCTTTTAAAAATATCTGGAGAAAATTTTAATTGGCCAGAGTAGAAACTCAAGGACTAAAATGAAAATAATATATAAAAATATCCATACTAATAGAATAAAACATATCATTATTTTCTTGTGCTTACCCATGCTTTAATTTCCCCAGTTTCATTAAGAAATAATTGACATACATCACTGTAAGAATTTAAGGTATACAGCATGATAGTTTGATTTACATTATTGTGCAATGATTACTGCAGTGGGTTCATTTAATATCCACCTTCTCATATAGTACAATAAAAAGAACAGAAAAAAGAAAAGGGAGAAAAAAATCTCCTTGTGATGAGAACTCTTAGGATTTACTCTCTTATCAAGTCCTATATATCATATAGCAGTGTTTGCTATGGTCATCGTGCTGTACATCATATCCCCACTGCTTATTTATCTCATAATTGGAATGTATGTATCTTCGCCACCTTCTTACCATCCCTCCTTCCCCAATCCTTTGCCTTTGGTAACCACAAGTGTGATCTCTTTTACTATGAGTTTGTGGGGGGTTGTTTTTTATTTTGTTTTTACGTGTCTCTGGTGAGATCATGCAGCATGTGTCTTTTTCTGTCTGACTTATTTCATTCAGCATAATGCATTCAAAGTCCATGCAAGTTGTTGCCAATGATAGGGCTTTCTCATTTCCTTATGGCTGAATAATATCCCCTAATATTAATATATATGCATATATATTCACATACTACATCCTTTTATTGTATATATATGCATATATATGTATACATATATACAGATATAGATACATATATATATATATATACACACACATACCACAGCTTCTTTTTTTTTAGTTTATTTTTTTATTGGTGTTCAATTTGCCAACATATAGAATAACACCCAGCGCTCATCCCATCAAGTGCCCCCCTTAGTGCCCGTCACCCAGTCACCCCCACCCCCCGCCCACCTCCCTTTCTACCACCCCTTGTTTATTTCCCAGAGTTAGGAGTCTCTCATGTTCTGTCTCCCTTCACATTTTCTCCTTTCCCCTTTATTCCCTTTCACTATTATTTATATTCCCCCAATGAATGAGAACATATAGTTTGTCCTTCTCCGATTGACTTACTTCACTCAGCATAATACCCTCCAGTTCCATCCACGTTGAAGCAAATGGTGGGTATTTGTCGTTTCTAATGGCTGAGTAATATTCCATTGTATACATAAACCACATCTTCTTTATCTATTCATCTTTCGATGGACACCGAGGCTCCCTCCACAGTTTGGCTATTGACACCACATACCACAACTTCTTTATCAATTCATCCACTCATGGACACAGGTTATTTCTGTATCTTGGCTATTGCAAATAATGCTGCTATGAACATGGGGGTGCAGATAACTTTTTGAGTTGGTGTTTTGACTTTGTGTTTTCCCATTAGTGGTCTTCATGTGTTTATGAATTTTCTTATTTTCCTCTTGCTGTTGATTTCTAGTTTCATGGCACTGTGGTCAGAGAAGATATTTGTTATGATTTGAGTAGGCCAGGGTGTGCACTGGATTCCCTGTCAAGGTGAGGCCACTGGTTTTGCTCTGCAGATGAGGAAAGCCATACACTGTGCTCTCTGTTCAAGTGTCACTGTTTGTAGGGTTTTGAATAGGCTCTGCATCTTCTCATTGGCTTTTCTTAGGTTCCCTGGTTGTACGTGCTAGGTTTGTATTCAGTGATGAGTGGTGCTATGAATTCGATTCTTTGCCCAGGAGCAGGAGTAGAAGCAGCTCTAAAGCTGATAAAAACCTTTGTTTGTTGTTTTGACTCAAGCCACCCCACACTCCAAGTTCCCTGGCTGAATAGGGCCACTACCTTCACTTTGTAAATTATAGGCTCTGTCTGTCCTCCTCAGGGCTCAAGGCACCATGCAGAGGCATTGTGGGGCCACGCAGATTACAGGACTTGCCCTCAGCCCTTCTGGTCAGAGGCGGTGGGAAGGCACTTTTCACAATGACTAGGACTATATCTCAACTCTTTGCCGGGGCAGGATGGGGAGAGGTTACTCTCAATTTCTAAAACCAGCTCTCTGGTTCGGAGATGCTAGGAGCTACCTCAGCCTTGGCTGTGAATTAATCCCCCTGCCTGTGCATTGCATGGGGACTTCTTTGCTTTGGGGAAAACAGCTCTGGCCACTCACCTCTTGGCTGCATAACTTCTAGGACTTGTCACTAGTTCTCCTGGTCAGATGGGACCAGAAGACATTCTTCACAGAATGTAAGACGATGTGGCTCTGCTTCTTGGGAGTAGATAAACCTGGCTCTAGGACCAGTAAAACTCCTTATCTAAAGATTCAATAGGTAAGTGTTCACCTGGCCAAATCCCATGGTCAGAATGTACCACCAACTTGGTTCCTCAGATGAACAAAACTGCTGGTTAGGATTACTTCTTGGGCACTGGAGGTATGTTACTTGTTCGGCCAAGATGCATATGATGATTGTTGCAAGCCCCACCCCCCTTCTCTGTCACAGTCCTGATCCCCAGTGGATTAGTCCCATAGGTTTCCCTGCAATTCCTGTGTGTGAGATCAGAGTAAGGGCTCCCATAAAGTACCCTAAAGCTGGGGAGGGGGTGGTTGGCTCCATGAGTTTTCTCTTTCTACTGAGGGAACCAGAGGCTCAGAGGAGCCCTCTCCACATGGTGCTACACTGACCTGAGGGAGGGGCAACATGATGAATGGGTAGCCACTTCCCTGTCCCTCCTAATGCTGTCTGTCTTCATATCTGTGGCGCTGGAAGTACTTAAGCCTCACTCCTATGTTCTAGGATTCTCTCAGTGGTCTCTTGTCCTGGAGCAGTTGTTGGATGTTCTTGGGGGGGGAGGGTGAGGACAGGAACAACCTATTTTGCTGTCTTAATGATCTTAGTCACCCATACTTTTTTAACTTTATAAAAGTAAGCATTTTATTTTAGAGCAATATTAGAGTTATAGGAAAATTATAAAAGTGGTACAGAGTTTCCACATACCTTACACACCCAATTTCTATTAGTATGAACATCTTGCATGGTGTGCCTCTAGGTTGTGACAGTTTCTCAGACTTTCCTCATTTTGGATGACCTTGAGAGTTTTGAGGAATATTGCTTAAGTATTTGTAGAATATCTCTCAGTTGGGTTTTGTTGAAGTGGACTTCTTTTATGATTGGACTGTGATTATGTGTTTTGGGGAAGTAGAACACAGGGGTAAATAAGATTATGTTAGCACATTGAGGTGCTAATGAGATCAGATTATATCAGGAATATATAAAATAAGTATGATTTATAACTATTGTTGTTAACCTTGATTGCCTGGGTAAGGCAGTGATTGTCTGAGTTCTTAACTGTAAAATTATTCTTTCTTATATCTTTCCACTCTATACTCTTGAAAAGATGTCAAAATTCATATCCCGCACTTAAGTATAGGGAAGTTATGCTCAATCTCCTTGAGGACAGAATATCTACATACATTATTTGGAATTCTTCTGTATAGTAGTCATTTATTTATATCAGTATGACCTCATGGATAATTATTTTATGCATTGAGTTTTAATCTAACACTGTATTTTTTTGCTCAAATTGCTTCATTTTTGACCATTGGAAGTTCCTTCATTTGGCTCCTGTGTCCCTTTGACATCCTGAACATTGTGAATTCTGTTGGAGCAATTACATATAAAGCACTCTGTGCAGTTGTATGAAGATTTTTGTGTGGATATGTTATCAGATCTGTTGAGTAAATATCTAGGTGTGATTTCTAGAGTGTGTGGTAAGAGTATGATTACTTTTATAAGAAACTATCTTCCAAAGTGGCTGTACCATTTTGTGTTCTCAACAGTAATAAAAGAGAGTTCCTTCTGCTTTACATGATTGGCAATGATTGGAATTGTAGATTTTTAGATTTAGTCATTTAAGTAGGCATTCAGTAGTATCTCATTGTTGTCTTAATTTGCCATTATTATGAGAAATTATATGAACATGTTTTCATATACTTACTTGCCATCTATCTGTCTTCTTTGGTGAGGTATCTATTAGAGCTGTTGCCTATTTTTAAATTGAGTTGTTTACTTTTTATTGTTGAGTTTGAGAGTTCATTATGTAATTTGTGTATATAATTCTTTATCAAAGATGTGATTTTGAAATATTTTCTCACAACCTGTGATTGTATTTTGTTTCTTTTAACAATGTCTTTTGCTGAGAAGTATTTAACTTAAATGAAGTATAGTGATCAATTTTTTCTTTCATAAATTATGCTTTTGATGTGTTCATATTAGTTCGCTAGGGCTGTTGTTACACTGTACCACAACCCAAGTAATTTAAACAACAGAAATTTATCCTCTCATAGTTTTGGAGGCCAAAATTCTAATATTAAGGTGTCAGTAGGGCTATGCTTTCTGTGAAAGTTCTAGGGAGTGATCTCTGCAAAGCTTTTCTCCTGGCTTCTGGTGGTTCTTTGGTTTGTGGCAGCTTAATTCCAATTTTCATTTCAAGTATTCCCTCTGTGTACAAATTCCCTCCTTATATAAGGACACCAATCATATTGGATTAGAGGCCTCTTTTACCACAGTATAGCCCCATCTTGACCTAACTAATTGCATTTCTGTAATCCTATTTCTAAATAAGACCATATTCTGGGGTACTAAGAATTAGGACTTCAACATATTTTTGGGGACCCAATTTAACCATTAACAGTCACTAAAACTCATCACCAAACTTAAGGTCACATAGATGTACTCATAATCTATATTCCAGAAGTTTAGTAGAATTGCATTTTACATTTAAGTCTATGACCCATTTTGAATAACCTTTTGGAAAGTTGGAAGATTAATTTCTAGGTTTATTTATTTATTTTTGCATATGGAGTTGCAGTTGTTACATTACCACTTGTTGAAAAGATTAGGCTTTCTTCATTGAACTGCCTTTGCTCCTTTGTCAAACAAAGAATAGTTGACTTTACATCTGTGGGCACTTTTCTGGGCCCTCTATTCTGTTTCCTTGGTCTCTATATCCATTCTTTAACCAATACCACGTTGTCTTAACTACTATATCTTTGAAATAAGTTTTAAAATCAGCCTGTGTGAGTCCTCTAACTTTTTTGCCCTGCAGTATTGTGTGGGTTTTTCTAGCTCTTTTGCTTTTCAACATGAACTATAGAATGAGGTACATTTTTCCATGTATGTGATAGGATTTCTTGAAAAGTTCAGCAATTATAACTAAAAGAGCAAATCATTAGCCTTGCTCTTTATCTGTGGCTAATATAATTTCTTGTATGAGTGACTCAGCTATAAAATAGAAACTTCTGCCTTTTAAGAGAAGAAAGCAAGAATGACTTCCTTAGCCCTCAGTTAATGTCTCAGATATGAAGGCATGGAAGGGACCATGCCTTTTTATGCCTTTTTATGGAGGAGCTTCTGCTTCTGCTGATGGAGGCTACATTGTTCACTGAAGTGTTGCCCTCTTCTGTTGCTGGTGTATGCTACTGGTTCACACCTGGGGAAGCTTGAAAACCTAGGCAGTGCATTTCAATAGTATTGTACATAGAAATCCTGAAAGGAAATTGTTGAAATGTGTATTCTGATTCAATATGTCCAGCATGGATCATGATTTTGTACGTTTAGCAAGCTCTTGAGTGATGCTGCTACTATTACACAAACTACACTTTGAGTAGCAGAGAGCTAGAGAAGTTTTTCTCAAACTTTAGCATGCATAAAGTGACTTAGGCTGTTTGTTAATATACAGAATGTTGAGTGTCATCTCTAGAATTTCTGATTTCATTAGGTATGGAAAAGGTCCTTTGAATTTGAATGTCTAACTCATTCTCAGGTTACATTGAGGCTGATGATCTAGGAACCATAATTTGAAAAACATTAATCCAGAATTCTAACCTATGACTATTCCAAAATAGAGAAGTACCAGGATTCTAGCTCATTTGACAGATTGGAGGAAAAAAACAACAACAACCACCCCCCACCCAAATCTTCTCCCTACCCCTCACCACTTATTGACTCAGCTTTTGGCTACGTGATCAAAGCCTGATCTGCTTGTATTTTGAGAGAAATCGCATTTGCTGGCATGCTGCTAGTTATAATTAAAGTGGTCCAGTCACTACCAAAGATGGTTTTATGTTAGCTTTTTTATATACATAGACAGTTATAGCATTACTATAACTATTACTATAAATAGCATTATAATAACTAATATATAAATAATAATTTAATCCATAATTTGAAAAAGAAGCCAAAATTGTTACTCATACTACATATTTTCAAGAATACTAAAAAAAGGGATCTCTGGGTGGCACAGCGGTTTGGCGCCTGCCTTTGGCCCAGGGCGCGATCCTGGAGACCCGGAATCGAATCCCATGTTGGGCTCCCGGTGCATGGAGCCTGCTTCTCCCTCTGCCCATGTCTCTGCCCCTCTCTCTCTCTCTCTCTCTGTATGACTATCATAAATTTAAAAAAAAAAAATTAAAAAAAAAGAATACTAAAAAAATATAGAGAAAGACATGTAAGTAAAGAAAGTTGACTGACTAGTAAGGTTAGTTCTAAGTTGTTCAAGCCAGAAAAACCAAGCTATGGAATCAGAATAGGTCACTCTTAAGACATCAATATAATTGAAGGCATCGGAAGAAATTTACCATTTTGATACAAATTCTTGTGATGACTCAAAAAAATATTGCAACGTGAGATATTTGAGAACTGGATAACAATTTTTGGAAATAATAAAAACAAACAGGATGATTTGTGAAATCAATCAATGTTAAAGAAATCAAGAGAAAACGAAAAACTCAAAGCAAAACAGACTTCATCTTGTGGGAAATGACTGTACCCTTTCCCAAATGCTAATGGGTACTCAAACAATTGCTGAGTCTTAATACCGAACACTTCTTTCTCTCAAATTTTGTACTTAATTAAAGCAAATCCATGTCCAAATGCATATTAATTTAACCACTCCCCACCCGCCCCACTGCTAATAGCCTGGGCAGCAATGTTTTCCTTTCACTTGCTATTAACATACCTGCTTAAATTCCCCTTTGCTTTCCCCTATGTGCCCAACAGTGTATCTTTAACATTGGCTCAGAGTGATCCATTTAAAATAACAGACCAAATCACTGATTTTTTTTCAAAATTTTTTAGTGATTTTTTACCACATGCTATAAACTCATTTGTTACTAATCCTCCAAAGCATCTCATAGTTTGGTCCTTGTTACTTATCTTTTTGGTCTTCTCCCATTGCTTATTCCAGGCCTCACACCTGCTGGCCATGCTCTCGCCTCAGTGTCAGTTGTTGTTCCCTTTGCTTGCTTCTCCAGAAATCTACGAGTTGCCCCCTCACCTACTTCAGTCCTTGATCAAATGTCATCTTCACCATCAAGCCTTTCTTGACTGCTGTGAACCAGTAACTGCTTCTGTTCCCACACTCCTTCCTCTCTCCTCTACTTTAGATTTCTTCACAGCACTCATTACTGTCTGACATAAAACATAGTTTTCTCATTTGTGGCTTATAGTATCCTGCTATATTATAGGCTTAAGCAAATACATTTTATTTTATTTTATTTTTTTGGTGGAGGTGGTGACTTTTTGTTCATTCCCGTATACTTAACACTTAAGAGAATACTTGATAATTCAAAACAGAAATACAGAAGATGGGAAATTATCAGTGAACATACAAAATATGTGAAAGACAAATCCAGAGAATCTTAGAACTGAATAATAAAAGTTCAATGGAAAAGAAAAGAAGCCAGGTAAAGAAAAAATAGTCAAATTAGGGAATGCTTTCCTCAAATCTTTTTTGGATTAAAAGTGCAGAGAAAAATTCTTGGGTAAAATAAATTAATATATGGACTATTAGCAATAAAAATTCTTGGGTAAAATAAATTAAAATATGGACTATTAGCATAAAATTCTAGAAACTTGTCAGACAAAATAGGTTACTTGCCAAGAATGAAGACCGGACTGTCATTTTTTCAAAACTGAAATTTAAAATACATGTTAACTATGTTTATGGACTTACAATAAAGAAAACTGTGCTTCTAGTAGCCTGTGCATGTGTTTGTAAGGGAAACAAAAAGCAACTTATGGAATCCCCCATTTGTGATGGAGACTGCTAGTTTCTACTGTGGTATTAGGTTTGCATCCGGCCCAGTGTCTGCTCAGTCTCAACACATTTCCCCACGCCTGCAGTTAACCGAGGCCACGTGACTAAGTTCTGGACAAGTGAGTTAGGAACAGATGTGATATGTACTGATCTGTGACCTACAACATTTGGATATGCCTTGTTCACCACCTCCTTTTCCTCCCCCAGTTTCTACCACTTAGAAAACTTAATGCCAAGGTAAATTTAAAAGAAATCTGGATCTCTCATCAACTTTGAGGAGCAGAGAGGGCTTATAAACTGAGAACATTCACATAAATGTGGTAAAGAAGAAACCTTCCCTGAAATGAAGAATTCTTATTTCTTAGTTCTTTGGGCAGATCCAGTATCAGGCAATAAATACACACATGGATGTTAACTAGGTATATTTCTGAAATCTAAGGACAGAAGAAGCAAACTTCATTTTTTAGCCACTGAATTTTAGTGTTTCCATCACAAAGTATAGCCTTCATCCAAAGTAGTAAACTACCTACCCATTTGCCTTTTCTCTAAAGATCACCCAATCAAGAATTTCATGGAAAGAAAGAATAGCTTTTACTTCTTAATATATCTCTCTAATGTTAAAATGATATGTGAGTTATTTTTTATTGTTCTTTTCCTAATAAAATATTAATTGTAGAGGAAATTGAAAAATCTGTAATTCAGTATAGGATGTCAAGCCAAATAATTTAGCCAAATTAGTTACCAAGAAAAGACAATATATACAAATATAGATATAGTTCTCTATATCTCTTTATATATTTTTCATCCTATAAAACTCAATTTAAATTATTTCCTTCTCATAGAATTCTGTCCATACTTCATTATAATTTATGTAGCACATGATTGTATGAAAATCTGTTTAAACGTTACCTTCTAGACTGTGAAAACCTTGAAGACAAGAAATTTATCCTTTGCTATTATTTATGAAATAATTCTATTCATAATCTTATCAACTAAGAGATGGATGCAATTAAGCACTATAAAAATAAGCCAAAACCAGAAAGATGAAGAGTAGATGGAAAATGTAAATTCTTATATTTGGGTTCAAAAATAGCAATTTCATAAGGGCAGGAAGAGAAAGGCCTAGCTTAACTAGAGCTCATATAAAATGGCTTATGAGATTTTGTTAACTACACAGCCTGTGCGTCAACAATGTAACATGGCTGCCAAAATAAGCAATAAGCACAATGAAAATGTTTCACTTTGCCAGGCTCAATAAACATTATTTTGCTGTTCTGATGGTCTCTAATTAGGATAATTAAGAACTGAAGTGTCAACATTGGCCCCATCTACTAATTTCCTGATTGTTCATGGACTTTAGCCATTACACATTTTGTTGCTCTGCATTCTATCACTCTGCTATTTTTGCATTGCCTAAGAAAGGCCTGTGACTCCCTCTTAGCTACTCTGACGCATGTGCTAGACAGTTTGCATCAATGTCCACAGAGCTGATGTGATAAGATACGCAGTCATAGAACTAGCAAGAGATACTTGGAAATTGCTTTAAATCAGTTGTACTTTTGGCCAAACAGTGGCTTTACGATTTTTCTGATGAGCCCTAAATTTGATATTATAAATAGGAAATATTCATAAGATAGTCTGCAACAGGTTATTTACACAGAGTTTCATTGAATGGTAAAAAATGAAAAACCTTGGGAAAATTCCTTAAAATCACATTTTGGAAGACAAATGAGAGATATTTGCCTACCTGTGGTATTCAGGCACAGGAAATCTACACTGCTGTATGTATTTCAAGAGTGACAATATCACTAATGACTCGACATTGGTTATTCGAATGGCATAATGAATTCCATTATTTCAATTGAAAAATAGTTTTTCCATTTTTTAAAAAGCATTTCATTATAGTATCAACATAATCCTTTTTTATGAAGATAGAGGATAACTCTTTTAACTTTCTTTGTCCTCAAATTTAGGTAAATGTCAAATCAGAATGGAGAGTATCTCATCTCCTGCTTGAAGCTCGATTCATGCATGTTTCTCTCACCCCAGCCCATACACTACTTGATGTTTTCCCATCATTAAAAACACAAGTCCTTTTAGTTTCTCTTATCTCTTGCCCCTATACCAGATGTAAATGTCTTAGATCATGTTTCTGAAGCTCAAGTCCTGACACAGAGATCTGGGTGCATATTAAGTTATTAATGGAGGACTTTTCAAGAAAAACGTAAAGGGAGTAGAACAGTATAATAAAAGGAAAAGTGCTAAACAAGAATTTGAGTTCAGATCAAGCCTAGACTTTACTTGGCTGACATAAACTGCTCTGCTGCATTGTTCATGATATCAGGATATCATGGGCTGTGAGCTTCCCTCAGAGTTTGGGCAGGTGTATATATTTCTGGTTTAAGGTAATTCCAAGCAGCCAATAACAATTTCCATAGAAAAAGTGGCATCTACTACTAGTAGCAGCCAACATTCATAGCAGTTCAGAAATGGACTGTAACCACAGAAGTAAGAAAGGGAATCTGGAGTGAAGGGCGGGAGCATCATCCAGGCACAGCTTTTCCAAGAATTCTATGGTCAAAATTCCTGAGAAAATTTACAAGAGGAGAGTTCCTGGGAATAGCAGGCAGCCCACCAGCATGGACGGTGCAGCTAGCACCGAGGCTGTAACTACCACTGTAACTTCTGGATGGGGGGGCCCACTGAACTGGGAGCTTGCAATGTAGAATGACCCAGACCCAAATGTTGAAGATGTTGGTGTCTGGGCCTCAGGTTACCATGCGTTTATCAGACATGGATGTTGTACTTGCTCATTTACAGTTAAAACTAGCCTTGTGAGTACCACCCGTTGCCTCAGGGGATCATATGAATATCGAATATATTTCTTCCTTCCCTAATTACAAAGCAGCAATCCTACCTCTTGATTAGGGTCAGTTATCCCTGCCACACTGTATATGTGTGTAAAGCATCCAAAGTGATCCTATAGGAGTCCCAGAGTGAGTCTTACTCTGTCTCCTATTAGAAGGATCATCCCTTTGAAAATGAGTACCTCTGAACTCACAGATCCTAGGATTTTAGGGAAGAGATCCATGAATTCCTCAAGTGGGTACCTGGATAGATTGGTAAGTGGGGTCTTATAGGGGCTGAATTATACCCCCCAAAATCCGTATGTTAAAGTCCTAACTTCCAGTACCTCAAAATGTAGCTTGGCATAAAACCTTTAAAGAAGCAATTAGGTTAAAATGAGGCCATTAGGATAGGCCCTAGCCCAGTATGACTGGTATTTTTTACACAAAAAGAGATACCACAAATATGCGTGGCCAGAGAAAAACTATGTGAGGTACAGTAAGAAGGTGGTCATTTACAACCCAAGGAAAGAGACCTCAGAAGAAACTACAGACCTCCCAACACCTTGATCGCGGACTTCTAGCCTTCAGAACTGTAAGAAATAAATTTCACGTATTCAAGTCACCCAGTCCATGGTATTTGCTTTTATAGCAGTCCTATCATGAGGGCACTGCTGTCTTGTTTTCCAGGTCCACTTATTCTATTTACTGTTTACTGCCACATAATGCCCAGTTTAAAGGAGCATATCCCATACTCAAGATTAGCACCCTTTCTCTGCAAGGATATGTTTTTTTTTTTTTTTCATTTTTTTTAAGTTAGTCTACTATTTCTTTAAGCAAGTATCTCTGGGATGATGTGGTAGGTAGTGAGACCAGTGGATCCCATGGTTTTAAGTATACTGCTATTCTAACTTTACTGTAAAACAGATCCCTGTTTCTAAGGTGACATTATATGATATCACATGTCAATGAGAAATGGCACTTACAGAATGGTGGAATAAGGAGATTTTCAAAATCTATCCAACAACAATAAACCAGACAAATTTCTTAAAAGCAACCATTGCAGTTCCCTGAAATTAAAAAAGAAAAAAGTGAAAAAAATTTTAAGAAAAAAATCACTGGATCTTACGTAAGAACAGCAGGAAACTGGAGTTTTAGAACCACCCACTCCCAACCACTCCAATCCTGCTTCACCAGAGATAGTTCAGAGCATGCAAAAGCTGGGACCAAAATCACTGCTGAAAACAATATTGATCTTGATGGCCCTCAGCCTCGTAGCTACCTGAAGCTGTGATACTGGTCATGGCAAGCAGTAGATGAGCATATATGTTTATCTAGAAGATCTGAAGAATAAGACAATCCCAGTGTTTATAGAAGCTACCATACATCCTAGGTGGTCTCAGAAGGCTCTGCATATATATACACAAGGATACACATTAACTTTGGAGAGACTGGAAAGGCTCTAGTTATCTCCATGTCTCTGGATGAATGTAAGGCCATGTGCAGGTATGTAGAAGACATTACAAGGTCCAGTAAAAGGTGAAAACCAGGAGAGCTGTCAAGTACCTGAATAGTGAACGTATAGCTCATTCTTTATACAAATGCATCGTGAAGAGTGGACACCTTACTGAATCAAGGTGTTCAAGAACTACTTGTCGTCAATCACTGGCTGACTATGAAGTTGCACTAATCCACGAGTGACTACTCAGATCTCAAGCTTAAAAATAAAAATAGGCAAATGAATAGATAAAATGAAAAGAGAGATCACCAGCTACACACTGAACAATAGGCAAACTTGAAACAATTAGTCCAGGTAAATGGTAAAAAACCCAGTCAAGTAAACAACTACCTGCAGATTCAAAATGGATGGGCACCAGAATGCAAAGTTGCTACAATATATTATCTAAAATATTCAGTTTTCAAAAAAATGAGACATACAAAGAAACAGGAAAAAGTGATACATAAGAAAAAAAAAACAATATAAGTTGTACAAGTCCAGATGTTGAACTTTACGAAGAGTTCAAAGAAACCATTACAAATATGTTGAAGGAACTAAAGAATACCATGTTTTAAGAATTAAAGGGAAGTATGAGAATGACTCCTTGATGAGTGGATACCAATAAAGAGGTAGAAATTATAGAAAAGAAGCCAATGGAAATTCTGCTGTTGAAAAATTTTAAAAAAAAGTTGCACTGAAAAAGTCACTAGAATATATAAATTGAAGATTGAAGATATCTAAATTCTAAATTTAGAATATCTAAATTGAATATCTAATTGGATATCTAAATTGGAGTTATGTGGGTTGATGCAACTTAGTAAGTAGTGGTTTTGGGCTTTGTCGTTGCTTGTTTGACTTTGCTGCAAGCTGAAGCCATATGAAGATGGTATAATCTTTCTTAGCTGGTATAATCTAACCTGAGTGTGATGTGGGCCAGAAGCAAGGGGAATTATTTGGTTGGCTACAACTTCAAGCTTAGTTGGGTGTTGCTGATTGGCTGCCCTAAGGTTTCGGTGTCACAATTCAGGAGACTTAGATTTTGGTTTGCTTACGTGAGCCACTTGGGCATTAGAACCTTCTCATCTAATGGCTTCCTTATGTAATTAACATTCTCTTTTCCAAAGTTTTTATAAGTACTCAGTGAAGCCCTCTGGAAGAGTCAGCAGGTGAGAGCAGCTTCACTTTGCATCATGTCACATCATATTGGGCATTTAAATTTTCATTTATTTTTTTAGTAATAAATTTATTTTTCATTGGTGTTCAATTTGCCAACATAGAGAATAACACCCAGTGCTCATCCCGTCAAGTGCCCCCCTCAGTGCCCATCACCCATTCACCCCCACACCCCACCCTCCTCCCCTTCCACCAGCCCTACCTAGTTCGTTTCCCAGAGTTAGGAGTCTTTATGTTCTGTCTCCCTTTCTGATATTTCCTTTTTTCTTCTTTTTTGTTTTTTGTTTTTTTTTCCTTTCTGATATTTCCTACCCATTTCTTCTCCCTTCCCTTCTATTCCCTTCCACTATTATTTATTAAATTTTCATTTAAATGTTCATCTTTCTTCTTACCCATTCTATGGCAGCTTCTCGATCTTCCTCTGATTCTGCAATGATCAAAGCAGCAATTGCTTCTTTCTCTTCTAGAGGATACTCATTCCTCCAACCTCACTTTTTTTTTCCTTTTATTTCATTAAGTTTCTTTACACTCTTGGCACTTTATTTTTTAGCTTTTATTTCTTTGCGAGAGAAAGGATGAGGGGAAGGTGCAGAGGGAAAAGCAGACTCTCCCCTGAGTGGGGAGCCTAATTGGAGCCCAATTTATTTTCTCAGGATCCCAGGACCCTGAGATCATGACCTGAGCAGAAGTCAGACACTTAACAGACTGAGCTACCCAGGTGCCCCTCTATCTTGGTAGTTTAACAGGTCAAAAACACTACTATGTCTTTTTTTTTCTTTTTTGAAGCTATCTAGTTTATTCTTGTAAGGTTGGGAGAAAAATTCTCTTGTGACTATCTGTATCCTAAGTGGAGTGAGATACCATATTCATTGATTCCTGCCCACATCTATTTTACTTTTGCCCTTCTACCTAATTTGGATTTATTTTGCTTATAACTATCTTAAGGTACAGACTTACACTGATTTTATGCATTTCTCCTAAAGGGACTATTCCCTACATAGTTTTTTTTTCAGCACTGCTTTGGCTTCACTCCACAATTTTATATGTAATGATTCTGCTATCATTCAAATTCAATTTTTATCATTTTTTATCATTCAAATTCAATATTTCATTCTAATGAAATATTTCATTAGAAATATTTTCTAATTTTATTTATATCCTCTCCTTTGACTCAGATAATTTGTGAGTGTTGCTTAATTTCTATTATTTTCATGATTTTCTAGTTCTCTTACTATAATTTTTAATTTAATGGTGAGAAAAAATAATTTCTAAGATTTCAGATATTTTCAAAATATATTGTGTCATTTTATGGTCTGTCATGGTGAATGTTTCATGTGTATGTGAAATCATTTATTCTGTAGTGATTGGCTGTTGTGTTCTGTATCAACTAGGCAAGGTTGGTTGAGTTTTCCTGTTCTATCGGTTACCAAAGAGTGGACCATTAAAATCTTCAATGATGAATGTGCACCTGCCTATTTTTGCCATTAGCTCCCAATTTTTATTCGTCTTGAATCCCTGTGGATAGAACTTTAAAGTTTGTGTGCTTTCTTGATATGGGGTCCCTTTTATAACTGAAATACTGACTTTATGTCTATTTGTCTCTGTGTGTATGTGCGTGTTGTTTCTATCATTTATCTTTTTTCATCTGTTACTCTTTGACATCGTTGTATATCTAAAGTGTGTCTTTTATAAAAAGCATATATTTATTTTATGGGTGTGCATTTGGTCCAACAACCTCTGCATCATAATTGAGGTGTTTAGTCCATCACATTCAGTATTGTTATTGATACAGTATGGTTTAAGCCTACCATCTTGCTATTTATTTCCAGTTTTCCCGTCCAACTTGTGTTCCCCTTTCCCTCCATTCATACCCAATTTGGGCTAATCACTTTTGATTTTTTGATATTCCATTTTAATTCCTCTATTGGCTTTGAGTTACACTTTTCTCATCATTTTCTGTGTTAGCTCTAGGAGTTACAATATATATCTTTATCACAGTCTACTTAGAAACAATATTGTTCTACTTCAGAGGCAATGTGAGAAGTTTACAACTGCATAATTCTATTTATTATCTTCTTGTCCTTTGTGCTATTTTTTCCAAATAGTTTACTTCTCAATGCATTATAAAATCTATAATATATTTTTTAAATTATTTTTAAACAGTAACTATATTTAAAAGAATTGAAAGAAATGATAAAAGATAGTTTTTTTACTTATCCAAACTTTTCTATTTCTGGTATTCTTCACTTCTTCCTGCTGATTAAATTCCATTTTTAAAAATAATTTCTCTTTAGATTTCTATAGCTTTGCTTCTTAATCTAAAGTTTAAGTTTCTTTAGCATTTCTTTAAGAGTGGGTTTGTAGGTACTGTTTTTGTTTATTCACCTATATTTCATACTCACATTTGAAAGATGCTGTTTACTCAATATGGAGTTCTAAGTACTCTTTATTTTCCTTTTAACTCTTTAAAGATTTTGTTCCATTGTATTCTTGATACCATTGTTTCTGATGAAATATCAAATGTCATATGTGCACAATGCATCTGTTTAAGCTGCTTTTAAGATCTTATTTTTATGTATTTTCAGCAGTTGAATTATAGTATTCCTAGGATGACATTTTATATATTTACCCTGTTTTGGCTGTGCTGAGATTCTTATATTTATAGAAGAATAACGTGTTCCAACAAATTTGGGGAAATTTTGGACATTATATCTTCAAAAAATTTTAATTCTCCACTATCCCTTTCTTTCCCATTGGGTTCCAATTAAACTTTGTTAAACCGCTTGATACTCTTCCACAAATTACTGATAGTCTTTCATTTTCTTGATTTTTTTTTTCCGGTATGCTGTTCAGATTGAATATCTATTCATAATCATTGACTCTCTCTTCTGACTCTAGTCTACAGTTAGGCTAATCCTTTGGATGTTTATTCCAGATAGATAAATTTTGGATTTCTAGAATTTCTGTTTAGTCCTTTTAAAAAAGAACAGTTTCCATTTCTTTGCTGAGATTTCACTCTCTTCCTTTATCATGACTAGATTAAAACAAATAAACAAAAAACCTTAAGCCTGTGTATAACGATTTCAAAGCCATTGTCTGATAATTTCCACATCTGGGTTTTCCTAAAATCTGTGTCTGTTAATTTCACCTTCCTCTTTAATATGGGCTGCATTTTCAAGTTTCTTTGAGTTATTTCTATTTCTGTTACTTCCATTTTATTATGTTATTTCTATTTTCATTGTGTTATATTCATATTATATCATGTAATATAATTGTATACTTAATTACTTCTATTTAGATTGTTGTATTTATATTATGTTGGTGTTATGAGATTAATTGTGTGCCATGATTTTACTGCCACCTATATGCCATGCTTATCACTACTGATTCTCTTTTATCTTTTCTCACTTATTTTTCTGTGCTCAAAATTCACTTATATACTTGCCTAGTGAATGTCCCATGGACACCTAAAATGGAAAGCAAGACTTATTTTCCTCTCAATGCCTTTTCTTTCTTAATATTAGCTGGTGGTCTTTATGCAACTCAAAATTACAATTTTTATTTCTTATCTTTCCTCATCCTCTCATATCCTAAATGACAATTGCCTTTAAAACATATTTCATTCAAATACATCATGTTCTTTCCATTTTCATCCTGTGCTACTGTTTCACATCAAGCCCTCATTCTTCTTTGCCTAGATTATTTTATTAGACAGCCAATCTTTTCCCTGACTTCAGCTTAGTAGTTCTTCAGACTATCTGCAGTGTAATGCTAATTGCTATTATGTCAGAAAATAGTGGTGGCTTTATGCAGTAGAAGTTTAGTTCTCACTCATGTGAAATCCACTGGATGGTGGTGGGGATGATGAAGTCATTGTTCCATGCAGTCACTCAGGGAGCCAGGCTGATGGGAGTTTGCCATTCTCAACCTGTGGCTCTGTTATCTTTTTGGATCTCAAGATCCTCTGCTGGATCCTCTGCCTCCAGCCTCCAGAAAGGGAAGAAAAATGGAAGATGATGTATGTTTTTATGATACAAATCTAGAAGCAGTGTACCTTGTTTTTGCATACCATCCTGTGGCATGAGATCTGTTCACATATAGCTCTGGGGAGGGCAAGGAAATATATTCTAATTGTGTGCCAAGAATGGAAATGCAATAATGAACAACTTGCCAGTTTCTTCAGTAGTGGACTTCAGGCAGATAAATATCCATCTCATCCTCTTTCCATCATTTGAACATACTTCAACTTCTCCAAGGGAGATGGTTCCTAAATCCCTTTCAATCATTGCATTTATGACAAAGTATACAATATTCAGACGATGAACAGATTTTTTTAAAGATTTTATTTATTCATGATAGACAGAGAGAGAGAGAGAGAGAGACAGGGGGGGAGGGCAGAGACATAGGCAGAGGGAGAAGCAGGCTCCATGCAGGGAGCAGGCTCCATGTAGGGAGCCCAACATCGGACTGGATCCCAGGACTCCAGGATCATGCCCCGGGCCAAAGGCAGGCGTTGAACTGCTGAGCCACCTAAGGATCCCTCTGATGAACAAATTTTAATCTTGTTTTTAACACTTGATAGTATCAAAAACCTTTTGGAATTGATTAGGTCATGAAGATAGAGCCCTTATGAATGGGATTATTGTCCTAATGAAAGAGGTCCCAAGAAGCTCCCTCGTTCTTTTCACCATGTGAGGACACTATGAGAAGACAGCCATCTATATGAGCCAGGAAGTGAACTCTCACCAGACACCAAATCCACTGCCACTTTAGTCTTGGGCTTCCTGTTTCTGGGACAGAAATACATTTCTGTTGTTTTTAAGCCCCCCAGTCTATTACAGCGGACTGAGTGGACTAAAACTGATACAAAGAAGTTTGGGTGTTGTTCTAACAAATACCTAAAAATACAGAAGCAGCTTGGGAACTGGGTGATGGGTCCAGACTGAGAGATTTTTGAGCTGTCTGCTAGAAAAAGCCTGCATTATAAATGGACCAGTATGGGTGATTTTGGTGAAGGCTCAGAAAAGGAAAGCTGTAGAGAAAGCCTAAGTCTTCTTAAAGAATACCTAAATAATTCTGAACAAAATGCTGGTAGAAATGTGAATAGTAAAGGCCATTCAGATGAGGTCTCAGATGGAAATTAGGAGTATGTTACTAAAAATTGGTGGAAGGACCAATCCTTGTGATAAAGTGGCAAAAAACTTAGCTGGATTTTGTTTGTGTTCTCATGTTTTGTGGAGGATAGAGTTTGCAAGTGATGAAATTGGGTATTTAGCTGAAAAGATTTCTAAGCAACATGTTGAATGTGCAGCTTGGTTTCTCTTGACTGCTTTTAGTAAAATATGAGAAGAGAGAGTGCTTTAAGACATAATTGTTAAGCAACAAATGAATATAATCAATTAATTAAAATATCTGGAAAATTCTCAGTCTGCCCATATTGCAAAAAAATGAGAAAATATGTTCAGAAAGAAAACTAAGGTTTTAGCCAGGCAGTCATTTGATAAGGAGATGAATATGGACATGAGTCATGGGCCTAATCAACTGTGTCAACAGAAACCAGGTTTTATTCCTCTACTGGGGAAGAGTGACCCAAAAAGAGATCATCAGGGTTGCATCTTCAGTTTCTAAAGGAGGGACTGATGCCTCACTTTCAACAAGCCATATAACCCCTGCTCAAAGCAGTGGGGACAGGACCACTAGAATTCTGGTGCCCAGTCCTTTCCCAGCAAAACTTGAAAGCAGGACACCTACCCTGGTGTATTCAGAAAGTGTGATTGCTCACTTCAATGTGTTTGAAT
The DNA here is from genome assembly GCF_048418805.1 of Vulpes vulpes. Taxonomy (NCBI): domain Eukaryota; kingdom Metazoa; phylum Chordata; class Mammalia; order Carnivora; family Canidae; genus Vulpes; species Vulpes vulpes. Next base: position 25,371,324 of record NC_132785.1, on the reverse strand, counting down.
GGAAGTACCTCCATTCCAGTGTCCTAGAGGAAAGGCAGAGAGCATCAAGCCAAAGAGAATTATGCTTAAGCCTTAAGATCTCATGGAGTTTGCCTTGTAGTTTGGGCTTATTTGGGGCCTGTTACTCCTTACTTCTTTTGGAATGTGAATGTCTGTTCTATGCCTAACTGTTGTAGTTTCAAAGCATATAACTTGTTTGGTTTCACAAGTTCACAGCTGGAGAGCAATTGGCTTCAGGGTGAATTATACCTTGAGTCTTAGCCATATCTGATTTAAATGATATTTAGATGAGACTTTGATTTTAGAGTTTAGAGTTGAAGCTGGAAAGAATTAAGAGTTTTGTTGTTGCGATGTAATAAATAAATTTGTACGTGAGAAGAACAGGAATTTGGGGGACTAGGGGTATAATACTTAGGCTGAGTATTTGCATCTCCCCACCCCCATGAGACTGATATGTTGAAATCATAACCCCAGTTTCATGGTGTTAGATTGTGATTAGGTCATTATGTTGGAGCCCTTAAGAATGAAATCAGTGTCTATAAAAGAGACCCCAGAAAGATCTCTTACCCCTTCTATCTTGTGAAGATATAGTGAAATGACAACCATCTATGAACTAAGAAGTAGACTCCGACCAGACACTGAACCTGCTGGCATCCTGGTCTCGGACTTCCCATTCTCCAGATCTGTGATGAATAGATTTCTGTTGTTTATAAGGCACCCAGTCTATGATATCATATTATGAGTCAACATAGACTAAGACACAGCTTCCTCTTTTACTGTTTGGGATCCAGAAGTCCTCTTATTTTCCCCCTAACCCTGCAAAGTTTCAAAAATCTATATTCTATCATTGTCGTACTATTTTGTTTCTAAACTAAACAATTTTCACGTAACCTGTTCTTTTTCTTCTAATAACTGCTGACCCATGAGGCAATGTCATATGTTCAGATTTTTGTTGCAGTTATCACTTCAAAGTGCCAATGTCTCTTACTTAGGGAAGTATTGCGAGCTACTATAACAGATAAATCCCCAAATTTCAGTGGCTAAATGCAATGAAAGTTTAATTATTGCTCACAATAAGGCCAGTGTACACAGTGGAAAAAACTCTATTCATAGGGACCCAGACTGGCAGACACTAAAAGCTTCACCATATTTGGCAACCAATTAGCCTGTCTCTGCCAGTTTTCTTTCTGAAATGCAACTCTAATAATATCATTTTCCCTGTTGAAATCCTTCCTATGAATCCCTTATTACATTGAGAATAAAATCCAAGCTCCTTCACATGTCATACAAAATTTCTTTGTTTTGAACTTTCCTACTTCTCACACAAACTCTATGCTTGGGAGTATATTGTCGCTTACATGTACCTGCATTTTTTATCTGCTTTTCCTTATCATGTAATGTTCCTCATTTTTGGAATTTCCTTCTCCTCCAGCACCACTAGTCACTGTCTATTTCATCCTGCAGAATCCCATTCAGTTGTCACCTCCTCCTGGTGGCTTCCCTAAGTCCTCATCTCACAGATATCATCAACTCTTCAATGTTTAATGTCTTGAAGTTAATTATGATTTTATGTTTAACATGATGCATCCTGTACATTTTTAATAAAATCTTCTTATTCAAGCTGGTACAAAATCTAAAATTACATTTTCCTCAATACCTAGCCCAATGCCTATAGTAAAAGCAGCCAGAAATATGTTACAGAAATACATTCCATGTTCAGCACTTTCTCAGACACATTATAGTAGCAGTTACTCATTTTGAACTAAACGTTTTAATATTTTTAAGAACCATGAATTCAAGTTACTGTGATGTAGAGTACTTAGCTTTAAAATATAAATAGATAACCATTTGTATTTTTCTATGATAATTATTCTTGGTATTCAGTCTTTTGTTTTGTTTTTCAGAATAAAAGAAGTCTTCATTTTTTTGTTATAGTTTACTTTCGTTTTCTGATAAATTGGTAAATTTTTTTTTAATTTTTTTTTATTATTATTATTTATTTATGATAGTCACAGAGAGAGAGAGAGAGGCAGAGACACAGGCAGAGGGAGAAGCAGGCTCCATGCACCGGGAGCCCGATGTGGGATTCGATCCCGGGTCTCCAGGATCGCGCCCTGGGCCAAAGGCAGGCGCCGAACTGCTGCGCCACCCAGGGATCCCCTAAATTGGTAAATTTAAAGCTATTTATGTCATGATAGATATTTGCATATATAGTATACATGTATAGTTTTTATTTTATTGAAATGTAGTTGACATACAATATTATAACAGTTTCAGATGTACAACATAGTGATTCAATATTTATATAGATTACTAAGTGATCACTTTGATAAATCTGGCTAGTACACAAAGTTGTTATGGTATTACTAACTGTATTTTCTATACTGTACATTGCGTCCCCATGCCTTATTTATTTTATAACTAAAAGTTTGTAACTTTTATTTTTTTGAGTTTTTATTTAAATTCCAATTAGTCAGGATGCCTGGGTGGCTCAGTGATAAAAGGAGCCTGCTTCTCCTTCTGCCTGTGTCTCTGCCTCTCTCTGTGTCTCTCATGAATAAATAAATAAAATCTTTTTAAAAATTCCAATTAATTAACAGAGTGAGATGCTAGATTCTGATGTATAATATAGTGATTCAGTAAATCACTTCTCTACATCACCCCATGCTCATCACAACAAATGGACTCCCTAATTCCCATCACCTATTTCAGTAATCTCCCCACCTACCTCCCCTCTGGTAACCACCAGTTTGTTCTCTAGAGTTAACAATCCCTTTCTTGATCCTGCCCACCCCCCACCCCACTCTTTATTTTTTTCCCCATTGCTCATTTGTTTTGCTCTTAAATTCCACATGTGAGTGAAAGCATATGGTATTTGTTTTTCTCTGATAAATTATTTCACTGAGCATTACACTCTCTAGCTCCATCCATGTCATTGCAAATGGCAAGATTTCATTCTTTTTATGAATGAATAATATTCCATTGTACGTACAACCTCATCTTTATCCATTCATCAATCCGTGGGACTTGGTCTGTTTCCATATCTTGGCTATTACAGATAATGCTGCAGTGAACATAGGAGTGGATGTATATTTCTGAATTAGTGTTTTTGTTTCCTTCAGGTAAATACCCAGAATTGGGATTACTGGATCATATGATATTTATATTTTTAATTTTTTGAGGAAAGTTCATTTAGACTTCCACAGTGGCTGCACCATTTGCCTTCCTACAAACAGATCATGAAGGTTCCCTTTCCTCCACATTCTTGCCAACACTTGTGATTTCTTGTGTTGTTGATTCTAGCCATTCTGATACATGTGAAGGAATGTTTAAAGGAGATATTTCTATTTTTTGAGATGGTGTTGTGTCAGTTCTTTCTATATTTTGAATATTAACCCCTTACTGGTTATATAATTTGCAAATGCTTTCTCTCATTTATTAGGTTGCCTTTTTGTTTTGTTGATGGTTTCCTTTGCTGTCTAAAACCTTTATAGTTTGGTGTAGTTTCATTTGTTTACTTTTGCTTTTGTTGCCCTTACCTAGGAGCCAGATCAAAAAATATTGTTCAGATTGATGTCCAAAAGCTTACTGCCTATGTTTTTTTTTTTTTACTAGTTTTTTTATTTGTTTTATTTTTCAGTCTTACTTTTAAGTCTTTAATCCATTTTGAGTTTATTTTTTATATGGCATAAGAAAGTGGCCTAGTTTCATTCTTTTGCATGTAGCTGTCCAGTTTTCCTAGCACCATTTATTGAAGAGACTATCTTTTCCTCTTTGTATATTCTTGTCTCCTGTCAAGGATTTATTGGCTATAAAGCATAGGTTTATTTTTGGATTCTCCTTTCTGCTCCATTGATCTCAGTGTGAGTTTTTATGCTGGTACAGTACTATTTGGATTACCATAGTTTTGTAGTATAGTTTGAAATCAGGGAATGTGGTATGTTCAGCTTAATTTTTCTTTCTCAGGATTACTTTGGCTGTTCAGGGTCTTTTGTGATTCCATTCAAGTTTTAGGATTCTTTGTTCTAGTTCTGTGAAAAATGTCCTTAGTATTTTGATAGGGATTTTAATTCTTTCAATCTATGAGCATAGTATATCTTTCCATTTATTTCATTTTTAATTTCTTTTAGCAGGGTCATAGTTTTCAGAGTACAGATCTTTCACCTCCCTGGTTAAATTTATTCTTAGGTATTTTATTCTTTTCAGTGCAATTTTAAATGGGGTTGTTTTCTTAACTTCTCTTCCTGCTAATTCATTATTAGTGTATGGATATGCAACAGCTTAGGATATTTTATTGTGACTTTTGAAGCATTTTTTTCTTTTTTCTTAATGTTTCAGACAAATAACTTCAAGTTCAGTATAGGGCTGAGTACCTAAGATTTGCTATGTTGGAATTTAATTTAATTTCAGAAATATATTAATCTGGCTTCTGCTATGTGATGAAGAACTATATTAGTATCTTATTAGGATGAAACTGAATAAAGTACTATTTCCTGCGTTCATGAAACCGTAGTGAAGGCCATATTGTATTAGCAAATTATAGGGCAAGAGTGGCCTCAGCTTTTGTTATGTTCAGAGGTGATTTTCTGTGGCTCACGCTTTTAATTTTCCACCTGCAGAATGTTAATTACTTGGATTTTCACCAATTACATAGGTGCCATGTAACAAAGATTTTTTTTTAAAACCATCCTTATCAGAGATTGAGCTCCCTAGTTTTCAGTCCCAAATTAGTGCTGACTAAACCCACAAGTTAAATACTGAAAGGACAACACTGTGATCCTCTTTTCTCTAAAGCGCTCGTGTATGATGGCATGTGATAGAAGGAAGGTATACTTTCGATTCTAGAGACCTAACTACTTTCCAGCTTCTTCCTTAGCCAACTGTGTGCTGTCTGAGGGAATGAGTTACTCAACCTCTATTTTATCATCTTGAAAATTCAATAACATCTACTAAGTTATAATAAATGAAATAATATATAAAAATGCAATGCATATATTTCAACAATATTAGAGATTTTTAAAGGCTGACAAATCATTTCAATTCCATTTTGGAATTAGCAAGAAATAGATGTTAAATATATGAATAAATGAATATTAAATAACAAAAAATTCTTGATCACATGCTTCTGGTCTCTCCTTTAAATTAGAAATTGCTCATCAATAAGTGTTCTTTGATTTGTGATACTTTCTCAATATGCACGGATATTACATACAAATAAATAACATTTGACTTTGACTTTTTTTCCTTCCTTTCTGGAGAATATGATATGGATATAAATCTGGTCTATTGAAAAACATTTCTGTATTAGGGGATACAATAACTTTTGATTGACCATGGCTCATTCTTTTCAATTATATACAATTTTCCAAATGAAATCTTTTAAAATAACCCATATCAACCAGAATTCTTAATGACTATTTCCTTTGGATTTGTTTTTGAACATGACATTGAACATGTGAAAGGAAACTAGGTGATTATTGAATCAGTTACTCAGAAATGAATTATTTAATGACAGCTCTTTGTTCAGGAACACTAAGTTTGTCTTTCTGTTACATATAAATTATATAAATCATAATGAAATCGATGTTGGTAGTGCTTAACATTTGTGCACTTCCTTGTATTTTCCAATCCATATTATGCTATTTGGCCATCGCAACAATCAGGGAAGAAATATTTTCTGCTTATGGATGACAAAACATGTATTTAAAGAGTCCAAGTTATTTTTTTTTGATTGTAGAGAAAGTATATTGTAGTATAAGGAATCAAACTTACTTCTGATTCTAAGGCTTCAATATTTAAACAAAACAAAACAAAGAAAGGACTTCAAAAGCTAACACCAGGAAGAGACTAGTACTTTCATTCCCTGAGGCTTCGAAGATGAAGACTAAGTCCTGCCAATTCTAACTGTCTCATTTATTCAAAGAGCTAGAATAGAAAGCTCAGAAATCTTTGGGGACCCACTCCAAAGGCACCGGATTTGGCACTGAAAGCATCCCTAAAGCACAGATTGGAGCAGGAGCAAGGAAAAGGAAGCATTTGCAGTGTACCACTTGTATTTTAAGGCCTTTTTTATTATGATTTTATTAAACTGTTTTCAGTAGCTTCAAGGATCAGGATAAGCTGAAGCACAGAAGGCTTTTGGGATAGGGGTTATGGCAAGTTGAAGTTTGGCCTATGGATACCAAAAGCATCTTCCTATGTTGTAAAAATAATAAAAATGAGTCAGATGAGGCATTTGGGAATAGTAAATCTAAGGTCTGTATCTCTGCCAAAAGATGCAATAGAAACAGCCACATCTCTCCCAACTCTGCTGTTTGCCTTGTTGTTGCCAAATTCACCAGTGTAATGTCCATTAAAATAACATCTTTGAGAAAATAGCACAGTGTCAGTGTTGTCTATGAGAATGAGAAAAACAGAAAGAAGAAAATGGCACTTGTGACAATCACTGAGTAACTATGGGGAATCAAGACTTCTAAAAAAAAAATCCATCATAAGATGGGTAAAAGGAAGCAGACTATCTCAGATCAAAATATAAAGTCTAATCACTGAATTTAATCACAACTTAAAGACAAAGAATGAAATGGATTATCATCTCATTGATTTATGACCTAGTTATCTTCATGATTCTTTAAAACCATTATTGAAATTATTGTGCTTTAGAGTGTGATGAGAACACTTACTTAGGACTTGATAGGCTCTCAGTTCAGCATCCTCTTAGTTTTCAAAATTGGTCACATGTTAGTGGAGTTTGGTCTTACCACTATAACCAGTTTTCTCCTAAAAAAGCAAGATAAGTAGATTTGAATTTGTAATTTATGACATCAGTGATGAGAGCTTGCTGCTGGATCTGCCCGTGTCTTCCTCAGAGCTGCCATCCTCTCTGGTTCCCCAGTCACTGAATTCTTCCTGAATTTCTATTCTTCAATGCAGCCCTGCTGTGACATCCTTGATGTTTGCCTCTGACCATCTATCTTCCTCCACAAAAAAGCATCTTGCATTTGTACACGGTTTAGGAATTTGACAATTTTTTCTACAAATATTCCATTTTTATTTAAAAATATTTTATTTATTTTCTTATAAATAAATAGAGATATAATATATAGAGAGATATAATAGAGAAGAGAGAGAGAGAGAGAGAGAGAGAGAGAGGCAGGCAGAGACACAGGCAGAGGGAGAAGCAGGCACCATGCAGGGAGCCCAATGTGGGACTCGATCCTGGGACTCCAGGATCATGCCCTGGGCCAAAAGCAGGTGCTAAACCACTGAGCCACCCAGGGATTCCCCAAATATTCCATTTTTCAAAGAGCATTTAAAAGTATTTTCTGACAAAGGACCACAGAATGCTTAGATATTTGGTCAAACATTATTTCTGTTGGGGTGTTTTGGACAAGATTAACACTTAATTTGGTGGACTTTGAGTAAAGGAGATTGCCCGTATGATGTTGGTGGTCCTGAATAGGAAAAAAAAAAATACTGGCTTCCCCTAAGAGGAGAGAATTCTTCCACAGACTGCAACATCAGCCCTTCCTGGACTGCCTTCAGACTCAAACTGGAACATCAGCTCTGCTGGATCTCCCCCCTGCTGGGCCACCAGGTCGGACTTGTTTTTGGACTTGCCAGATTACATAATCACATGAGACATTTTCTTAATACATTTCTTTGATCACATTTTCTTTAAAAAAATCATAAGATTATATATAAAAGACTAAATAGGGTTCAAGTTCTTCATGTCACAGAGAACACTAGTATATATTAGATATTGCCATTTATAAAATTTTTAGTGTAAAATTTTGTCTCTATTAGAGAAACTGCAAATAGGATATGTAAGAAGTAACAAATAGGGTATGTAACAACTCATTGATATTTCTTATCACTACTTTTTCTACATTCTCACCTACTCATTTCATTAATTTTTTGTAAATAAAAATTGTATATATTCAGTTTGTTCAATGTGACATTTTGATATATTTATACATAGTGAAATTATTACTATAAATGAGTTAATTAACATATATATCACCTCACATAGTAAACCTTTTTTTGATGGTGAGAATACTTGAGATCTACTCTCTTAGCAAATTTCAAGTATACATCACAGTATTATTAATTATAATCGCCATGATTGAGGTTTGTACTCGGTGATTCACATCTCCCTTTCACCCCCACTCCCAGCCCTATTTATTTAGTTACCACATTCTGTTACTATGACATCTTCTGCTTCTTTTATTTATTTATTTATTTTTTAAGATTCTGCATGTGAGTGAGGCCATGTAGTATTTGCCTGTGTCTGGCTTATTTCACTTACCATAATGGACTCCAAATTCTTGATGTTGTTGCAAATTGCAGAATTGACTTCTTTTTTTAAGGCTGAATACCATTCTATTCTCTCTCTCTATAAAACATAATAGAATATATATACATAGATTAGAATATATATTCAACATATATGTGTGTATGTATGTATATATATATATCTTAATTATTTTATTCATTCATCTGTTGATGAATGGACACCTAGGTTATTTTCATATCTTGGCTACTGTGAATAATGCTGCAGTGAACTCAGAAGTACAGATACCTCTTCTAGACAATGATGTTATTTCCTTTGGGTATTTACCCAGAAGTGGGATTCCTTTGGGTATTTATCCAGAAGTAAATCATATGGTAGTTCTATTTTTAATTTTTTGAGAAACCTTCATACAGTTTTCCATAATGGCTGTACCAATCTACATTTCCACCAGCAGTGAATAAGAATTCCCCTTTCTCTGCATCCTTGCCAACACTTATTTTTTGACTTTTTGATAATAACCATTCTAACAGGTACAAGGTGATATCTCTTGTGGTTTTGATTTGTATTCCACTGTTTAATAGTGATGTTGATGATCTCTTCAAATACCTCCTAGCCATTAGTATGTCTTCTTTGAAAAAAAAATATCTATTCTTGCACCGAAGCATTTTTTTAATTGGGTTATCTGATTTTTGCAATTGAGTTATAAGAGTTCCTTATGTATCTTGGATATTAACCCCTTCTCAGACAATCATTTGCAAATGTTTTCTTCCATCCTGTTGGTTACCTTTTCATTTTATTGATTGTTTCTTTTGCTGTGCTGTAGCCCTATTTATTTTTGCTTTTATTGTCTGTGCTTTGGTGCCAACCCCCTCCCCAAAAAATCATTGCCAAGACCGGTGTCAAAGAGTTCTGTCTTATATTTTCTTCCTAGACTTTTTAAAAAGTTACCTAAATTCAGTTAGCCAACATACATTAGTTTCAGATGTAGAATTCAATAATTCATTGGTTGTGTATAACACCCAATGCTCGTCACATCACATGTTCTCCTTAATGCCCATCACCCAATTACCACATCCTCCTCCCATCTCCCCTACAGCAACTTTCTTTGTTTCCTATAGTTAAGCATCTCCCATGGTTTGTCTCTCTCTCTCTCTCTGATGACTTCCCATTCAGTTTCCTACCTTCCCCATGATCCTATGCACTGTTTCTTGTATTCCATGTATGAATGAAACTATATGATAATTGTTTTTCTCTTATTGACTTATTTCACTTAGCATAATGCCCTCCAATTCCAGCCACATCGATGTAAATGGTAAGTATTCATCCTTTCTTATGGTTGAGTAAGATTTTATTATATATTTCTTTATCCTTTCACCTATCAATGGACATCTGGGCTCTTTCCACAGTTTGGCTGTTGTGGACATTGCAGCTATAAACATTGGGGTACAGGTGCCCTTTCGGATCACTACATTTGTATCCTTTGGGTAAATACCCAGGAGTGCAATTGCTGGGTAGAAGGATAGTCTATTTTTAACTTCTTGAGGAACCTCTATACTGTTTTCCAGGGTGGCTGTATCAGCTTGCATTTCCACCAACAGTATAAGAGGGTTTCCCTTTCTCTAAATTCTCACCAACAGCTGTCATTTCCTGACTTGTTAATTTTAGCTATTCTGACTGATGTGAGGTGGTATCTCATTGTGGTTTTAATTTGTATTTCTCTGATGCCAAGTGATGTGAAGCATTTTTTCATGTGTCTGTTGGCCATTTGTATATCTTCTTTGGAGAAATGTCTGTTTGTGTCTTCTGCCCATTTCTTGACTGGATAATTTGTTCCATGGGTGTTGAGTTTGATAAGTTCTTTATAGATCTTGAATATGCTCTTTATCTGATATGTCATTTACAAATGTCTTCTCCCATTCTGTTGATTGCCTTTTGGGTTGGTTGACTATTTCCTTTGCTGTGCAGAAGGTTTTTTTTATTTCGATGAAGTCCCAAGAGTTCATTTTGCTCTTGTTTCCCTTGCCTTTGGAGACATGTCTACCAAGAAGTTGTTGCCGCCAAGGTCACACAGGTTGCTATCTGTGTTCTCCTCTAGGATTTTGATGGATTCCTGTCTCACATTTAGGTTTTTCATCTATTTTGAAACTATTTTTGTGTATAGTATAACAAAATGGTCCAGTTTCATTCTTCTCATATGTCTGTCCAATTTTCCCAACACCATTTGTTGAAGAGACTGTCCTTTTTCCATTAGATATTCTTTCTTGCTTGTTGAAGATTAATTGACCATAGAGTTGAGGGTCCATTTGTGGGTTCTCTGTTCTGTTCCACTGATCTAGATGTCTGTTTTTGTGCCAGTGGCATACTGTCTTGATGATTATAGCTTTGTAATACAGCTTGAAGTCAGCCACTGTGATGCTGGGAGCTTTGGTTTTCTTTTTCAACATTCCTCTGACTATCCAGGGTCTTTTCTGGTTCCATACAAATTTTAAGATTATTTGTTCCAGCTCTGTGAAAAATGTCAATGGTATTTTGATAGTGATTGCATTGAATGTGTAGATTGCTCTGGGTAGCATGGACATTTATTCTTCCAATCTATGAGCATGGAATGTTTCTCCATTCCTTTGTGTCTTTCTCAATTTTTTTCATAACTGTTCTGTAATTTTTGAAGTACAAATCTTTTACTTCTTTGGTTAGGTTTATTGCTAGGTATCTTATGATTTGTGGTGCAGTTGTAAATGGGATCAACTCCTTAATTTATTTTTCTTTTCTGCTCATTGTTAGTGTATAGAAATTCACTTGATTTCTGTGTGTTGATTTCATATCCTGTCACATTGCTGAATTCTTGAATCCATTCTAGCAATTTTGTTTTGTTTTAAATATTTTATTTATTTATTAATAAGAGACACACACACAGAGAGGCAGAGACAAAGGCGAGGGAGAAGCAGGCTCCCAGCCAGGAGCCTGATGCAGGACTCAATCCCAGGACCCTGGGATCACAACCTGAGCCAAAGGCAGATGCTCAACCACTGAGCCACCCAGGTGCCCTGAGTTCTAGCAATTGGGGGATGGAGTCTTTTGAGTTTTCCACATAAAGTATCATGTCATATGCGAAGAGTGAGGGTTTGACTTCTTCCTTTCCAATTTGAATGTTTTTTATTTCTTTTGTTATCTGATTGCTAAGGCTAGGACTTCTTTCTTCCTGGAATTTATTTGGCTTTATGCTTTCAGGTTTTTTTTATTCTATTTCTATTAAAATTGTCATTGAAATTTAAATACGGATTGCATTAAATATATACATCACTTTGGGTGTTATGGACATTTTTTAAAAAGATTTTATTTATTTATTCATGGGAGACACAGAGAGACAGAGACAGGAAGAGGGAGGAGAAGCAGGCTCCATGCAGGGAGCCCAACGTGGGACTTGATCCCAGGACTCCAGGATCACGCCCTGAGCCAAAGGCAGACGCTCAACTGCTGAGCCACCCAGGCGTCCCTGTTATGGATGTTTTAACAATATGAATTTTTCCTGTCCATGAGATGTCTTCTATTTAATTGTGTCTTCTTCAATTTCTGTAGTAAACTTTATATACTTTTTAGTGTACATACCTTTCACCTCTTTGGTTAAATTTATTGCTAAATATTTTATTCTTGGGACACCTGGGTGGCTCAGTGGTTTGGCACCTGTCTTCAGTGCAGGGTGTGATCCTAGAGACCCGGGTTGAGTTCCACATCCAGCTCCCTGCATGGAGCCTGCTTCTCTCTCTGCCTGTGTCTCCTCTCCTCTCTCTATATCTCTCATGAATAAATAAATAAGATCTTTAAAACAAATAAAAAATAAATATTTCATTATTTTCAGATTGCTTGCCATTAGTGTATAGACATGCAACTCTTGGGCACCTGGTGGCTCAGTTGGTTAAACATCTGCCTTCGGCTCCGGTCATGATCCCAGAGTCCTAGGATCAAATCCGGCATTTGGTTCCCTGCTCAGTGGGAGTCTGCTTCTCTCTCTCCTTCTTCCTGTCCCTCTTGTTCATGCTCTCTCTCTCAAATAAATAAATAAAATCTTTAAAAAAATGCATTTTTTTTAATATGTTGATTTTTTATACTGCAATTTTACTGAATTTGTCTGTTAGGGTTAGCATTTAGTGGCATCTTCAGGGTTTTATGTATATAAGATCAAGTCATTGGCAAACAGACAATTTCATTTTTTCATTTTCATTTAACATGCTTTTTATGGCTTTTTCTTGCCTAAGTGCTCTGGGTAGGACTTACAGTACTATGATTAGAGAGAAGTTGTAAGACTGGGCACTCCATTCTGTTCCTAATCTTAAGGGAAAATCTTTTCACCATTGAGTAGGATGTTAATTGCAGGAGAGTATTTATTATTAAGGGGTGTTAAATTTTGTTAAATTTTTTTCTGTACCCATTAAGGCAGTCATATGATTTTATCATTCATTTTGTTAAAGTAGTATATCACATTTATTGATTCACATATGTTAAACCACCTTGCATCCCAGGGTTAAATGATAAATTCTACTTGATCATGATGTACAATCATTTTAGTGTGCTCTTGAAATCAATTTGTTGGTGTTTTGTTGAGGAATTTTGCATTTATCATCATGAAAGATACGAGCCTGTCATTTTCTTTTTCTTGTTATGTTGAGATCTCTGCTGGTATCCTATTGGGGATTCCCTTTCTCTTGCTGCTTTCAAAGTTTTCTGTCTTTGATTTTTGACAATTTCATTATAATGTGTCTTGGTGAAGTCCTCTATGGGTTGAATCTGTTTGGAGATCTTATGAGTTTCATATAATTTAATGTCCAGACCTCTCCCCAGATTTCGGAAGTTTTTAGCCATTATTTCTTTAAATATACTTTCTGCTCCTTTCTTTCTCTCTTCTTCTTCTGGGATTTCCTTAATACATATATTGTTCACTTGATTGTAGCCAACTCTTTCTCATTCTTTTTTCTTTTTGTTCCTCTAAATGTGTAATTTCGAATGATCTGTCTTTGACTTTACAGATCAAATTCTTTAGCTTGATCAAGTCAGTTGTTGACACTTCTGTTGCATTTTTCTTTTTCACTCATTGTGTTCTTTAGCTTCAGAATCTTTTTTTTTCTCGTCTTTATAATTCCAACCTCTCTGTTGAAATTCTTATTTTGTTCATGTATTGTTTTCCTAGTGTTATTGAATTGTATTTGTCTTCTCCAGGAGCTCCCTAAGCTTCTTTAAAACAATTATTTTGATACTTTGTTAAGCAATTCATGGATTCTCCATTTCTTTGGGGTTAGTTAGTGGAAAATTATTCTGTTCCTCTCATGGTGTCATGTTTCCTTGTTTCCTTGATATTTCATGTGTCTTTTAATTTTTCTTTAATATCTGTACATTTGATGAAGCACTCACCTCTCTCAGGCTTTATAGACTGTTTATCTACAGGAGCGTGAGGGACCATCTGGGTGAGGTGCAGCATTTCTGCTTCCAAGGAGGGTACAGCAGCTAAGCTCAGCATCAGTATAGATTGCAGTAGCTTGTGGTGACCAAGACTGGTGGTATCTGGAGTAGTGGCAAGTGCAGTCAGATGTTGAGTGGCAAAGGCTACTGTAGTCCTCCTGGTGTCTTTTTATTCCATGGAAGTGGTCATGGCTGAAGTGTCCTTTCAAGCCTGGGTCCAGTTTGCAGATGCTCTTGCAGTAGGGTGGCACCAGAGTCATAGGGACCTGAGGAGTGACCACAGAACTAAAGTCTGGAATCTATCTGAATGCCATGGAGCAGCCATGTAGCTGGGATCTAGATTGCAGGCACACCTAGTTGCTCCAGGGTTACAGGCATCGGCTCGCTCACTGTGGCAGTTGCTTCAGTGTCTAGATGCAGGTGTTTACAGAAGAGCCATGGAGCCAGGGTTTAGGATGAGGGCTAGCCATAGTGGTGATGGCTTCAGATTATAAGATGTGGGAGTGCTTCAAGTGGCAAGGCTGTAATACTGAAGTCTGAGGCATGCACAGGGCTGGGAGGCGGTGGCCCTGGTCGTTGGATGTTACAACAGCAGCTTCTTCTTTGGATGAAGGGAATGGTGTTGCAGTATCACCCTCTTTAGGGGCTGGTGCTGGTGATGACTCCTGATTGTCTCAGGAGTGAAAGTTTGTGGTGTCTTCTATAGAATGAGCATATGGGGTTCATACTGGTGAACATTATGTGGCCCTCCAATGTGAAAAATACGGCGAGTCCACAGTTATCTGCCATGAGGGCTGTTGAGGTCGTCAGGAGTGAAGGCTCCCAGGGTCCTCCCCACAGTTCGCTACTGGGGACCATTGCAGCACCTGCTCTGGACATAAGACTGATAAACCTGCCCTTTTTCTTTGCTTTTAGCCAACTCTAGACATCTCAGCTATGCCGGTATCTCCAGCAACCCTTTCTGTGCTGTTCTCTGTTTTTGGCTACAGTGTGTTGCTACAGGTGCTAAGTGAACTCTTAAACCCTCCTAGGGATAATTGTATTTGTGGATGGCTAATAGTTATTTTTTATAGGGGCACAAAGGCTGGCATCTCCTAACCCCAGCATCCTGCTGATGTTACCTACAATTTTTTTAGATACTTGACAATGAAATGCATTTAAAATAGTATCAAAAATATTACCAAGGGGCACCTGGGTGGCTGAGTCAGTTAGTCTTCTGCCTTTGGCTCAGGTCAGGATCTCAGGATCCTAGGATCCAGGCCCATGTCAGGGTCCCTACTCAACGAGGAGTCTGCTTGTCACTCTGTGCCCCCCATCCTCATACTCTCACTCTCTCAAATAAATAAAACCTTAAAAAAAACTACCAAAATGTCAGAATACCCATAACTCATATTTTTTATACTTAAATATTACCTCATTTATAATTTAAAATATACATATGAATTTAGAACTCCAAGCTTTTATGGTCCTCAATAATTTTGTTTAGTTTTAATAGTTTTTGACAAATTATTACAAATTTTCCTCTGATATTTTGCTTATATTTGATAAGTGTTAATACATAGGGATAGGAGTGGTTATTTGATAAATGGCCTTATTTAGGCTTTGATATTTTTAGTCTAAGAGTGTCCTTAGTTTTTTTTTTTTTTTTCATTTTCAAGTAACACGGTTTTCATTTGTTTCCAATATTTATTGTGATTTCTAGTTTCCTTGCCTTGATTTACTATCTATAGTACTATCTTAGCAATTTTTTTTAGATATTTCACAAGTGTATTATACTCAGCACTAATATTAGGACCATAATAAAACTGAAACCAAAAATAAATTTGAAAACAAATAAAAAGCTTTTTAAAAATAAAGTGTATTCATTTTACCTCAGAGGGGGTAAAATTGGCTTAATTATATTTATATAAATTGATAAAATACAAAAATATCAAATATAAAAATGTAAAAATAAGTGGACAAGAATAGGATGTTATATTAAGCATCTTGCCTCACCACATAAATTCATGAAATAACAAGTAGATAAAAATAAATAATGGTGAGGAGGATCTAATTGATTTAGCCATGAAACTTATAGTAATAATTCACATAAATTATTACTTTTCATGGAATAATTTTGTAGTTATTTTTGGTAATTTGAGACCATGAAAGTAGTGCCATGCAGGTATATAATAATTGATGCCTTACTATTTAAAAAGTCATATAAATAATTGTCTTTGTAAAGCAAAGACTAAATTATGTGATGTATTGCTTCAATGGAAGACTAGCAGTAACTCAAATAAGAGATCATTTCATTAGGACAGCAGACAGAAAACGGTTATATATATAGACTTTGGACTTGGTGGTATAATTTAGAATTATAAAATTCTTCAGTTCTGTAATTAGAACATTTCCAACCATTCAGTCTATAGTAACTTTATAAACAAATGGAATATATAGTTCTCTCGTTTATATAGCAGAATATAGCTTATTAATAAAAGTTTTAATGTTTGAGGCACGTGAGTGGCTCAGTCAGTTAAGTGTGGGACTCATGATTTTGCCTCTAGTCATGATCTCAGATCCTGTGATTGAGCCCTGTGTGGTCTTCATGCTCAGAGCAGAGTCCACTTGAGATGCCCTGCCGCTCCACCCCCATGCTCACATGTGCACATACTCTCTCTTGGTCTTTCAAACAAACAAACAAACAAATGAACAAATAAATAAATCTTTTTAAAAAGGTTTAGTGTTTAATTAATAATAATATGCCCACAAGGAAGAATATTAAGTAAACTATGTATCTTATTTTTCAGTATTACATTTAGATTATGCTTCTTGAAATAAGGCCTATCATTCAAAAAATATTTATTGTGTGTTTTTAAAATATTGGACTATACAAAAAACAGACCAAAGCCCTGAACTTTTGGGAATTGTATTTTAAGTTTGGTAAGGATGGAGAGGTGAAAAATAATTACCACATTTGAAACAAATATTGAATAAGTATGGCTTTTTCTTTAGATTAGCATGAATCATTTCCTATAGTGTATCTTTTAATTATATTTTATTTTTTATTTATTGAATCTTCAAATCTTTCAATTTTAGCCAATTTCTGAAATCTTTATTACTACTGGGAAATTTATTTCATGAAATTGGTTTATCTCTAAGTTTTCATAATAGGGGATATTTTTGTCATTTCTAGACCTTCCTCTCTTCTCTTACTTAAAAAAAAATCAATTTATTAAGTTTTGACAGCCAGTATAAATTCAATGATTTTTAAATGTTTTTGTGAAATTCAAAAAATGGAGATAGGAGGTTGTTTTGAATCCATGATTTTTCCTGAAGCTCTGTGTATTTGGATTTTGATTCCCACTTTGTTTTCCACAGGAGACTGCTGTCACAAAAAAGTGACATCAAAGGTCAGTGTTTTATGTAACGAGACATGTGAGGCAGATATATCTTTAACATTTTGTTGCTTCTCAAACTTCACCCTGCTATATTATCGACAGCTAGTATGGGCAAAGCAATGCGTCTTTGTTGTAATGGTGGTTGTCTCTGTTGGTGACAACAAACACATAATGACACAACTAGCCTTTGTCATAATACTGAACTATGTTACTGTGATTTTGTGAACATTCTAGACCATTACGGCAAGACAAACTCCATGTACCACAATCTCTTGTTAAATGCTCTTTCCTTTAATAAGGAAAACGCATTTTATAGCCATTTGATGAAATAACGTGGCATGTAAAATTCAAACACTAAAATATAAAGCTTGTCAACTTATTCTGTTTTGATGGAAATTTGTGTATATATTTACTGAAATACAAGCACAACACATTTTCACGTTATCTCTTAAATGTTTTATATGTTTTTAGGCATAGCAGTCAATACTAATTGTTACATTTTATAGGAAACTGCTTCTTTATAGTTACAATTGCCTAAATCATGTGAAATCAGTGTATTTACAAAAATATTTACATTGTATGACAAACAAAAAGACTGCGAACAAAATATATATATATATATATTCTGAATTAATATTTTAATGAGTTTTTAAAATATATTTTTGTTTGCTAATTTTCCCTGGGAATTATATCTCTGCAACTTAGGAAGTTGGAATTTCTTCCCATTAGAGATACAGTAATAACTTTGTAATTAGTGAAATCATTGTCACACTGCATAATCAGCTCATTGAACACATACATTATAGTAAGAAAAAATAATAAAAAATCCTTGATAGTAACATAACTGTCCCATTAAAGTCTTGATTAACTTTATAACAATAATGTAGTAGCATTTTACTTTTATAAATTAGCAGACAAATTGGAAATATATCAAACAATGCTTCTGTATCTTTACAGAAGGGAGGGATGCTTAATTAAAATAATATAATGCTGGCAACATTAATTTCTTATTGTGGGGATTTAGCAACTCATTTCAGAATGTGAGGCCAAAATTATATTTCAGCAGTTTTATGTTAAATGTTTCAAGGAAAGCCATACGGCCCCTGGGCACTGCATGACAGACAGCAGTATCAGAAACAATTGATGTGTGTAATGACAATTGCAAGCATCCTTTCCAGATGAGCTGACCCACCCTGATTCCACCCTGCTGCTCCTGTTTGGTCAGCAGGTACCTTTCACCATCTGTTTCTCTTGTAGCAGCTGAATTGTTTCTCTTATTGTGCACCTAGATGGTAAAGCATGTTGAATATGAAATATAGCTTGTAGGTCATGGGATAGTCTAAGTATTTCTGTTTAATTTGGAAAGACTAATTTTCGCTTTCAGTGCATTTTCCTTTGGTGGTAGGAAGAGTTTTTATTCTGAGCGTAATCAGACCAAGGCATGTAAATTTTTAATAGCAACTGTACATATAATTACAGAGATTGCTGTAATTTGCTGTTTGTATTATTAACATCCTTAGGACGATATAATAATCATTCCTTTTAACTAAGTACTTTGCATGATTACTAAACTGGCCATGAAGACTATAGAGCCTCTGAGAAAACGTGTAGACTCTGTTGGCTTAAAATCTAGACATAATTTGTGCATTGTTCTTATATGGCTTTCCAAGAGATCAAAACTTAAAGTTTTTTTTTAAAATCTTGTATTGAAATTTGTTCATATTTTTATATTCTGATAGACCCCTAATTTTAATATTTTAGTCAGGAGATTTCATTTTTGCTTCCTTGAAGCAATTCAGTTCCTCTTGGTTTGGGGGGAATGGGAGATAAGAAATTAAGTCATGCTGGGATTCTTCTAGGGAGCGATGGATAAGGGCAAATGCCACAAATGGGTAGAGAAATGATTCATTCTTGAGAGAAGAAGGAGAGCAGCTGAAATCTGAACCTAGTCATTATAATCAGTATTTCCCAAAACATTCAATAATATGACAAACTAATATATCTAAAATGTGATTTTTTGTCACATTTCTCCTCATCTGTTTATTTTAATGTAATGAATAATGCAGATGAATCAAGAGTGCTGGTTTGAGTTATTCCCTCTGCTACTTCTATAACCTTGGATCAATAATTCAAAGTCCAAAGTCTTTACAGTAGCCTCCCAGGTCCTGAATGATGTGAGCTGCAGTAATTCTGTGAACTTCCCCTCTGCTCTTGTCCTTATTCACTTGGCTCCAGTCTTAGTAGCTTCATGACTATCCCTTGAATTTGCCAAATATACTCCTTCTGCACTTTCCTCTGTCTCGATCGTACTTACTCCAGGCATTTTCACTTTCTTCAGCTCTCTGATCTCAAGTAACCTTATACGTGAGGCTTTCCTTGACCACTTAATGAAAAATTGATTCCATCCACAAGAACGTCTTCTCTTCTGTCTTAAGTTCCTTTAATTTTCTGCAAGCCCTTTCCAAGCATCTTGACCAAATTTATATTCATTTATTTGTTTATTTTCTCAACCTTTTTCCTAGAATATAGACTGTAAGAGGCACAGGCTTTGCCTGCTTTGCCTAATCCCCAGATCCTAGCACGATACGTGGCACATAGCAGACATGCAATAAACAGTTGCTGCATGAAGGAAGACGTTCAACAACCACTTAGTCAGTGACCTCTTTGTACAAGCATCATATTACAGATGGACTAGAGATATAATGCTGAATAACATGGGGGTCTGCCCTCTTGAGAAGATCAATCTTAGATACAGATTATTGATAGTCTGATAAATCTGTACATAATTCTCTTTACCTATTGTTTATTAATGAAGGGTTAATGTTACTCACTGAGGTTTCTTTCAGTTATACAGTTTTATAGTATTACTATTTTCAGGTCAAGTTAGAGTCCAGATCCTTCTTAATCTACCTTCATTTCACTCTCCTTGCTTATTTCTCTCTTTTTTAGCCCTTTTATAAGCAGCAACCACTATTCTTAAAAGTATGCCCTCAAAATGATCAACCCTTAATCTTTGTAAAAATTCTTCCTCATATGAGATCATTCTCTTCGCTCATCTTTGTCTGAATTTTTTATGTACTTTCAAAGGGGATCAAAATTCCTCTTATTTTGACTTTACTAAATCAACTCATACTATTACAAAAAGAAATTGCTGGGGCACCTGAGTGGCTCAGCAGCCGACCGTCTGCCTTTGACTCAGGGCGTGATCTCAGCATCCTGGGGTTGAGTCCCACATCAGGCTCCCCACAGGGAGCCTGCTTCTCCCTCTGTCTATGTCTCTGCCTCTGTCTCTGTGTGTTTCATGAATAAATAAATAAAATATTTTTTTAAAAAAACTTGATAATTAGTTTATTCGATTTCATGTATAGAACAAAAATAAACTGAGGACTAGACACATTACTTCTTACTTAAAGTCTCTTGCTCATTGATCACAAATTTGCCTGTGTCCGCAGGCTTCCAACACAGAAATTTTTGCATAGACCCAAATATCATATATTCCTTTGTACTGTTGTCTTAGTCATTCAGGCCGCTATAAGAGAATACCACAGGCTAGGTGACTTATACACAACCAAAATTTATTTCTTACAGTTCTAGAAAATGAGAGGTTCAAGATCAAGTCATTGGCAGCTTCACTATGTAGTGAGGCCTAACATCCTGGTTCATAGAAAGGCCACCTTCTTGCTATGTCCTCACATGACCCCTATCTTGAATCTCTTTACAAAGGTTTTAATCTTCTGGGGCATGTCCTCTTCATCCCTCAAAGGTCCTACCTCCAAATACCATACATTAGGGGTTGGGTTTCAACATATGAATTTTGGGGGAATACAAACATTCAGTCTGTAGCAACTGTTAGCTCTCCTTTTATTTATAATGCCAAGTAAACACAAATTAGCTGAGATATGCTTTATGTTGGAAGATGCAAGGCTTTTTGACTTAATGGTAACTCTCAGAGCTTTCATACCTTTATTTCATGGTATCTGATCTGTTTGTACTATTTTCTGAAAATGATGTTATTTAATGCAATCAGTTTATATCACAAATTAAAATACCATAATTTCTTCTACAAGAACATATTTATACATCCATATGGGTATGTATGGGTAGGTCTCTCATCTCTATTTTTCTAAATGCAAAAGTGACCACAGTAGAGATACTTCTTAATCTGTACATTTTTTGCTTAACACTTTTTGGAGGTTTTTTTTTCATAATTGTCCTTGTTTTATCTTATGCTGGCACGGTATTCCATTATATAGAATATAATAATTTATTTAACTAGTATCTAGGTATCTCTTGATGGATTCTTTAGGTATTTTCATTGTTTTGTTTTGCTATTCCTAATAAGTGTAATGAATGGAATATATATATTTATAAATTTTATATATACACATACCAAATAAATATGGTTTTTCATAAATTTATGGGCTGTTTATTCTTTTTTGTGAACTCCGTGTTCCTATTTTTGGTTGATTTTTGTATTGATCCAATCATCCTTTCCTTTTAAATTTGTATGGGCTCTTTGTAAATTGAAGGTATTAGCTGTGTGTCAAGTGCTGTAAATATGTTTTGCCAGTTGTCATTGGTATTCACTTCTTTGAGATTTAAGACAACTCATGAAAGTAAGGCTGTGAAAGCTACTCAAAATTAAGTGGATATCTCAGGCAATTATTCAGCAGAGTCTACTCAAGAAAAAAAATGCTCAATCACTTTAATATTTCAAAAGGAAATGTTAATTTGGCTTATTTTTTAGGAAATAAAATAACTGGCATAGCAAAATAATCTTTTATCTGGAGTGCAATGGCATAAATAATATTTAATAGCTTCTGCAACACAGTTCATATATAAATTTAGACATAGGTGTCACAGAGAACTTTTTCTTTTCTCAGTTCCCGGTCATCTCTTGAAAATAGTTGTTTCTGGTCATAGGGACATGCATTGTGTCTCCTCTGTGTCTCTATGTCATTAATAATTCTTACACAATTTAAAGTAATGGAAAATTATATCTTAAAAACTAAATATTTAGGAAAGAATAATAGTGATAATTATGCTAACAAAATAGGACACACAAACAAGTGCCAACCAGTGGTAGAAAACTCCCCGTTTTCCCAACATTGCCTAATCTCCTACATCTCTATTTTCTTCATTGTTCCCACCACTTACTTAAGATATCACAGTTCTTTTTTTTTAATTAAATGTTTCATTTATTTATTAGAGATAGAGAACTAGTAGGGGGAGGGGCAGAAGGAAAAAGAGAGAAAGAGAATCCCAAGCAGATAACCCACAGTGCGGAGCCCAACACAGGGTTCCATGCAGGGCTCCATCCTAGGACTCTGAGGTCATGACCAGGGACAAAGTCAGATTCATAACTGACTAAGCCACCCAGGCTCCCCTGAATAGTTCTTACAGAAAGAAATTCAGTTGCATGGTCCCCTTTTCTGGTCATTATGTGGAAATTTGGAATCTCCCCTTTCTTACATATATATATATTTTTTTTTACATTTGAAAAATATTTCATCATCATGATTTCCATTTTCACATTTCCTGGCTTGGATTACACAGTTAGTAAATACGGTCAGGGTTGCATGTGAGCTCACCTCAGATACTTTTCTTCTTTTGAATCATGTTTATTAGAGACATAGTGGTTTCCATTTTAATTTCTTTCTACTTGTAGTTTAACATAATTCTTCTTCCCATTTATTTGCTACATATGGAGATAACCATTTAAAATGGTTTCTGGAAAAAAATGGTCTCTGGAAAACATTATTTATACACAGATGTTGCTGTGTACACATACAAAATCTTTTCTCTACAATGCAATAACATAAATAATATTCAATTGCTTTTCTCACAAAAGAATTCATTGAGAACACATAAATATGTGTTCTAAATAGAAGTGGAATTATTTTTCATTTCTATCAATCACCTACTTATCTATTGATCTACACAAATTCATACATATAGATAACAAAAAAATAGAAATACCTAAGGAGTGTATGTATGTGTGTTTATGTATAAAGTTGTATGTGTGTGTGTGTGTGTATAGAGAAAGACACAGAGATTTTCACTTCTATTTGGTACATTTTTCATCAATGAAAATATATTCAAAACATAGTTTTAGAGAAACTATGATGTTTAAAAATAGCATCTGGAACAAATCTCATAGATTTTTCTATGGAGAATTGATGAGGTAAAAACAAAAACAGAAACAAAACAACTTCCCATTACCTATAGCCAAGGTGTAAGCACTTCTGGGGGACTAGGGGATGAGTGAGAATTCACATGGTGCAGATATAAGGAGGGTGGTCTCTTGATGACGTTGGTGATTGGGTTCACTGTTTCTCATTAGCAGTGACATAACTATTCTATGTCTTTTTATACTCACTTATAATATATGGCTCATAATAACCTCCATCTCTTAGGGTGTTTTGAGGATGGGATGAGTTAATACATGTGAAGTTTTCCAAAATATTTGGCTTGCAGTAAATGCTGAATATCTGAGTATGTTATTACTATTATTACTATTATTATTCTATCTTAAGCCTGTAGAGAAGAGACTTTTTTCACACCTTCCTCACATGCAGAAATCACCCCGGTTTATTTGAGGTTCAGTTCGGCAGTGAGTTGGCTTTTAGAGGAATGCAAACCAAGTGGGAGAATGAGGAGGGGGCATGCCTATTAGTGGAATGGAAGCTGAAAATCTTGAGCATGATTGTTGCCATGAGGCTGGAGTCCAGGGCACGTGGGAGGGTTGGCAATAAGGTGAGAAAGGTAGGCTGGCATCAAACTGTGACCAGCGTAATCATCATATGGAAAACATCTAAAAGTCACTGAACCCCAGCTCTAGGGACAGTTTCTACAATATTCCCTGTGAAAATAACTGTCTTCCTTCCTGAACAGTCTCCTGATTAGATACTACAGATCTTATAAATGTTTCCCCTATTTTTAAGTAAAGAATGTGATAGATGTAATAGAATGTTGTGAGAATTAAGTGAATTTACATAGGAGAACTTTGTATAGACCCTGCTTAAAGGCATGTTCTATAAACCATAGTTATCATTCTTAGCAATATCATTACCATTATCATTTTTTTATAATTCACCAAAGGAAATCTAAAGAGTCACAATTATGTATATGTATGTCAAGAGCAGAACGAAGAATAAGGCGAATAATTTTGTTCTTAGACTACAATAAATGTTAGGCCTGTGTCATCATCTGATTGGCCTACCTAATGGAGACAAAAACAATTTCAGTACTTTGTTACTGAGTGTTGCATCAGTTGCCCAACTTTTTCTCGATACATTTTATTCATAAAAGATTGTTAAGTGTGAAAAATATCCATGTGGGGACACCATCAGAAAGCTAAAAGGCACAGCATCCAAGTGAATAAGATATCACACCAGCATCCTAACCATTTCACAGCCTGAAGACAACTGCAGTGTAGTCAACACAAGGGCAAGTAGAGGCTGCCAAGGAACCAGATGCTATTGCTGGAAAGAAAATTTTCTCGGCTCAGCATCTGGGTCCTGTAAATGCGATCCAGAAGAATTAGGGCAGGCAGAGCTTTGCAGAGGGGAATGCAGTGTCCTTACCTAAATGCTGTACATAAAATGAAAAGTAATATTTGTAATGATTTTCTCTTTTATTAATCGACAAACACAAAACCAGATTGGACTTTGTGCTCAACATTCCTGCTCATCAATAATGGCATCTATGAAGACATTTATCCATTATAAGGGTTGTAAGGATATATATTTTTGTCTTTGGAGGAAAGTAAGGATTATATACAACCATGTTTTCTATAACTTCCTGTGGATGCAGAGATCGGAAGTGGAAAGCTCTACTTTTTGCACGCTGTATTTCAAAAAAAATGTAGTACTCGTAGCCTTTAGAATTCTAGTGTTTGCTCCTAATGCAAAATAGTCTCCATAGGGAAGAACACTTATGCACTGGAAAACACTGACTAAATCAGAGATTAAATGGATAAGGCAGGAGTTAATATTGACACCAGGTAGAATAATGTGCTTGTTTATCTGAAATGATCTCATCATTTATATTTTTAGATGCATATTTCTGTTTGGGCAAGGATAAATTATATAAAGGATAAAAGTATTTACAAAACATACCCATGTTTTTCAGATCATTATATTTTGCCATGTAGAACTTGTCATTATATTCTACAGGAATACTTACTTGGATATTTAGGTGTCTGAGATTAGTTATGATGTCCTGTCCTTCAATGAATAATCTTAACTTATTTCTAAAATATAATTCGGTATTTGGTAATGAAAGCATAAAATTGCATTTCCTAATAGCATGTACCTGGCATTTGATAATTTGAAGTTCAGGAAGTTGTATATTTAAAAAAAATGTAACTTAATTCAATAAATCCTAAAGGCCTGTTATTTTTAAGGCATTAAGAAATTGCTGGAGCTGATACAAAGATCTTGGAATGGGCTTTTCATGTCCAGAAATATACTAGATTTGACATAATTACAAATATAAGGACAACAGCCAAATGCTAAGGTAGAAGAAAAGTTATGACATTTTTTTTTAAGTTATGACATTTTAAAATACAAATGTAGATATACTTTATTTCATCTTAGAGGTCTGCCAAATTCCTGTTACTTTTAGGTTATCTGATGAGTAATAGGATTCATTTATTCATTTGTTTATCTATTTATTTATGTCTACTAGAACAATTTGTTCTTAGTTTGCTAGTGTCTTGATAATTTAAAAATAATAATATCACTTTCTAATGGTAAAATAATAGTGTAAAAGTAAAACAGATAAAATTAACTTATGCTGAATATCAAATATCAGATGTATATATACATATATATAACTTATAAAATATGTGCTGAGCTTTAGGGATCCTCCTCTTTTAATTTAAATAGTTCTTAATCTATGTGGCAATCTAGTATAAATACAAAATTGTTAACATTTGAAATGAATCCCACCAAAAAAATTAGTAGGTCAATAGTGTTTTCACTACAGAATTATAGACTGTATGTGTGTGTGTGTTCCTGTATTTGTGTATTCTCACATGGTAGAGGAAAGTGAGGTGAAATTGAAATATATCTGAAATAGAAGAAAGAAAACATTATTTCACATGTGGAACATTCCCTGAATAGTTTGTTTTCTGTTAAATCAACAGTTCTACTTGCAAACTCTCTAGGGTTTTCAAAGTCACTGAAGAGAGCCCAAATTAGATTACTTGAATCAACAGTCTTGCGGCTACCCGTATATTCACCTCCCTGCTTTTTATTGGATAGAAATTGCTCCAAGTTTTCCAGCTGCATAATCTCTGTACTTTGCATACAAACCAAATCTATTAGATGTATAATAAGGATAGGGTCTGTAGCCATGTTTTTTTTTTTTTTTTCTTGACTGTGTCCAAAACAGTCTCCATGTCTTACTCTTGTAATTACCTCAGCATCTAGCTTTGTGTATATTGGCATTTACAAAGAATATCTGTTGAATGCAGGGATAGATGGCTGAATTAAAAAAAGAAACAGAACGTGAGGAATTTAAAATTTATAGAGATGAAGAAGCCAATGAGAGAAAAGGTGGAAAAATATATGCAGAGTGAACAACATCACTTATTGGCAAGGATGCCATAACATTGGCAAGAGAATTAGCAGGGTGCTAGCAATGAAAGATGGGTTTCTACCTGCAGCTCTGCAGTAGAGTGCTTGATAAATCATGTAACTTTTCCAGGCTCCGATCTCCTCATGAGTTCTAGTAGGTCATGAATTGGAACTAGGACCCTAGTGACTATAAGTGCCAATAGATTGGCAACTGTTTTCTGAAACAGTGTGTGATTCTCAGACCACCTCTCTATGCAATGAACAGCCCAGACTACTGTGGATGGTTGGTCAGTATTGTCTGTCATGGGCCTAGGGGAGTAATGACCTCCCTGAACTAGAAGTTTTCTGAGGATTTCCCATGTTTTCTCTTGATTTTTTAACGATTGGTTTTTTTGGGGGTTGAAATGCTTCCCTTCCCTTTTTAACCTCTTGTCAATGCCGGTTTCTTACTACTTTCACTTAAATCTTTTCAAGACACAAATTCCAAACTCATCACTGGTTAAATAACTGTGTTCTTTGCACTATGTTGTCTTTTCCTAATTGTTCGGGTATCATGGCTAAGAAATACTATATTAAGTCTCAGATATAAACAACCTCATGTAAAACAATTAAAAACTTTTTGTGCTATAAAAATGATTTATTTTTAACTATTTAATAAGAAATACAAAATATTTGAGGTCACATAAGCTTCTTCAGTCACATAAAGCTAAATAATTATTTGATAACATTAAGCAATGGGTAATTCTAATACAGAGTTTTCATATAGGTCTAAACAGTTACATTCAGGTTTTACTATAATTGATTGTATCCCAGGAAGGGTTATCTGAAGCTGCCATCAATTATTTTAAGGCACTAATAATCCAGGTATCAGGAAGGAAAATGTTATTAACTTTAAACAGTTCAGTTCAAATTTATATAAGTTTGTTTGCCCAAGCACTTGGTCAAAAACTAAATTATACACAATTTAGTCAGTCTTGCTAGAAAAATTCTCTTCTGAATAACAGACATAACAATGTATTGGATCTAATGCATTTTAATTTATCAGTTTAATCAACTTCGGTAGCATGTTGCCAATTTTTTTCCTTTAAACAAGAATATATGGCAATTGATCAGAAAGAAAATGCTTTCTGTGTGACTTTGAAACTCTGCTGTTCCTGCTGCAGTTGTGTTGCTGCGATGGATGACTTTCACAACAGGAAATCAGGCCAATTTAAAGTCCAGGCACCAAGCAATTTGAGAACCACCAGCTTTATGCAGTAATATAATTATTCCCTCCGAGGCTCTTAATTGTATTCATCACACCATGATTTCTGCACAAATTAAGCATGCATTTACTGCTATATATAACTTGCTTTGCAGTTAACATTCTGGAAACAAATTTCAAGGAGATAGAATTTTGGACTTATTCATCCCCTGAAATCACAAGTTCTAAATGTTCTATATACCTTAAGGTCATATTTTCTACCTTGTAGCCTCTAAATAAATGAGATACCAAATGAAGAAAGAACGAATATCTGGAGCTGGATTTCTATATATTTTTTTCTTTACTCTAAAAATTTGCAGGACTCCAAATTGTTGCATGTAAGCTGTTTCCCTGGAAGGAATTCTCAGCTAAATCTAAGCTATATGTAAAATCACTCAGAATTTTTAAAATATTTGAATATCTGCTCCATATCCAATGTGAATTACTCATGAAATAGATTGCACACATTTAGGACAAAAATAAAATAATCAAAAACGACCCAGTGTATTTGCATAGGTAATCTTTCCATGTTAAACCTAAATAGAGAACTTTATCTGATATTTTCAGAAAAGGAACTTATATTCATAAATATTTCTAAAAAAATAAACTGGAGAAATGAAGGTTCTTTTTTATTATTTCATTTAGAAATATTGGCTATAGAAGCAGTTAGAATTTCCGTAGTATTTGCTGCTTGGTTCTTTTATTACATCTCTTTACCTGCTTTATTTTTACACATATTAGAAACATTCCTTTCTAATATTTGATATAGTTTATTTTCTCTGTGTTTCCCATAATGGTAGGGATTTCTTCCCCTTCCCCCATCTGTATATACAATCTATATGT
Organism: Vulpes vulpes; assembly: GCF_048418805.1. Taxonomy (NCBI): domain Eukaryota; kingdom Metazoa; phylum Chordata; class Mammalia; order Carnivora; family Canidae; genus Vulpes; species Vulpes vulpes. The sequence goes on along the minus strand of NC_132785.1, from coordinate 25,342,533 downwards.
ACTGTTGTACAGCTGTATTACTAGTGCTCCAAAACTGTCTAACACATAGCGGGTATTCAATAAGTATCTGTTGAATGAAATGCTAAGTAATATTTTCCTCTGTTAGTCCTGTCTCATTAGATAGATTGTAAACTCCTTGAAGGAAGGAGCTATAGGGAGTCAGCATTAGTGCTCTGTATCAGTCATTCATTCAGAGACCTTTGAGGAGCAGCAACCATGGGCCAGGCAGGAAACTAAAACACTATATAGTCTTTGTATGAGTAAACTGCAGTGGTTCAGAATGTGGGCTTTCAAATGGCTTTGCTGTGTTTTAGTTGAATAACATAATTTATTTAAAGCCACTAATACTCAGTTTGTTTATTTATAAAAAGAGGCTGTTTAAAAAACAACTGCTTAAAAAAGTATTGGAAATCAGACCTTTGCTCACTGTTGGTGGGAATGCAAAATAATGCAATCACTATGGGAAACACTATAGAGGTTGTTAAAAAAAAATAAAAATAGAGCTTGCATATGATCCAGTGATTCCACTTCTGGGTATATATCCAAAAGAAATGAAATCAGTATTTCTTTTTTTTTTTTTAAGTTTTTTTTTTTTTTTATTTTTATGATAGTCACAGAGACAGAGAGAGGCAGAGACATAGGCAGAGGGAGAAGCAGGCTCCATGCACCGGGAGCCTGATGTGGGATTCGACCCCGGGTCTCCAGGATCATGCCCTGGGCCAAAGGCAGGCGCCAAACTGCTGCGCCACCCAGGGATCCCCCTGAAATCAGTATTTCAAAGTGATATTAGTATTGCCTTGTTTATTATAGCAGTATTCATAGTAGCCAAGATATGAAATACTCTAAATACTTATTGATAGATTAAGAGAACGAAAATGTGGTATATTTATATTTATATTTATATTTATTTATATATATCATAACCTGAACCAATGTATATATATATATATATATATGTAGATATAGATATATATCAGAGATTGCTCTTAAGCCTTTAAAAAAAATTGAAATTCTGCAATATGCAGTGACATAGATGGCCCTGGAGGACATTAAGCTAAATGAAATAAGCCGGGCAGAGAAAGACAAATAATGTATGTTTCCACTTATGTAGGCTATCCAAAATAGTCAAGTTCATAAAATCAAAGACTAGGATGTTAGTTAACAGGGGCTGAGGGACGAGGGGGAAATAGGTAGTTGTTAATCAACAGGCACAAAGCTTTAGTTAAGTAAAATGAATAAGCTCTAGAGATCTGAGGTACAACATTGTATCTATTGTCAAATATAATGTCTTGTACACTTACAATTTTAAGAAGTCAGATCTCAGGTTAAGTGCTCTAACCATTATAAGAAGTATAATTCCTATTTCCATATTGGTTTTTACATTTATCTGAATTAATAAGTTGTTTTAGAAGCAAAAAATAATGTGAGAACATAATGCAATACTAAATATATGTTGCTGTAAGTATAAGTCTGGCAGAAAGTAAGCACTCAGGAGATGCAACTTACTTTGGAAGGATTTTTGATTTCTTCCTTTTTTTTTTTACCTAGTATCTTAAACATACTAGATGGCTAATAGATATTTTTGAAAGATTGATTGATTGATCTTTCCAGAGCCCATCATCCAGTCAATTATCCTTAGATCTGGAAAAGGAAGGGGATATCCTAATTTTAATTACAGCTCTCAGAGCAGCAGTGGGAAATTGTCTTTGTCAGAATGGGGGTGTGAGCCACAGAGACATGAGAGGACCTGAAGGGAAGCGGGATCTCAGTGTGATAGGTAAGTTGAGGTTTCTTGTCAGGGCAAGCAGCAACAAATTTGTGAAGGATGTTTAAGGATTTGGCAAGATAGAAAATACGTGGGGTTTTTAGTTAATACTGAGGTTTAAAGAATTCGATTACAGGAAACTTGGTGACCCAAAACCCCAATTTTAAGCCATCTTATTAATACAGATATGAAATAGCAGAAAACTGTATGAGGGCACTTGTAAAATGAATATATAAAAAATGTGGGCAAGAGAAATATTCAAAAGAACTGGAGAATTGAGTAGTAGGGCTTGCTCTTAGGAGGCAAATGAAATACAAAAAGTAATCAAATGTAAAATACAGATATCTCAGTGAATAATTATGCCATTTGCTAAGGAAAGGGATATAGGATGAGGAATAAGTATCTTTTGGAGATATTTCAGCCACATATTTTAGGCAGAAATGTTATGCTACATAATTATTGGACAATATATTAATTCCCCCTTCCTATTCCTATTTCTTCTTCTTTCTTCTTCTTCTTCTTCTTCTTCTTCTTCTTCTTCTTCTTCTTCTTCTTCTTCTTCTTCTTTTTAAGGGAGAGAGAGGGAAACAGGAGCAGAGAGAATTGAGGGGCTCAGTCTCAAACGTTGAGATCATAAGCTGGGCCAAAATCAAGAGTCAGTTACTTAACCCACTGAACCAACCAGGCACCCGAACCCCTTCCTATTTCTTATTCAATTTTAAGCTTTCTTCTGCTTGTAAATTTAATCTGATCAATGATCAATGGATTCAAAACTTAAGGCCAAAAACTATTAGATATTTTCTCTCTTGTTATCTTTTCAAAAATAATTTGCAAATTTAGTTTAATATTTTTGTTAATGTAGAGAAAATACTTGTGCTGGTGTGGAAGGATTAGGAAGTCCAAATTATAAAAGTAACATTAAAAATAACAATTGGTGGAAAGTAAGCCTTCTCATCTATGGCATGCGATTTTTACATTAATGCTTGAAAGTTGATGATTAGAATAATTGATTCTCTGCTTAGGCACTTAATTGCAATATTTGCTACCATATTATTGAGATGAATATTAGATTGGCATTTTGTAAAATCTTTCATTTGCAGATTGTGAGCTTTTCAATGCTGTGCTCCCATCTGTCAACTTCAAGTCTATCCAGTCTATATCCTTTTTAAGTGGTGATAACACAACTTCATTACACAGTGATATATACTATACAAATGTTAATTATGTGTTTGACCTTGTTAATGACATGGCAATGTTACAATTTTGATTTGCTTTTAAAAACTATAGATAAGACAAATTATGTAAAAGGATATAGGAAAGAATCATTAATGTAATTAGATCCAAACCCATTTAAACACATAAGCATAAAATGTCCCTAACATGTTATTAATTTATTCAATCTATTTTTAGGAGAAAGCAATAACATTCATGATACATTGTTAATTTTTTTTACTTCATATACTATCATTCTTACGTGCTAATTAAGGGAAAAAAGCTAATATAATAACATGGCATTATTTCAAGGTACATCAAAAATAATGTTATGTGTTTTGCTAAGTAAAATTCATTCTTCCTATGGATTCTCTTTTTGTGAGAAAGGATGGTAAGCATAATACTTTGAAATGGATTACTATCAGAGTTGTGTCTATTAATATTAAAATAGAGCAGCCAATAAATTCTGCACACCCCTAGATTTATGCTATTCACATGTCTTGTCATATAATAATTGACATAATGATAATGTAAGAAGAATCAGAGAAAGAGAAAGAAAGAACCAGGAACTGCTAGGTAGCAATTTTCCCAGTAAAAAAAAAAAAAAAAAAGAAATCAACTGGAAGAGATTCACTGGTATTTTATGTGCCACCTCCTTTTAATAAGATCACATTTTCAGAAAATCCAATCTGCATACATATGGTAAAATACAGGGTTATGAAAGTCACTAAGCCGCAGCCTTCCTGAATGACCAACACAGATAAAGAGCAAACAAATAAACAAAAAAAGCCTAGGGAATCAGTTGTCTGCAACAGGAGAAAAAGAATCATTATAAAACAGAAAAGCATTCTATAGAAATATCAAGAGAGCAGAAATTACTGGCAGAGCATAAACTACATACAAGGAACATCTATTGTCATGAATATTCATGCCAGTTGTATTCCATATGCAAGAGGGTCTTGAGGCTTGTGGCAGTGTAAGCAACAAGGTAAATCCTAAGAAGCAAACCTCCAGCAAAAACTCAGTTTGCACTGAGGAGAGAGAAGAGTTGCAGAAGAAAGGAGGATATATTTTTGACAAGCGACACAGATCAGCGTGTAGTGTCCTCTAATAATGGGACTCGTATTGAACCATTCATTGTGCCTTGCATATGCCCCGTTCAGTGCAGAAGGAGCTCATGCTGGGGGAGACGAGCGGAGCCTCAAGTGAGCTGGAATCAGCTCTGTTACATGGACGCTCAGTGCCAGAACTTATGCTAGAAACATATTTGCAGTAAGTTTTAAAACAATTCACAACACCTCCCTCTGGAAGATCACTTGCTTTCAATACTGCTATGTATATTTCAGAAGACATATATTCAGAAACTTTATATTAAAGAAACAGAGAAAATGATTCCGAAGAATAACCATTATAATAAACAAGCAATATCTGACTCTAAATTTTCTTTATTCTATAACAATTTGTTAACTGGGAAACAGACCTCCTGTTTTCTCCTTATTATGCAGAAAAAGACACTTGTTTCTTTTACTTTATATGATTTTTATGCTTTTTGTGATGCTTGTTCTTTAAATCATAGCTACTTTATTCTAAGTTCTATTAGTTTATAAAATTACTAAGTATTCTGGTTGTTTATGAGAAGAATGAAAGTTAAACTTTGTGGTTTTGAGAGTAAGCTGTAAATGTGCATAAGCCATCATTTTTTTTCAACTGTTTGTTATACAACTTTAGAAATAATATCAATATATCTTAGAACTTTTATAACCTGTGTAGACAAGTTTTAATTAATTATAGAATAAAGACATGAATCGTGAACTTAAAGATTATTCATTCAAGAAAGAGAAACTTTTCATATTAGGAGCCAGCTCTGTATTAGGAGCTGAGAATAGAATCATAAATAAAATGCTGACCCTGCCTTTGGGAATCTCAAATCAGCTTAATAGCTAAACACAACACAACATATTTCTGGCCTTCATGAAGTTGGATGAAACACACATCCTACAAAATTGGTTAAAACTTTTATTCATGGCAGAGAGAGAGGTTCTGTGTATATATATAGGATAGAAGGGTTAAACCTTTTAAAAGAAAACAGTAAGCCCATAAAGATGATGAATTACAAAAACACTTGAATATGAGATATGGAAATCACATTAGAGGCATAACAGTGCAGATGTGGGAGTTAAAGTGCAAAAAAAATTACCATTAATTACAAAAAATATATATATATGGTATAACACTGTGGCTCTAACTCTGAATTTAGATCTCATACTTTAGAAGATTATAATACTATTAATTTAAAAAAAAAAGATGTGTGCCTACAATTCTTTACCTTTTACAAGAACCTTGAATCTCTACATTGGCAAGCATGCCAAGGAATTGGAAATTATGGAGTGCTAGTGAGGGAAAATGAAGCTTAAATGTGTATCATAAAAATGTGCCCCACTTCTGAGGGACCAAGAGTCTTACCTTAGGACAGTACTCCAAGCCTTTCTTCCTGTATGATATTCAAGTTATTTACTGGAGAATATTCTGCAGATTAAGTAGAGTTTTCTGAGTCTTATATTATATAATAATGTGTCTTGTCCTCAAGACTGTTGGAACAAAAAAGTTACAAATATGTTTAGTATTGGAATTAGAAAAAAAATGGAGAAGAGAAAAAGAAATGAACAATGGAGAGAAAGAGATAGATGAGAGAATGGAAAACAAAACAGAAAGCCCAAAACAGAGGACTGGAGAATGAGGCAAAATGCTCATGATGACTTGATTTTAAGTAAGCTTCTATAGGATTCTGATTTAGGATAGCGAACACAGAAATGCGGATTTTAAAACAAAAAGAGATTTGTTCCTTGTACAAGGGCAGGAGTGGGCACCATTGGTTCACGGCAACCTCAGTTTGAAAAAAAAACATATAAAATAATAAATATATGTACATGTCCCATATATATTCCCTATATATGTTTACTATCTATATTCTCCCTCATGAAGATATTTCCAATTGTGCTGTTAGTGTTTGCTAACTAAATAGACATAGAATAATGGTTAAGAACATGAATCTTAGAAAATTTGACTTCTGGAGCTAAATGCCATGTAATCTGATACTAAGAAATAAGATTATTTAACCTCTCGAGGTTTTTTTCCTCAACAGCCTATTGGACATTAAATAATATCGTTATTTAGCCTAATAGGCTTTCCTTGAAACTTCTTCCTAAGCTAGGAATTGGGATGCTCCTAGGAATTGGGATGCTCCTAGGAATTGGGATGCTCCACTTATATATAAGTGGTCTGTGAGCTCTAAAGAACTGGTTGGTATGATAATGATAATATGCCTTAGATAATGTTGATTTACTTTGATGTAGAGGTACCTGGTCCAAGTAGAGAAAATCAATCAATTATAGATTTGTGTGTGTGTGTGTGTGTGTGTGTGTGTGTATGTGTGCATAAAAAGGAGCAGGATCAGCACAATACATTTTTTTCTCTTTCTTCTTCCTTCTCAACAGCTTTCCACACATGGCAGAAATATATGTGGGAGAAAATCACCCTTTGATGATCTCTAGTGCTTTGTCGTCTTAAAATAATTTATTTTAAAGAGTATTTATTAAATAACACAAAATCAGCAGTGAGTACAGAAATTTTAGAAGTTATTCTTCATGATATAATCACTCATGGAAGTTTGGTTTGGGTTACTGTGATACAAAATACCTAACTCTATTTAATAATCCCAGAAAAATATTTTTAAAGGTCAAGGTAGTTCATGTCCCTGAGTGGTAGAAATCATGATGAATTAGATCCTAGTTTTTTTGTCATACCTGAAAGAGAAAACTCCTAGAGAGTAGTTGCTAAAAAATAAAAAGTCAAATTTCTCCAAAAGCATAAAATGAGAAAGATCTTAACAGAAATTTAAGGATTTCTCAAAATGTTATTGATGACCTCAAGGGGAATATTCTTTGTTGTTCTTGCCATTTAATTTTAAAAGAAATAATGCTTTAGAAGGATGAACTACTCATAGAAACTTGGAAACTTTTTTTGTTGAGCAAAAAATTTGAAGGAAAGGAACATTCTCTAAGAGAATGAATTGATCTAATTTTTTTCTATAGTCATTAGGAAAAATGCATCAAGAATTCTAAAGAAATCCAAACCAGTTACTGTAGGATGTTAAGGAAACAATTTCCAATTGCATGGGAAAATAAACAACTACATATACAGAGTTTATATTTATAATAGAGAAATTTGGCTATAATACCTATATCCATTACCATCCTGTTTTTAAGGAATATTTAAGGTTAGAGAAAAACGTTTCTAATTCTGTATGATTCACACAAGTAAAATGTTGAGCTATTTGTAACATAAAAAAATTTCTATATATGACATGAAAGATTGGAAAGATGCACACCAATTTAATAACAGGGTTGTGTTTAAATGGTAGCATTGTGTGTTATGGGTAATTTAAATTCTTACTTACTTTTTCACCTTTTTAGGATTTCCTCTATATTACAAATCCAGTATTTTTTATTGAGTGCTTGTTAAATGCCTAGCAGTGTCCTGGGAACTTCAGTTAAAGTGGTGAAAGGGAGCTAATTATATTTGGGATGAAAATGTACCACTTTTAAATATTATATTAGGAATTATCTTTAGATATAACAAAAATCTGGTTTGTATTTCAAAGGTGTGTATATGTGTTGCTATTAGATTTTTTGCAATAATTGACCTGCATTCAATTAATTGTGACAGAATCCAGTGCTTTTTTAAAGAATGATTGATGTAGAGAATAAGAAATGACCTCCCATTTGCAGAAGTGGTATTATGATGAAATACCTGAAAACAATCCCCAAATGCACAGAAATTTGGTATTACAGAAAGCAGCACAAATGAAATAAATGTTTGAGGGTGTGTGTGTGTGTGTGTGTGTGTGTGTGTGTGTGTGTGTTTTGGTTTGTTTTGCTTTGTTGTTTTGCTGTTGTTTAGTTATAAGCTCAGCTTTGGGAGAAGCCGAGCGTTAGCAATTTTAAAAACTCCTTTTTCATTATCTTGATAAGTTAAATTTACTATTTTTACTGTAATAAAAGACGTATCCGTCTAAATAAGCCTTCTTTTGTGAAGCACAGTTTAGTTCTGCACAATAATCTGAACCCAGCAAAGCACACATGTAAAAGCACCTTTATGCATTTCCCCTACTTGCCTCATTAGACTCAGCATTCAAAAGAGATCAATGACTTGGCTGAATTGACAAAATATGCTTTTTCCCTTTTGCTGATGTGCTGTCTAAGACAGAAAATATTGCTTTCTTTTTTTTCCCCCCATTCCTCTAAAGCATTTCAACTTTCATTTCTGTAAGTGTTATCACATTCGACGACTTCAACACACTCTCCATTTCACTAGCAATCTGTTAGTGATCTGCCTCTTTCATCTCTCCACAGATTTGTCCTAATGAAATCATTATGGCTGAACTGTTGTTTTTCATCCGCCTTTATTCCATCTCTATACTGTAATAATGATCTAATTTTATTTTCAGAAACACTGACACACAGCCATAGTTTTGAGTCATTATTTTTATGTTTCTTAAAAGAAAAGTAATTGATTCTCTAAATATTTTGTTTTGTGTGTTTATCGAAGGTGAATACGAGACAGTAATGCTGCATGTATTCCGAAAGGTGGTAGGATGGAGTGGGCAGTAGATGCCTCTGGGTTCAGAATGAACTGGGTTCAAATCTTCTGTCCGCTACTTAGAACTATGTGTTCTTAAACATGTAGTTTATTTCATTGACCTTCTACTATTTCTAAGGTTTGCTATGAGTATTAAATGAAAAAAAAAAGTGTATAGTGTATAGAAGAGTATAAAAAGTGTATCGAAGAATTAGCTCAGTCTCCAGGAGATAGATGCCATGCTAGATGCTTTACAGGAATAGAGCCCGTTCTTATGACTCAAGGTCATCATCATGGATGCATGCATCTAGGCCATGCTCCAATAACTGGTATGGGTACATGCATGCATTGTCTGTCAGGATCAACCTAACTCTTTTTCATATCTTCCCCCACCATTGATCTTTAGTGAACTTAAAAACACGTATCATATTTATATAAAAGATATTTTAACGAAGCATGAATGATATGTTGAAGGTGAACTTGAGGATCTGGTTTAAGGATGGAGGCATCAAGATGCTTATAAGCTCTTTTCATGTAAATATAATTTTTTTTTCTCTCCATAATCTCCCCAAATTTTTTGTTGCCATTTTGTAATCTTGTCCCCACCCACCCCGGCCCCCATCTTCTCCTTACCCCACTCCCATTCCCCAGACATTCACTGATGGGCTTTCTGTCAAAATAGATTGGTTTGCATTTTCTAGAATTTTATATGAATGGAATCACATAGGGTTTACCATTTGTCTGATTATTTTAAAATTCATCCATGTATGATGACATATCAATAGTTCATTTTATGGCAAAATAATATTCTGTGGGATATAACGTCATTTGTTTATTCATTTACCTGTTGATGAAGATTTGGATTGTTTATAGTTTTTGAAAATTGCATTTTGATCGGCTACTATGAAGATTTGCATACCAGTCTTTATATGAACACTTGTTTTCATTCTCTTGAATTAAAAAAAAAAAAAAAAAAAAAAGGAATGGCATGGCTGGAAATGGAATGCCCAGATTCTATGGTGATTGTTAAGAAACTATCAAACTGTTTCTGCAGTGGTAATACCATTTTAGATTCCCACCAGTGTATGAAAATATTTTGTATAGAATTGGCAATATTTCTTTCTTAAATGTTTATAGAACTTACTGATGAAGCCTTCTCATCATGGAGCTTTCTTTGTAGAATAGATTTTAACTATATAGTAAATTTTTTAATAGTTGAAGGACTTGTCACATAATATAATTATTATTGAATGAGCTCTGGTAGTGTTTGTGTTCATAGGATTTGTCCTTTTCATGTACGTTCATAGAGTTGTTGATGATACTTTCTTACTATACTTTTAATACCTGGCTCACCTCTCTATTTCTTATATTGATAATTTGTGGCTTTTTTTTTTTCTCTCTCTCTCTCTCTCCCTCTCTCTCTTTTTACCTTTTTTTTTTTTTTTGAAGATCAGTCTGACTAGAAATTTATGAAATTGTCTTCCATAATAAACAGCTTTGATTTCATTGATTCCTCCCCCGCCCCCGGTTTTCTATTTTCTATTTCATGGGTTTTCATTCTAAGCTTTTTCTTTGGTCAGCTTATTTTAGATTTATTTTATTCTTTGTTTTCTTATTTCTTAACACAGAAACTGAGATGATTGAATTGAGAGATTTTCTTTTCTCACATAAACATTTAGTGTGGTAATTTGCCCCTCAGTGCTACGTTAGTGGCATCATCCCATAATTTTAATACATTTTTTTTCATTTTCATTCTGTTCAAAACACCCTTTGATTTCTTTTTTTATTCTTTTTCCAGTGTGTTATTTATAAGTGGGTTTTATTTATTTGATTTTAGTTTGTATATAATGAGGGACTTTGGGAAATTTTTTTCACTGCTGCCCACTGCTCTACTTTCATCTCATTTACATTGTTTACATTGAGAAACCTGCTGTCACCCTTATCTTGATGTAATATGCATTTTTGTTCTCTGGTTGCTTTTAATATCTTCTTTTTTCAGTGGTTGGAGCAACCTTATTATGATGTACTTTTTTTTTTCATGTTTCTTGTGCTTGGTGTTTGTTGAGCTTCTTGGATCTGTATGTTTATTTTTTTCTGAAATTTGGAAAATATAAATGTTAATTTTAAAAATACTTTCCTGTTCCCTCTCTCTGCTCTGTTTGGTATTCCAATTATTTGCACAGTAGACTGCTTTTAACATTCTTCCACAATTCACTGATGCTCTTTTTGATGTCTTTATTATTATTTTTCTCTGTGTTTTAGTTTGGGTAATTTATCTTGCTGTGTATTCAAGTTTACTGTACTTTATTTTTTTACTATGTCGAATCTGGCATCAGTCTTATCCACTGTACTTCTCAGTGGAAACATTTTGGTTTTCCTCTCGAAAAGTGTGATTTATGTCTTTTCAAACTTTCCATCTTAACTTTTGAACACACGGAGTTTACAATGTCTGTTTTATACCTTTATTTATGAAGTCTGTTATCTGTGTCCATTCTGAATTGGTTGTTTCCTTGGTCTCCTCCTCCTCCCTATGGTTTGTGGTTTTGGTTTTATTTGGTTGGAAACCATGCATTGTAAATTTCATCTTGTTAGGTGGTGGATATTTTTTGCATGCTGAATATTTTTGTGTTCCAATTAATATTCTTAAGCATTGGTCTTAGTCATAATTAAGTTACTTGGAAACAAGTTGACCATTTTATGTCCTGTTTGTAAGATTTGTTAGTTGGGAAGAAAGCTGTGTTTAATCTAAGGATAAGCTTTTTTCAGTACTGTGACAAAATGATTAGGATGACTGTCAATGCTTTGTGAATCAAGTTTCCTGATCACCTAGTGAGAAAAGACAGGATTCCCAGCCTCATGTGACTGCTGTGAACTGTTTTCTCTAATCTTTTCAGTTGATTATTTCCTTGGCCTTAGGCAGTTTAGTTAAACACAGCCGACTGGATAGTATTCACTTGAATCTCAAGGGGAATGCTTTGCATCCCCATTTCTATCTTTGAGCCATGCTCTCCTCTCTAATTCTCTGTCCTACACATTCTGACTCCCTTGATCTCCTAAGATCTCAATTTAGACAGGCCCATGGCTCCATTTAGGCTCCTCTTTACTGCTCTTAGCTGGAAATTCTTTGAAGGCCCTAAACTGAAACAATCATAGGGCTCAGGTACTTTGTGTCCTATCTCTCAAGGTTGGTTCATTGTTCAGGAGTGTGTTCAAAATCATTGTTTTACATTGTTGATTTTTTGTTTGTTTGTTTGTTTTCAGGTGGGAAATTAAATCCAGTTTATGTTGCTCTATCTTGTAGATCTGGTTTTGAATCTGTTGTCTGCTTGCTCATTTATTTGTTATAGTTGAAACCAGGACAAGTGGAATTTTATTGTCTTCTGTTTTGTTGGTCATTGCTATATGTTATAAATATTAGCATCTTCTAATAATGTTGTAGGCATTAAATTGTTTTTTTGTTGTTGTTATTTGAATTAGCAATAATCGCGCCTTGGATAAACCTCATTGGCTATGATATTGCCACTGCGCAAAGCTTTTTTGTTGTTATTTGAAGTGTGGGCAGTACTTATATTTTAATCTTATGATGGCCAATTTTTATAAATTAATGAATAAATGTAAAGTAAGATGTAAGTAGTATTAGGAAACATTAAATTACCCATAGTACATAAATAGAATTGGAATTTTTAAAAATTAGTTTTTTGGAATGTCATGAAAAATCTGAACCTCTGATGTTATGTATGAAATATGTAGAAATAATGGAAAGAAACTTCACTAAAATTTTGTGATTCTTCTAATGACCTAAATATATTAAATGATAGAAAAATTTGTACATAATTTACCAAATATTCCATTTCTATTGAGAAATTTGATATTAGCCACTGACAAAATAATCCTCAAGAAAATATAGAAAATACCTGATACCAATTGAGTTACTAATAGTAAACATTCTCATTCTTTGATGTAGGAAAAGCATGTTAGGCTCTAGAACTTAAATTTAGGGACAGTGGTGGAGAACCTATAAATACTGAACACAACCACAAAGTACATAATAGTTCTTACACCCAGGAAGATTTTTAAAAAATTTAATAGGGATAATAGCTCTAACTAAATATTTTAAACTAAAGAAAATATTAGGGAATATATATGACTACATCTTCAAAAACAAATAATAATGGCCTTTTCCCTAAAAAGGAAACTCTTCAGCCATTTCATCTATTTTTACTCAATTTGCTTTGTTCAAAAAAAAAAAAGAAGTGTTCATCTGTATTTCTTTAACATATTATTTTAGAAAAGCACAGATGATGTTTGGCACTCTTAATTTTCTAAGCCAAGAAGTAGTCTACTTAAAACTGGCTTCAGGTTTCTTTTTTGTTGTATATTTTTACTACATTTTCATAGCATGTTCTGCTTAAAATACAAACACACAGATGGCAAGATACTGTTACCAGCCATAAGGTTGAAGTATGTTTGTGTGTGTTGGTTGGAAAATATCTATAAAATGAAGTACTTGTAGACACTAAACAAAATCCACTCTCTCTAGATATTTTATAATATAGCTACATATGGAGCACTTTAATGACCACAATATATGCTTCTAAAATTAGGCTTGTTTACTTCAGTGAAAAATTATACGGCCTTTGGAGAACAAACCCAACTTGCCTCCAATTTTTCAGCAAGATGAAAGAAAAGATTTCTCTAACTGTAACCTAAGGAAATGAAAAAAAAAAAAAAAGAAAAGAAAAAAGAAAGGTTTTGGAATTGAAGCTATTTGACATAGTTTGTAACATATACTAAAGTATTTGGTATTATTCATGCATTTACCTTATGCAAATGTAGTGACTTTTAAGCAGATGCCAATATTTTAAAAGGAATCAATTTTCTTAAGCTTGGTAATAAAACATGACAAAAAATCTACTATCTTATTTTACACATTCCTTTCCAATCCAATATTTGTTATTACCATGCAAATGGAGAAGTTCTAATGAAGAAGCTACTTTTGTTCTTAAAACATAAAATTAATTAATTCAAGCATTTTGGTTGTAAGATTCTAAACATGTAGGCTGTTTTAAAACAATTTAACTAAAAGAGGAAAGAGAAAACTATACTATATAAAAGACATGGCCAACTTCCAGATAAATCTATCAGGATAAAATTTGTCCTCCAGATTTAATATATTGGTAAATTAGATATAGAGAGATAATAGATTTAATGGTCAACAGAGAAACTAAACTGAGAAATTCAGCAGAAATATCAGATTCAGTCATCATAGATGTACCATGAAACATGAAGAAAAAAAATCATATCAGGTATATTTGCTAAAAAAAATGATCAATTTGAATTTAAACATCTTATTTGGTATGGTACAAATATTTTAACAGGGAACGTTTCATTTTTTTAACTTTGCATGTTTTAATCCAAATATTTCTCTTTGTCTCACCAACAAACCATGTTCAACTAGTCATTGAGATTTCAACCATGGTTTCAATTTCTTTGATTATATCAATTATGTCTGTGTTTAAGGGACAAGAAATAGGAAATTATTTACTTCTTTATAGTTAACTCCTTCCTTATTTATCTATTTTATTTCAGATTTTAGTCGTATACAATACTTTGCATTTTAGCTGGTTTTCAGTAGCTAAACATTGCTAGTGTATAGCTACCTAGATGAATTTTAGAACAACAACAACAACAAGTGCTGTGTTATTTTGATGGAGTCAATGGACAAATTGCTTACTTGTGTCTGGAGGTAATCATTCTGTTTATTATAATGCATGTTATTCCTTTTTTTCTTCAAGTTATTTTGTTTATGGCTTATATTAATCTTTGGGATCTTGGAAAAAGTATATATTTAACCTATTAATTGCTTTTTGTTCCACTTTTTTTCTCTTAAGCTCAATAAATGACTGTGAAAATTCGCTTGCAGTTTAAATGATATATTGCTATTTAGTTGCTATTCAATGATAAATGTTAATTGGTAACAAAAATCAAAATCAAAAGTCATGTATTTGTTTTTGCTCTGTTTGGTTTATCTTTGTCCTGTCAGAATCAAAGAAGTGGTGGGGACACATCATTCTTGCATTGCATTGTTTTTTCTTTGCCTTATGTCACTTATCAGACTTAGGCAACACATTCCAACTCGAGTATCTCACGAGGGCTCAAAATGTAATAATAGCCTTATAAGTAGATAAATTAGAAAGTTTTATTTATGAAGTGAAGAACATTAAGGAATTTAACTTGTAGCTCTATGGTAGATTTAACATTCTACCATAGACATCATTGCTTTGGGTAAATTGTTGACTCTGTCCACCTCCTTTCCGTACGACTTTCCTTACAGGACTCCACTCAATGAAATTCATTTTACTTTAGAATGAATTTATTTATTATACTATTTTTCTTTGTGACAAAAGAAACCAAGATAGCATGGCAAGGGGGGAGATTCATTAGGAGACAAAAGGAGGTGCTTGTAACTGGAAAGAATAGGTCAACTTTGCTTTTTCAAAATTTTGTGACATCATCTTTCTTATATGACTGTAGTTTGGATTATAATCTTTCCTTACATTGATGCTGTAAAACTGAGGTTAATTTGTGGATGTGATGAGGCTATAAAGAAAATCAGAAATCCTGTGCAAAAGGGAGGGCATCTCCTTCTCTGGAGCTAGTGAACAGTTTCTATTTCTTTCTACCTTCTATGATCCTGACTAAAAAAGAAAAAAAAAAAAAAACAATTAATATGTTTCTTTAGTTTGTATCATGTAAAATCACCTTAAATTAACTATTTTTCCTTATAAATACATGAGTGGTCTCTTTTAAATAAGCATGTGCATAATTATTTTTACCATCATGATCAACCTCATTACTAATAGTGAATTTTGCATCCATTTTTGGTGACAACACTCATTGATTAGTCAGCCTCTCCCGGATCCATGGGGGCAGGCAGGCTCTCTGACAATGACCATAACCCTCATAACACCCCTGGCCAATTGTGCAGGAAGTCA
This sequence comes from Vulpes vulpes, assembly GCF_048418805.1. Classification (NCBI taxonomy): domain Eukaryota; kingdom Metazoa; phylum Chordata; class Mammalia; order Carnivora; family Canidae; genus Vulpes; species Vulpes vulpes. Next base: position 25,326,924 of record NC_132785.1, on the reverse strand, counting down.
TTCCCTCCCAATTTCTGCAATGAGCAACTTATTCCCTAAAGTGTGAGATTTGATTACCTTTTCTCAGCATGCATTCAGACAAATGTTATTATTGGTCATAAAATTATCCAGCCCAGTGACCTATGGTGACAGTGAATTTCACAAGGTGACTGCCTGCTGAGTGAAGCATCTCCTTTTATTTGTTCTAAATATTTTATATTATGGGGCTTGAAAATAGAGGAAGTAACTTCAGATGTTTAAATACAGTGGCTCTGACCTTCTAAGTTGCCAAGATTTTCACATACATTTTTCTCCCCTTCCCTTCATAGAGTAGGGTTGTCAAATTTAGCAAATTTGACAGGATTTCCAGTTAAATTTGAACTTATGATAAAAATGATTTTATTCTAAGTATGTGCCGGGCAGTATCTGGGACATCTTTATGCTAAAATTTGAAATGTGTTGTTTATCTGAAATTAAAGCTCAACAAGGTGTTCCGTATTTTATCTGCCAACCTTTCCACTGAGTGATTCATTTTCACCTTGGCTTCGCCAAAACCATTTATATTGCTATAGGTTGTCCGTATCTAAATTGCTGATTCAATTAACTTCCTTTAAGTGTTGTGTACAAAGAAATGTGACAGTTTGTCTAAAATTCTTTGAATCACTCAGGAGGTAAGTAGGATGGAATGCTTGCTGGAAATATGTTCAGTTCAAACCCCAAATATGTTTGTTTAAAAGAGAGAGAGAGAGAGAGAGAGAGAGAATGGGTAAGAGGAAGTCAAACAAGATTTTTTTTCTTTTGATAAATTGTTTTAGAGAGACACTGAAGCATTAGTTCTGAATAAAAATGTCCATTTCCTTTTTCTTCCCTCTTAGAACTATTCTCATGCATGGATCTATGCGTAAAATTCATAAGTGACTGCTGAACTTGGCCCTGTTACATAACTAAATCTAGATCTAACTGTTGTCTGAATGCAGTTGTCACCTTAGGGGAATCTGTGTAGCACTGAAAAGGTCATGAGAGCACCTGCCCAGATGTTAGCAGATTGTGATTCTCTGTGCTCGAACTGTGGCCGGTAGAGATTATTTGTGGGGTAAAACGCTAATATACTACCCCTCCCTTGGCCACAAAGGTTCTGTTCCAAGACCCCCAGTGGATGCCTGAAACCATAGATAGTACTGGACCCTATAGATACTGTCTTTTTTTCCTGTACATACATACCCATGATTAACAACAATAACTAATAATAAAATAGAACAACTGTAACAATATACTGTAATAAAAGCTATGTGAATATGATCTCTCTCTCCCTTAAAATATCTTATTGAACAGTGCTCAACTTTTTATGATGATGTGAAATGATAAAATGCCTATGTAATGAGATGAAGTGAGGAGGATGTTGTAGGCTCTGTGAATTAGGTTTAGGCAACCTTGACCTTCTGACATATCATCAGAAGGAGGATCTCCTGCTTCCTGTCTACAGTTGAAGGCAGGTAGCTGAAGCTGTGGAAAGTGAAACCATGGATAAGGAGCAGCTGCTGTATACCCTCAGAGGAAGTTGCTGAGCAAGGCAGTTCACTGGGTACGTACTCTGCTATAGTGAATAAACCTGTGTGCAAACATTTCCTGCCTCACCATAAGAAGATTAGTATTTTATCCTACTTGAACAAAATTCTGTAAACAGAACACTTGGAGTGATGGAATTCCATACATACCTATGGGGGAGAAAATGTATTTCAATGACTGACCACAATCCCCTTGAAACATGGCTAGAGATCTTTCAATGGTGACTGCCAGACTACAGTAATTGTTTATGGCATTGTTAGTGTAAAGTAAGGGTTGCGCTATAGAGCCTCTTTGGAACATGGCAATGCAGATATTCTTAAAATTCTCTGGAGAAATCCAGACACCTCAGTGTAATTTTTGTCGGGTGTGTTCCTTATATCAACTTTAGCTGTAGCTGAAGAAAACAATAATTATTCTGAGCAGAGGATGCTGACTACTTCATAAACATACAACATAGTAATGACTCAAAGTTAGACCCAAGGGAAGGTGCAATTGGGTCCCTGATCACATCTTTTGTGGGAGACTCAGGAATCCTATTTTGCTTTGAAACTATAGAATTCTATTTTTGAATATAAAAAATAGTTATAAAAATGAACAATGTATCATGCATGTAGTGGAGAATGTTATTGGAAAGAGATGAAAAGCAGACTGATACCATTGCTATCTGTAGCTGATGTTATGAAGAGGCCCAGGTGCCCATGATGCCATATAGAACTGTGCGCAAAAGATGTTAAATAATCATACTCAAAAAAAAATAAATAAATAAATAATCATACTCATTTTCTATGGGAGGTTACGATCTAACACCAGACTGTGGGGAATTGCATAGTCAAAAGAAGGTCTTAGAAACAGATAACTAAATCCCTCAAAAGTTTCAGAACAAACAAAGAAGGAAAAAATGTTTACTTTGGTATATTTTCCTCCTCATTTACAAGACACAATGATGAAAGCCACTCTTTATTAAGGGCATGCTCAATCTTTGTATACGTTATCTCCACCATCCCTATAGTTGCTGGATATAATGCCAATAGGGATGAAGTATCAGATTGCAGTTCTTATTTTATAAATAGGTATCTTGTTTGACTTCATGCATCACGTTACAGGATCAGGGCAGAAGAAAGACTGGAGTAACAGAAAAGAACCAAACCAAACTAAGTAAAAAAAAATGTTCTTTCTACTACACCCTCCAACTAGTAGTTCTGTACAAGCAGTGATTTTAGGTCTCAGAATGGATTTGGCAGTGATGGAGATATTTTTGTTTGCCACAACTGTGGGGAAGGAGAGAGGAAGAGTGTTAGGCATCTAGTGGGTAGAGGCCTGGATGCTGCTAAAGATCGTACCACGTACAGGAACATGACTGCAACAAAAAATTATTTGGACCCAATTGCCAGTGTTGAGTAATACTGATTTAGGATAAGCAGGCTGGTAAACTACTCTGGGTTTTATCCTTTAACTAAGAAAGTTCTCTGTTATACTCAGAATTACTTAGGTAGCCAAGAGCTCAAGTTTTCCTGCTCTTCTACTGAGGAGGTAGGTGGATTGGGGTAAATCTTGCCAAGGTACAGATTCCTTTCTCCAAGGAAACAGGAAAATTATAAAAACATAAAATTACTGAGATTCTAATAGCCATCCCAATCAGGTCAAATGCACACACATACACACACAAGCACACACATGCACAATCATGGTTTTCTCAAACTTAAAGGCTTCAGTATTATTCTAGATGCCTAGGCTCAAAATCATATAGCTCTTCATCCTATCCCTGAGACAATGAACCTTATTGTCAATGGTCTTGTTTTAGAGCCTTATGATATCCTATCTGTGTTTTTTCAAAAGCGTCTCCTTTTATCCAGTCCTGTCTATGCATACAAAATCTTAACTCTCGCATTCCCTGGTTTAACATGCCAACTCACAGACAAAAAATAATTTGTCTCTGGATCAGTTTCGGCTGTGAGTGACACACAACTCAACACAGTAGTGGCTAGAGCATTTCAAAGCCCTGGCCCACAAAGTTTTTTTGTTTTTGTTTTTGTTTTTGTTTTGTTTTGTTTTGTTTTTTAAGTTTCCAGACTACTTCCAGATCACTATTTTGTCATCCCTGCAGTATAGGCTTCATCTCATGGTCCAACAGAGGTAGTCCAGGTTGACTTCTGATCCATGTATAGGCAACAAGGAGGGGAGGGCAAAGAAGGGCATGGCCTCCTTCTCTGAAGACGCTTCTTGGAATTTACACGAAGAACTCTGCCTTGCTATCATTCCTAGTAACTGAGTCAGATGATGGCATGCAGCTGCAGAAGAGGCTAGGAAATGTTTTTATTTTGGGTAGCCAAATCATAGGGGTTCAGTTGCTAAAGGAAGAGGAGCATCGTTAAAGGAAAAATAGCCATCATTCTCTGCCACTCAAACAAAAAAGCAACTACTTATTGACATGACAGTAGGTATCAAATTATTCAACCTAACAACTGAGGCTCCTGAAATAAACCTCACCGGGGCACATGGGTGGCTATCTTGGTTGAGCCTGACTTGATTTCAGCTCAGGTTATGATCTCGGGATCATGAAATCAAGCCCCCTGTCAGGTTCCACACTCAGTGTGGAGTCTGCTGAGATTCCCTCCCTTTTCCACTGCCCCTCTCCCCACTTGTACACTCTTTCTCTCACTCTCTCAAATAAATAAATAAAATCTTAGAAAACATAAGTGAAATAAAATAAGCCTCACCCTAGCTTTTCAGCCTCCCTTTTGTCAGGTTACAATATCTATGAATGCCAAAACTGATTTAAACATGCTATTATTACTGTTGTTTCTTCTTTCTGGTCTTCCATCTTTATTCCTCTTGCTTTCCATTGACAACACTATCCATATTTGGATACAAATATCCTCAAATCTGAGGCTGAGCCTCAATTTTTATCACCACTCCATAACCCTTCTCATTATTTCACATATCATCCCAACTGGCTACTGGCACTTCAGGTGCCTTTGGATCTGCTGGATCAGGTGGTACAAATAGCAGAGTACCCTGAACAGCAGCTTGGACCTATTGCAGAGCTTTCTCTTATCCTGGGGCCCTCTCAGAACCAGCAGCTTTTGGATGTTTTGATAAATGGGTGAGGGTAACACACCCACATGGGGACTATGCTGCCTTTGAGTTCCAAGGAGATCCCCTTCAAGACACACATAATAGCTTTCTGGTCATTGGTGCAATGTTTAAGCTGAGTTGAGTCTTCACTTTGTCTAGTAATATGAGAAACAACCAGCCCATCTTATATTCATTATTTTGCCAAATGTTTGAAACTATTATATACACAGTTACCTAGATCCTTGCTTTTTATAGTTGGTTGATAAGAAGTATCCAATGGTGATGTTCTGTGAATCTCTATTGCGAGGTTACACCATGGACTATCATTGTCTTCTTTACTGCTGGATAGAGAGTCCTTAACATCCTTAAGTTTTATCACACTAGAGCTCCAGAAACCCTAGGATGAATTTATAAAATTTAGCCTTAACCTTCTGTTTCTGTAGAACCACTTTCAGTATCAAATACTCAGTGTTCTCCAGAGATACAGAACCAATAGTACACACATTTAACCCTTCAACAATGTAGGGGTTAGGGGTGCCAACCCCTGTGCTGGTGAAAATCCGTTTATAACCCTGGAATCCCCAGAAAGTTAACTACTGATAGCCTACTATCAGAATCCTTACTGATAGCATGAACAGTTGATTAACATATATTTTATATGTTGTGTTATGTACTGTATTCTTACAAATAAAGTAAGCTAGAAAAAAGAAAATATTATTAATAAGACCATAAGAAAGAAAAATACATTTACAATATTGCATTATATTTATAAAAGAAAAATCTTGTATAAGTGGACCTGCACAGTTCAAATCTGTGTTGTTCAATGGTCAACTATATACATATGTACATATATATATATATATATATATATATATATATATATTTATATAGTGATTTATTATAAGAAATTGGTTCCCATGATTACAGAGGCTGGCAAGGCACAAGATCCATAGTAAGTAAAATGGAGACCCAGGAGAGCCATGGTTGTAGTTCCAGTCTCAATCCTGGTTGGCTTGAGACCCAGGAATGGCTGATATTTCATTATGAATCCAAAGGCAAGAAAACAAAAATAAAAACTGATGTCTCAACTGGCAGGCAGTCAGGCAGAAAGAAGGAATTTTCCTTGTTGCTGGGAGGCTCAGCTTTTTTATTATATTTAAGTTTTCAACTGTTTGGATGAGGCCCACCCACATTAGTGAGAGCAATTTGCTTTACTCAGCCTATGGATCCAGATGTTAATCTCATTCAGAAACTCTCTTACAGACATACCCAAAATAATGTTGGACCAAAGGACCAAATAAGGATCCTGTGGCCCAGTCAAGTTGACACATAAAGTGAACGGTCACACTCCTATTGTAAAATTCTCTGCTATAAACCGTTCATTTATTGATTGTAACTACTGATGCTTATTGACTGAGTTAATTATTTCATTAAATGGCACAAAATACTTACTTGCTTGTTTCAACATGCCTTCTCTGAAGAAGATAATTTTCTCTTATCAGCTAGTGCTATTAGGTTATTCTGAAATGCTCGTCACTTGGAAAACAGGATAGATGTCTAACTTTACTCCTATTTGCTTTGTCTTAGCAGAAGGAGTTAATTCCCTACTATGTCCAGTGGGGTTCAATGAATTGTTTTTGCCTTGTTTTTTTTTTTTTTTTGCTTTCTCTTTATCTTCTAAAAAATGTATATTTTAAAACTCCAGGTTTCATTAATCGGTGTTTCAATCATTTGTATTTATTACTTTTTTTTTTGCTTAAATTATTTTTTAAAGGTATATTTATTTATTTGAGAGAGAGAGGGAGAGAGAGAAAGTGAGCAAGCCTGAGTGGGGTGGAGGGAGGGACAGAGAGAGAGAGAAGCAGACTCCCTGCTGAGTGCTGTGGAGCCCTACAGGGGGCTGGATTCCACAACCCTGAGATCTTGACCTAAGCCGAAACCAAGAGCCCCATGCTTAACTGAGTGAGCCATCCAGGCACCCCTCTGCTTAAATTGTATTATCTTTGGTTAGAGTGAGTCCCTTAAAATGGGCTTCTTTGTGTGCGATTTTTTGTTTTGTTTTTGTTTTTTTTTCTGCATAACTTACTGGTTTTTGAAAGTGTTCCATGTTTTCTGGAGCAACAGTATTTACAGATTTTATTTCCTGTCTTAGACCTATAACAAACTCAAGAAGCTTTGGTTTCTTGCTATTTAAGGACAATAGTCTGGATACTGATTGTGTTTATTACTATTAAGTACTCAATAGTTGTAAGTCTTAATAATAGACAGAATAAAGTATATACATATTTTTAAAAGAAACAAATAAGTTCATATTTATATTTATATTTCAAGTTTGTTGTGGTCATATGTGGATATGTATAAGAAAAATATAGAGTTATAAAATATATTAAAATTAATTCAGTGTGTTACTGGTGGGAGAGTCTGTGTTGTGTGAATGGAGGTGTCAGTCCTTGGATTCCCCACAAGAAGATTTACAGGGGTCTGTTCTGGAATAAAGACAATCATAAGGAAAGTAGCAAGCACAATGCAGTTTATTAAAGCAAAAGTTCACTCTCAGAGTAGGAGAGCAGGTGAATTCCATGGTGGAACCAGCCCTATGTGCTTCTGAGACTAGATATTTGTTGTGTCTTTCTTGGCTAGGAGGAGCTGTGACACATAGTGAGATGGTCTCTAATGGAGACTGCTTTCAATTATTTGAGGAACTCCTCCTATAAGTTGGGAAGGGGAGTTTGTGATCCTACAAGGTCAGTCCTGGTAGCCTTTCTCAATGTGGTAGGGGGTGGTAGGGGGTGGGGGTTGTAACTGCATTGCAAATATATTATCATGAATCTAGGGGTTACCCTGGGGCAGAAGTGGAAAACTAGAGTGCAGGCTTCACACCTGTGATTCTTGATTGGTCAGCCCCAAGTTCTTGGAAGCCACAAGGTCAGGATGTTGTGCCCCTGGGCTTTTAATGTGTAGCTTTATTTATCAATAAGCTCATTGATAAATGAGCTCACGTCTCTATCATTCCCCTTCAAGAACTTAGGACTCTGCCTCCTGCATTCCTTCCGCTGCTCATGTCTCGCTTCTACCTAACAAATGGTCTTATTTGTAGTAGCATATGGCAGGATAATCCATCTTTTGAAACTAAACTCAAGTGTCCTTTCTTCCTACCAAACCACCTCATGATCCTTGAAGCTGGTGTTTTGACCATGCCATGACCCCAAAGCTAAGGGGTCAGCCTATTTGGATAAACTTCTAAGTATGCTATCTATAAGATAAACAATCTTGGGAAAACAACTCACACATCTAAGTCCAGTCACTTTAGCTGGCAAAATAGAAGAATAATAGTTTCTATCTACCTTAAATAATTGAGGTAAGGATTAAATGAGATAATAAATATTAAAATAATTGGAACACTGCCTGATAAATAATAACCATTTGGTAAATGTTAGTAATTCATAAATAAATCATGGCACATTGTAAATGGAATTATATTCTAACTAGAATTATTTATGTGTATTGAAATCATATTTAGTGTACTTTAAGTTTCTTGAGGGCAGAGTCTACATTTAAATCACCATTACATTCTCATTTATATCCCCCCTCAAAAAAAAAAAAAAAAAAAAAACGGAATTGTCTGAGTTCCTTTGCTGAATGCCTTGCACATAGTGCATACCTACTATAGTTGATGATTGGGAAGTGTGTGTCTGTGGGTGCTTATGAGTGTTTATGTGGGAGGAGAGAGACAAAGGAGAGACAGAGAAATGAATAAGAGAGAGAGATAGAAGTGAGAGAAGAAAAGGAAGGAGGGAGGGAGAAAAAGAAGGAGAAAAGGAAGATAATACTTGATAATTTCTCCATTCTTTTTGAACTTCTTTTTTTTCCTAAGGATTTATTTATTGGAATACCTATTAGCTCGGTCAGTAAAGTGTGGGACTCTTGATTTTGGCTCAGGTCATGATTTCAAGGTCCATGCTTAGCTGGGAGAATGCTTGAGATTCTCTCCCTCTCCTTCTGACTCTACCCTGACTTGTGCTTTCTGTCTATAAATAAATAAATAAATAAATAAATAAATAAATAAATAAAGTAGTTTTAAAATTATTTCTTTATTTTAGAGAGTCCAGAGGAGAGGGGCAGAGGGCAAGGGAGAGAGAGAAGCTCAAGGAGACTCCACACTGAGCAAGGAGCAGAGGCTTGAAGGGAAGCTCATGCTGGGGGAGTATCATGGTGGGGGGAGAGGGGGGCTTGATCTCATGACCCTGAGATTGTGACCTGAGCCAAAATCAAGTCAGGTGCTTAACGGACTGAGCCACCCCAGGCATTTCCTTGTTAAACTTCTGAAAGAAAATTCACTAGGGTGTTATCCAATATTTGTATGGAGACTAATCCACATACACAAATAGATTTCAAAACCATCGTTTGTAGTTTTGCTTCAAGTCATTTGGTAGAATGTCTGGCTTACCTGCTGAGCAAATAAGGCCAAATTCTCAGTCAACTCTGGCAGCTGATCTTATGGAACAATATTCACTAGAGGTAATCCAAGGAGACCAGATTCCTCTTGTCCATCACACTCTCCCTCCTATTTCAGGGAATCTCCCAGTAATATGTCAGGTCCATGTGTTAGATGATGGGGGCAGGCTGGTAATTGACTTTCACATTTTCAAATGGCATGATGAGGGAAAAACCAGCCTTTCCACAGGTATGATTATTTAGGCCAGGTTACAAAAGATATGATATAACAGAATGTTGTCTTCAGCTCTATCCTCTCAGTTCAGGGTCAAAACTGGAGAAAAAATCAACTCCTTCCCTCTGTCATCACAGAACTCAACAGTGCAGTTGTATAACAGCCTGAGAACTGCAAGATTTGCCACATTAGTGATGATAGTAGTGATGATAGTGCACCCTTCCCTGCTCAGAAAGTGTATATGTGTGGGGGGCAGGAGGGAGAGTGTGGTGCTTAGAAGGAGGCAGTGAGGCATGTAATTTGTCTAGAAAGAGAAATCCATATTAATGGCATACTAGTGAGTTTCTTCCTAACTCTTCATGTTCTCATCTCAATCTTCTTTGCATGTTCTTCATTCTTTACTCGGACTGTAAATGTTGGCACTTTAAATATCATTTATAGTCCCATGAATCCCACATTTATATTTCCAGCCTAGATATCTCTTCTGAATTAAAGACTTATGAGCTGATTTATTCATTGCATTCCTTTATTCATTTTTTTCACTATTGAAATCCACCTCTGTACTAGGCTTTGTTATAAGTCCTGGGAAGATAGCAAGGAACAAAAATATAATATTATTTTGGGTTCCTTATCCATATTTTTTCATACTTTTTAATATATAAAAATATCTCTCTTTTATTGTTTGAATTCTGGATAATTTCCTTATAATGTGTTTCCCACTATTTCTATGAAATAATATTTGAAACATTTTGACGTCTTTTTCATGTATTTTACCTCTCACTAGTGGTAGTTTATTTGCTCAAGTGTTTCATAATTTTGGATTTTGCACTCATCTATGGTGCTGCCTGCATAGAAGGCTGCCATTCTAGAGCACCTGTACATTATCTATGGGACCTGCACATCAGAAATGAGTCAAAGGGCTGCCACCGATGTTTCTTGCAAGCAGCAAGGTAGCCACCAAGTTACAAATGCAAATGCCCAATTTCCCTGAAATACAGGCCTGAAATTTCAATTTTTTTGAAAAACTTTTCTTTATAATGAATTTCTTTAAAAATAAGATTTTACATATTTACTTAAGAGAGTGAGAGACTCAGCATGAGTAGGGGGAGGAGCAGGACAGGGAGAAGCTGACTCTCTGCTGAGCAGGGAGCTCGATGTGGGGCTAGATCCCAGGACCTGGAGATCATGACCTGAGCTAAGGCAGGCAGTTAACTGAATGAGCCACTCAGATGCCCCTGAAAAAATTTATTTTTTTATTTTTAAAAAGATTTTGTTTATTTATTCGTGAGCGACATAGAGAAAGAGGCAGAGACATAGGCAAAGGCAGAAGCAGGCCCACCATGTAAGAAGCCCGATGTGGGACTCGATCCTGGGACTCCAGGATCATGCCCTGAGCCAAAGCGGACGCTCAACTGCTGAGCCACCCAGGCGTTCCAAAACATGTTTTGTTTTTAAAGATTGATTTATTTGAAAGAGAGAGACAGAGAGACAGAGAAGAGGGAAGGACAGGAGGAGAGGAAGAGAAAACATTTTTGTTTTCTTATCCAGACTTTAATTGAACCAGAAAAGCTCTCCGGTTGTATCCTTATTATGTGGAGAAGATAATCATCTTAGTCATTCTTATCTTTCCTGAGGATGCAGCCCTTTGAATGCCAAGAATTCTACTCTCACAACTTTGTCGTCATTAAAATAAAACCTCTAAGGGTGCCTGGGTGGCTCAGTCGTTTAAATATCTGACTGTTGGTTTCAGCTCAGGTCATGATCTCATGGCTTGTGGGATTGAGCCCCACATCCTCTCTCAAGCGGGGATTCTGCTTGGGATTCTCTCCCTCTGTCCTTTCCCCAGGTCTCCCATCCTTACGCACATGCTCTTTCTCACTCTCTCTAAAATAAATAAATAAATCTTAAAACCAAACAAAACCTCTAGAGTATTTCAAGAGTCTTCTTCCCCCTAGCCAACAGCTTCAGTGTCAACTTGAATATTTAAGAGTGTCTTCTTCTTTGTTACTTTTATTATGACTATTAAATATTCAAATAATATAAAAAGTGTAGAAAATAAGTTGATAAAGACTCAAAATACTGTATATAGAGATTAAAAATAAAATATCATCGGTAGAATTAAAGTTTTCTGTGAAGGCTTACCCAATTCTATTCCCTCTCTACCCTCTTCAGATAGAAACTTGATTCTGAAGTGAACATTTATAAATTCCATGGAGATTTTTATACTTTTGCCACATATCTAAGAGCCCCAAAATATACATAGTTTTCTATATTAACATACAGTGTATATCTTTCTGCAACTTTAATTTGGCAAAAAAAAAAAAAAGCTGTGAGATTAAATCATGTTGATATATGTAGCATTAGTCATTCATTTTCATTTTCCATATTGCACTTCATTGTATAAATATGCCACAATTTATCAACCCATTTATTTTTTGTTTGTAGACATTTAGGGTATTGCCACATTTTGATATTAAATGCAATGCTCCAAGGAATATTTATACATAAGTCTTTTTGTATACAAGAGCTACTCCTAGTATGTATACCTAGTAATTGCTGAGTCCTAGAGTACATAAATTTTAAACTTTACAACTTTTTCCAGATTATCTCCAAGGTTATTTTTAAAATCAGTTTACAACTACAAACCAACAGTGCATAAAGTTTTCTACCATTCTGCATATTTATCAACACAATTTTGTCAGACTCTTAAATTTTGCCAGTCTAATGAAACTGAAATAATGTTTTTATTTTAACTTATATTTACCTAATTAATATGAGGCTGAACATCTTGCATATTTACTATTTTTTTGTTTTATACATTTTTCACTGCCAATTCATATACTTTATTTTCCAATAGAATGCCTACCTTTCTTTAAATTATTTATAAGAGTTCCATATAAATTCAAATAATATTCTTTTATGCATTGTGAATATTTGTCTCTGATCCTTTTTAAATTTTTGTATGATTTGATAACTAAGAATTTTTTTATTTCAAAGCATCCAGATTTTTAATATGGTTTGTACCTTTTACACCTTGTTCAGGAATTTCTTCCTATCCTGAGATCATAATGATATTTTCCTGTTCTTTGTACAAAAGTTTAAAGTTTAACTTCATGTTTAGGTGTTGTAATCTGCATAGAATTTATTTTTGCCTATGGCTGGAAACAGGATTTCGAATTTATTTAGGCCCCTTGGATTACTAACTATTATTGACTAGTGCATTATTTTTCCACTGATCTGTAACACTAAGTCTTCTATTTGTCAAGTTTGCATGTGAGCAAACAAATGATCACAGTGTCAAATGAGGCTTATACAAATTATAGATCTGACCTAGTATCAAACTTTACAAATAATTTTAAGCACACCAATAATTAAGAAATCCAAGTAAAACAAGCTAGTGATATGTAGAATGTACTCTGGCCTGATTATATGAGGTATTTCAGAGATTTGTAGTCCATAACGTAGAGAGATGAGAGTCGTATTAGTCATGAAACATCTCCATTTTATATTCTAGTAGTTACATTTCCTTGGGAGCTATGGCCCCCACATTCATAGATTCTAAATTGGTTGTCCACAAGATAGCCCAGGCACACTAGAAAATACCATTTCTGAGTGCCTGGGTGGCTCAGTGGTTGAGCATCTGTTTTTAGCTCAGGTTGTGATCCCGGGTCCTGGGATTGAGTCCTGCATCAGGCTCCCTGCGGGGAGCCTGCTTCTCCCTCTGCCTATGTCTCTGCCTCCCTCTCTCTGTCTCTCATGAATAAATAAATACAATCTTAAAAAAAAAAAAGAAAAAATAGCATTTCCTCTCCCATGAGCTCATACCATGTAACACATTTGCTAGAAGATCTTTCATTAAAGATTTTTATGAGGAAATTTGGTAAGGCTGCCTTCTTTCTCCCTTTTGTGGGGTCATCTCCCTCTCAAGTTTGACAATGGATCTCAATCTTGCTGTTAACCATTTCCGTCCTATCATGTATAGGTGGTTATACTTCTGGGGTTCCTATTATCTTCTACCAATCACCAATTCCTATACCAAAATTACAGTGAATTAATGAGGACAAAAGAAAGTACAGCACAATAGTTAAGAATATAAGCTAGAATGATTATATTTATGCCTGGTTCTGCTCTTTAACATGTAATATTGCATACCATCTTTTGCCCTTTGGGTCATGTACTTTGAGGGTAATTATGTAGTTTCTTAGAAAAATGCCTTGACTTTAGTACTTCTTGGTAATAGTCGTTGTTCCAACTATTATGTAGTTTTATAATAATAAAAACTGCTATAAACTGTTGATATCTGGCAGAGTGATTTCTCAGCTGCCTTCCTCAACTCCCAGACACACACATACTTTTCACATGCTTTTTATTTTTCTTCAAAATTATATTGTCTCTTTTTACCCTTTACATCATCACCATGTATTATAGAATCAGCTTTTCAGGAATTTTGAGATGAGAGTGATTATAATAAATTGATATCTTATATAGTATGTCTTCCTATTTTTGATTAGAGAATATTTCTCTATTAAGGTCTTTTATGACTTTGATTAATTTTTAAAATTTTCCTCATAAAAGACATATATCTTCTTTGGATTATTGTACTAAGTACCATGTATTGTTGGCTGATATGGGTAAATGTATTTATTTTTAGAAAAGTATATCCTTATTTTAGGTTCATAGGAATTCAATTTATTTTTATACATTGTTATATCCACTGATTTTGTTGAATTCTAATTAATTTCCTAATTTGTCTAATTGATTTTTCTATAAAGATAAGCATTATTTATAAACAATGAGTTTTCTTCCATCTTTTCCAATTATTTTACATATTAGATATTTTTGTTGCTTTGCTGAGTTTATCTAGGACTTACAGTTTTTGATAAATAGAAACTCTTTCTTTTTGACTATAAAGGCAGTTCTTTTTTTTTTTTTCCTTAAAGATTTTATCCATTTATTCATGAGAGAAAACAAAGAGAGAGGCAGAGATATAGGCAGAGGGAGAAGAAGGCTCCCTGCAGAACTTGATCCCAGGATCCCGGGATCACAACCTGAGCCAAAGGCAGACACTTAACCACTGAGCCACCCAGGTGCCGCTATAAAGACAATTCTTACATTGTTCCACTCTTAAGCATATAATCTGCATTTGTTTGTTGAGTCCTTCTGTCAGATTAAAGAAGTTCTTTTTACACATAGTTTGTAATAAATTATCTTGAATATATTTAAAATTATTTCAAATATATTTTCTGAGATGGTTGTATATATTTTTTCTTTAATTTGTTAATATAATGGATTACATCAATAGATTTTTTAAATTAAATCACTGTTATATTTTTAAGATAAACTAAAACTAGTCATGCTATATTATTTATTTTTCAACACACAATGGGTTTGTGTATTGATAACACTTAGAATTTTTTGTATTTATAGTTATAATTTTATGCCTTACATTTATTATTTACATAATGTCCATCTCTGATTTTGTATCATGCATACTAATTTCATAAAACGGGGAACAATTTGTTTAAATATTACACTTTAACTTGTAAGTGTAGCAGAGCTTGTAAAAAACCCTTGACTATTAAGTAAGTGTCGATGGAAAGTGAGTATATTCTGAATTCAACATTTAAGATTTTTTTTTTTAACATTTAAGATTTTCTTAAGCTGGGGATCCCTGGGTGGCTCAGCGGTTTAGCGCCTGCCTTTGGCCCAGGGCGTGATCCTGGAGTCCCAGGATCAAGTCCCACATCAGGCTCCCAGCATGGAGCCTGCTTCTTCCTCTGCCTATGTCTCTGCCTCTCTCTCCCCCTATGTCTATCATGAATAAATAAAATAAAATCTTTAAAAAAAAATTTAAAAAAAAGATTTTCTTAAGCTAATTTTAATAATTTTTAAAGTGTTCTCAAATTTGTTCATTTCCTATAAAGCTTAAAATTTACTGATAGAAAATCCTTCAGAGAATTTCTCTAATTATGAACTGTTTTCACTATTAATATTGTTTATTTGTGAGGTCTCTTTTCTTAATTTTCTCTGGTGTGTGATTTTTTTTTTATTAAACATTTCAGTTTTGCTTGAATCAAGATGCGTTCTTGAATCATTTTGGTTGGATTTTTATATGCCATTAATAATGCTTTTTCACTTTATTAGTGAAAAATTCGCTTACCAATTTTTACTGTGATATATATATACAAATAAACGACAAATTCTATTAAAATGAGTGCCATAATTATGGGTTTAGAATTTCTCTTCATAATTTTCTTGAGTTTTGGTTTTGCTTTGGGGCTTGTTATTAGGTGTACAAAAGTTTAGGCCTGTTTTTATACTTAGTTCCTCCTTTTTCAGGATGAAGGAACTGTCTTCATTTCTATTAACACATTATGCCTTAACGTATATTTAGTTTGATATTTACCTATATATCTCACTTGCCAGTTATATATTTTTACATTCCTTAATGTATTTTCTATTTCCTTGTGTTGGGGGGGGTGTCCTTATGTATAACTTGTATCTATGATAACTATTACATATATTTTTCTTTTTGTTTTTAATCTGAAGTCTTTTTTTATTTAACAGGATTAAGTTATTTATGTTCATCATATGCAGTCTTTTGAATGCAATATAGGTACAAATTTCCTTTCTTATGTGGGTCAAAGGCTACTAAAAGTATTCTGGTAAATATTTAGCAACAATTTCTCAAGGAAAAAAGAAGTAAAGGAAAAACCTTAGTTTGTAGTGTCTGCCAATTACTGTAATGTGAATACTCCCACGTGACTGATTTCAAACTACTGTCACTGAAGAGATAAATACTACCGGTTTTGTCCACAACCATATATCTTATACCTAGCACAGTACCAGGCACATACAAAATGCTTGGTTAAAAAAAAAATTGTTGAACAGTAGACAAATATTTGCAGCATGATATAAGAAGCAATATAAAAGTGTGAAAGTACTTGCAAATAGGCTTACTCCCTTGCATATCATCAAATTGCATTCCAAAGAAGAGGAGTGTCCTAAAAATTCTGTTTACAGAGTATCACAATATTATTTTTAAAAATGATTACATATTTACTCATGTGATATCCTCCTCCTTCCCAAGGGCCTATGATATAATTCTGACATAATAGACAAACTGAACTGTGCTATCAGATTGGTAAGTGATGAGTTAATTAAGCCTTTTTCAAACTTTGTGTACTACCTAGATTAAATTTCTCTAAGCCTCAATTTCATTACCTATAATTTCTTTTTTGCAACTACTTCACATATTTGTGGCAAGGAGTAAATGGAATAAAATGAAATTACTTAGCCCTTTACTTAGCCTACTGCAGTTATGTGCAAAGAAGCCAACTCCCTTCACTTATTATTTACAACTAGTGTAGGAATGCATTGGAGTCATTTTTAAGCATTATCTAGAATTACCCGTTAAGTTTGGAACATGGGCAAAGAAAGTACTGGGAGGCTACTGTGTTTGGGTTTTATGGATTGTGTATCTTTTTTTTTTTAAGATTTTTAATTTATTTATTCATGAGATACACAGAGCACAAAAGAGAGTGGCAGAGACACAGACAGAGGGAGAAGCAGGCTCCACGCAGGGAGCCAGACGTGGGACTCGATCCCAGGTCCCCAGGATCACAACCCGGGCTGAAGGCGGCACTAAACCACTGAACCCCCCAGGCCGCCCGTGTATCAGTTTTTAATGGCATAATAATTTTGCGTAACGAAGTATGTCGACACTCAGTGGCTCAAAACAAACATTTATTTGGCACACAAGATAGTAGTTCAATAATTTATGCTGGACTATCTTTTGGTCTTGCAAGGGCTCATTTACATGACTGGGGATGCACTGGTTACAAGTTGGAAGGTGAAGTATCTGGCAGTCAGCTTTCTGTAGGATAGAGTTACTTGGTTCTGCTCTCACATCCTTCCAGCAGACGAAATAGGCAAGTTCTTATGGAAATAAGAAATAGCAAGAATCAATATGATGAGACTACTTTAGTGGCTGCTGCTCCTTTGATCAAAGTAAGTCACATGTCGAAGCCCTGAGTCAGTGTTGAGGTGGGCCAGAGCGCTGGTGGAAGGCTTGGATACCGGTTGGTGTGAACCATTGTGGCCATTGATGGCTATTTGTGTATTTGTGTAGCAAAAGTGGGATTTAACTATAAAGTTTTACCTCTAACATTTAATAATTCAAATATCCTTAATATATAGGCTATGTATAGATAAGTAAATCATAAAGTAGTTTAAAAATGTAGAAAGGAATAATCACTTCACCTTGAAACCAACAAGAAAATGTTAAATAGGATTTACAGCTTGACATGGAAGATGGGAGCAGAGAGGAAGTTCATTGGAGGAAAAGGATAAATAAGCAAAAGCATGAAAGAATGAATGTGATATCTGGGGGAGATGAGAGGAAGCCAGGATAAAGCAGGTTTGTGTAGGTGTATGTTAAAATATGGCTTCAGACTGCTTTGGACTATGGTACCTAAATGCCTTATATGAGATCACAATTTATTGCTCTTCCTTTCAAAATAACTATAAATACATAGGACATACTTCAGATACCTAAGCATTGAGGTTGAGATGTTTATGGAAGGTAAGAAAATAAAAACAGTATTTGGGAATGGACCTATAATCGAAATATTTACAACACGTGAATAAACGCTTCAGATAATTAAAAAGGAAATAGCATCATAAAACTAATGTTATAAAATCTCAAATAAAGTGTATTGAAATGTTGGAATATACCTAGATGCTATTTTTTCAGAGAATATTAAAGAGTAAATCATAATTTATAATATCAAAATCAGGGTAAATCAAATCGAGATTAGTTTCTGAGTTAGGTACTCAATATAAAGATGCATTAAGGACACATGATGTCTGAACTGTTTACCTTGACTATTTTGTTTTATTTTTTACTACGGGCACACTACTAACAAAGAAGGTGTTCAAACATTTTCTTACTTTATTTCAGTGCATGCTTTAGAATAGTTTTATACATTTTTTGGAAATTCCATGAAGTTGGTGAACTTTTCAGTTAAGAGATACATTCTTGTCACTCAGCTAGGTAATTTTTGCCTTATGAAGACAGAAAGAGAGGGGGACAGAAATATATCAAAATGTATTATGTAAAAAAAATGTATTATGTAAATTTGTTTCCAAAGTCATTCATATTGCTCAATGTAGCTCACAAATATACAGTTTAAACAGTTTACTTTTAAGTGCACTCTGATATAATTAGAGGCTAGCTGAAGGCTAAGGGTATAACTTGAGCAAAATTATCAATTCCATTTTCTCAAATAGATTAGTAAACCCAAATATTACAATATTTCACTCTATAGTAATTTTCATTTGTTTTTTGTTAATTAATTCCCTCTGTAATAAACAGATTAGTTTCTCTCATGCCATGCATTCATATAAAAGTCACTGCATTCATATAAAAGATTGCTACCTATATGGTGATCACATTTTTATTAAGTCAGTGCTCCAGGGCAAAGGAAGCAGTTTGAAGTTTTGAGGAATCAAGCTCAAAACTGCAAACAATAAAATTCAATATATAAGTACCACATCATTTATGACAGTGTGAATTATGAAGATGAACTTCATTCTGAGTTATAAAATTATTTTTCTTATATCAATTTATTAGATCTACTTGAAATAAGACATGAATATTCTTGTGCACATTTAGAGCACTCCAAATATGTTCTTATATAGCAAGAGACACTAGAGAGAGATGCAATGTTACAATCAGGGATGACACTTAAGGGTAGTAAATTAATTCCATCAAACCCCAAGTATTTATTCTTGAGTTACTTCATATACATTGACCTGGACTATACAGTCTCCTAGGTTTGCTTTCATATGTGGCTCGAAGTACAATTTGCTTTAGCTAACAGTATCATTATAAAGTAAATCAAGTCTTTTGAAGTGTGTTTTTTCCCTTTAGTTCTGTTTGTTTTAAACTAATTGGTCTCTATTTTAAATAATTTATGGAAATAGTTCTCAAATATTGGTCTGAGAACTCCTTTACACTATTAAAGACCCTGAAGAACTATTGTTTATGTGGTTTATATATATTAATATTTATCATGGAAGAAATTAAAAATGAAATTTAAAATATATGTATTTATTATTTTGAAACACCAATATAAATCCTCCATACATTAACATAAGTAATATACACTAATAAAAATAATTTTCTCAGAAGAGTTAGTAAGAAAAGTTCCATTGTTTGGCAAATTCCTTTAAAATCTGACTAAATATAAGACAACTGGATTTTACACCTCTTCCTTTCAACTTATTGAAATCTGGTTGGTTGGTTGGGTGCTTGGTTGGTTGAAGGATATGACAATAATCCAACCTCACAAGATCTATATTTGGAGAAGGGAGACTTAATTTAATTGTCTTTTCAGATAATTGTGGCTATTCTTACTTGCTACTATACCAAATTTAATAAATGGTAATTTATGTGGAATATGAAATCATCTTAATAATCTTTATGTACTTACTTTGAAGTTATGGGTCTATTTTATGTTTTGAACACATTTTTTCCCAAGCATGATTTGTTAACTGCACTTTGTTATTTTGGAAAAAATTGGTTTGTGGAATTATGCAGATCTCCTAAATGTTGAAATATCTCATAATATAATAAAAATACTATTCGTTATTAGCAGCCGCAATATCATAATTCTTCTGAATCTGTTAAGCTCAGGAGGGCAGATATAGGTTTTTGAAACTTGTATTTTCACT
Source organism: Vulpes vulpes (assembly GCF_048418805.1). Classification (NCBI taxonomy): domain Eukaryota; kingdom Metazoa; phylum Chordata; class Mammalia; order Carnivora; family Canidae; genus Vulpes; species Vulpes vulpes. The sequence continues at coordinate 25,306,898 of NC_132785.1, read as the reverse complement.
TGAAAATTTGAATTTTATCATCTGCAATTAATACTATTATTTGTTTTTTATGACTAACAGACTTTTTTTGTTTATTGTCAAGAAACTGTCTACCAAATGCCCAAGTCTGAATATCCATAGGTTACTTCTCAGTTCCTCTTTCAATTAAGGATGATGTTTTTGATAAAAATGGCTAATTCAGTTCATAACTGAGAGAAACAGGTGCTTTTCCTCAAAACAGTCATACTTTGGTATGCAGCCAAAGTGTTTTCAGCACAGTTCTCATTTTGTTAAACAGAATATTAAAAAGATGTAATTAAAAGTATAATTTAAAAAATATTTTATTTATTTAACAGAGAGAGAGAGCACACAAATGGGAAGAGCAGAGGGAAAAGAAGACTCCCCACTGAGCAGGGAGCCTAATGTGGGGGCTCGATCCCAGGAACCTGAGCCAAAGGCAGATGCTTAACCGACTGAGCTACCTAAGCACCCCAAAGGTATAATTTAATGAGATTAAGAACACTTACTAGTTTACCAACACATTCTTAGGTGAAACTGGATTTTTTTTTCCTACAAGTTCATGGTGATGAAGAAAATAATAACTACTATCAGAATCTGATGTCATTGCCTTGATTTATACTGTGGGGAAAGCAATTTAAGCCATCACTGTTTTGGCACCATCTGCTCAAATATCAGCATAGTGAAAAGGAAAATAACATCATAGAATAATTATTATGAAAGTGTTTTTTATTTCAAGGACTTCCTGAAAGGAAGTCAATTCCAATGCCCCCCCACCGCCACCCCAGGAGTAGCAGGAGGTCCACAGACCACACTTTTGAGAAATTTTGATCTATTAACTTAAAATCATTTACTGTGAGCACAGATTCATTTATTAAATCAGTACTATTCAAATTAAAATTATTTCACATTTATGCTTTCAAATATGAAATATGTTGAATCAATGGTATTTTTCATCATAATTTTAAAAAAATGGAAATGATAAATGTTGAATAAATGTACATTATGAACTATAGATGCTAAAAATAGCACAACCAAACATAAAATTATAACAAAATGTTCATAATATTTGCAAACTCTGAATATTCACTAATTATCATAAAAGCTTAAAAAAAGAGGAAAAATAATTTCTAATTTCCTTTTTTTTTTTTTTTAAATTGCACCTTTCAGTTTTTTTTTTTAATTTTTATTTATTTATGATAGTCACAGAGAGAGAGAGAGAGAGGCAGAGACACAGGCAGAGGGAGAAGCAGGCTCCATGCACCGGGAGCCCGACGTGGGATTCGATCCCGGGTCTCCAGGATCGCGCCCTGGGCCAAAGGCAGGCGCCAAACCGCTGCGCCACCCAGGGATCCCAATTTCTAATTTCCTATTACTGCAAGTGTGTTTTCATAAATTTGGAAAATCTCTCTGGGTTATATTTTATAACAATATGCTACAATAGAAAAAGTATAGATTTAGATGACATATACCACGTATATATCAGGTGTGTGTGTGTGTGTGTGTGTGTGTTTGTTTATTTATTTATTTATTTATTTATTTATTTATTTATTTATTTATTTACTTATTTCCCAGTCCTACCCTAGAAGAATTTAATTCCAGGGAAATCAGATTTTTTAAAAGTCTATATTAAAACTTATTGCAAAATAACAGTACTTCAATTGACTTTTACTCCCTCGATTATCCCTTCTAAGCTCTAGGAATTTTTTTTTAATGTGCAAAATTAGTGGAAGTTTATGTTTCTTAGGTAGCTCTTTTTACTTATGATGTCAAAACTTTTGATATACCTATTTTATCTCTCAAGATCAGAGTCAGATGATATTTTCCTTTGGAAGCTTATCTATCTCATGTCATTTTATGGCTTTTTTAAAAAAATATTTTATTTTTTTATTCATGAGAGACAGAGAGAGGTAGAGACATAGGCAGAGAGAGAAGCAGGCTCCTGCAAGGAGCCTGATGAGGGACAATCCCAGGACCCCAGAACCACGACCTGAGCCAAAGGCAGACACACTCAACCACTGAGCCACACAGGCATCCCATTTTATGGCTTTTTAAATCAAAATATTTTACCTGTTACTGTTGATGAGTGTCTTCATTAATTCTACCAATGGCTGAAAAATTATTGAGAATGTTATATGTGTCAGGCATGATCTAGGAAGAAGTCTTAGAGATCGAATGGCAAATAGTTCATCATGGTCTCTATGCCCACAAAGTTTACAGTCTAGTGTCAGAGATAGTCAAGTAATGGGTAACTCTTTAGGGTACATTTGAAATACTTTCAGGGGCACCAGGGTGGCTCAGTTGGTTAAGCATCTGCCTTTAGCTCAGACCATGATCCCAAGGTCCTGGGATCGAGCCCCAGGTTGGGCTCTATGCTTAGCAGGAAATCTGCTTCTCCCTCTCCCGCTGTCTGCTGCTCCACCTGCTTGTGCTCCTGTCTGTCAAATAAATAAAATCTTTAAAAAAGTAAAATACTTCCAAAAATTCTTTGATCTTCCTCGCTTTAAGAAGTGGAGCCAAATTCACCTCCGCCTTGAGTTTGCACTCCTCTGTACTCATATTTCAAGAATAGAATACTGTAGAAGTGATGGTGTGAGATTGGAGATTAGGTGGTAAAAGGTCGAGCAGCTTCATTCTTGCTCTCTCTCTGGGTTTGCTCACTCTATTGGAAGCTAAAAGTCCTGTCAAGAAAACACTCCAGCAACTCCATTAAGAAATCCATGTAGTCAGGACCTGAGGCTGTCTGCCAATGGCTATGTGAATCAACCATTTTGGAAGTTGATCATCTAGCCCCAGGCAAACTTTCACAAGATGACAGCTACATTTTCTCTAAGTCAGAAGTCAGCTAAACTATTCCCAAATTTCTGACCCATTGAATCTGAGAGAGAATATTTTTTTGTTGTGTTAAGCTACTAACGTTTGATTTTTTTGTTATACAGAAATAGATAACTAATACACTGTTGTAGAGTGGATAAGTCTGGCTGGAGAGGTCAGCCTAGGATTCAGTGAGAACTTGGAGATGCAGCATCTACACCAGTCTGATGATTTTGACTGTAAATAATGTCTAAGCTAGACTTGGTGAAGGAACAGGAGTTAAACAATGTTACTGATTTATTTTTCCCTTTTATCTCAGTTCCTGTGTGGTCTAGTTGATCTTGTCCCTATTCAAAATTCTGATATATATTTCATCATAGATTTTTTCCACTGATTTTGGTTGTTAAAAATATATCATTAGAATGTTATTTGTCTCAGGTTTTTTTGAACTCCCTTGACTTTTGCACCTGGGCAAGTGCCTAACTAGTCTCATTCTTGTCTCAGCCCCTCTGAGAGAAGACTAACATTTCAGGCATTGGAAAGTGCATGTGCCAAAATTGGGAAACAATTTTATACTATTTTCATGAAATATTTCAAAGGATGCCCTAAGTACTAGCCACCTTCTTTTAGCTCTGTTATAATAGCTGGAATTATTGTGATGTAGTCAAAAGAAAAAAACTATATAAATCCTAGGTTTGCTATTCCTGAATTTATGATCTTTGACAAGTCACTTAAGCTCTTTGAGCCCCAGTTTTTTGAAAGGTGAGAACCATAATGCTCGTGTCACAGGTTGTTATCAAGTGAAGTAGGATAATGAACATGACACCACCTCGTTCATTATAGGTAGGTCAGCATTTAATTAACAATAGTTCAGTTAGTGACTGTTGGGTTGACTCTTTGGGCTATTATAATTGAGAGCTGAGTACAATATCTTTGTGTTTGAAAACATTTTGGTTCTTCTGTTGCCAATTATTTTCCAAACCCTGGCCCATATATTTTTGCCTGTACAGACAATGTGATAAAGCTCTCCTGTGACTTTTTCTATTTTAGTACCTTATAGGTGCTAAAAAACAAAACAAAACAAAATCTTGAATAATATCATGAAAGGTATAAAGGTAGCATTAATGTGTGCTCCTTGCATGCCAAGTACAGTGCGTAGCATATTAAAGACACTTTGTTTCATTCACAAGAAAGATATTGTTATTACCCTATTTCATAGCTGTGAAAACTGAGGTCTTGAGAGTTTGATGGATGACCCAGGATTGTGCAGTGCAGCTAGTTCATGCCAGAACTTGGATTTCCATGCAGGTGTTCCGAGTGGAGAGACTCGACTCCACCATTTTAAGTTCACCGCTTCCCAACATTTACCTGTGCACCCACTTTTTCATTTGATTTAGAAAGCTCTTGATAGACTGATTTTATTTAGGAAGTGCCTGATTTTGTTTACTTTCTAAAGTCAATTCTTTCATCATCTCAGATTTTCCCCTCTGATTAATTCTATGTTAACTCACATTTTAAGAAGTCTTTTGGAAGTAACCTTATCAAAGGATTTAAAGTTTCTAAATATATGAAATTTAGTGGTTCATTTAATTCACTTACCTCAAAGAAATTGATTGGATTTACAAGGTATGTTTGCCGGTTTCAAGGAAGAATAAGTGCCTTTTAGGTACTTGTGAAAATAGACAATACAGGACAGCACACAGTCTGTTGAGTGATTTGTTCAGCTATTCTCTGTGGTGGTGGACTGATCTGTGATATTCTGGCCATTTGTAATAAAAATAAGTTGAGTAAAATTTTATTATAGTATCAAATAGAGTTTAGGTATCTTGTACTTTAAGATAACTCTCTTTGTATCATCTCTGCTTTCCTTTGGTCTACTTCTACTGTTAGGAATATAAATATATGTAGACGTACAGAAATATATAAATACATGGATGTACATAAACATTTATGTAATACACATGTATATACAGATATTTGCATATTTCTGTGGATGTACATAAACATTTATACATACACATATATATACACAGATATTTACATATTTCTGTAGATATATCTTTTCTTTATTCAAAAATTTTAAATTACAGTCTTATGTTTAGAATTTCTGCTTAAATTAACAAAAATGCATTAATTTTTCTTTATGTATGATATTGAAACCATATAGTGATTTATATATTGTACTGAAATACTGTCAAAGGAATATATCTTTGGTTTACAACATAGTGTAACTATTGACCTGGGCTATGTTCAGCTAGCATTGATGTGCTTCACATGTTGTTACCAGAATAATCACAAATATGTGAACATAAAGACATTTTAGAGAAATTGGCATCCTCTTAATGATCAAGGGGACTTGCTGTTATCACTGTTACAAATATTTGCAGGGGGACTTTCCTAACTAAAATTAACATTTACTCTTACATTTTTTAGAAATTGTCTTTCCTTACACTTCGATTTCAGTTATAGTGAATACATTTTAAACCCTTCAAAGGTATCCATAGTAACCATGTTTTCTTTTTCTTTATTTTTTAAAAATTTTCATTTGATATCTACAAGCAATTTTATTAATCAGGCAGTTTCAAAATTTCCTATGTTCCTATAAAAATTTAACTTTGTTATGTCTGTAACTAACTTTCTTAATAGACCTTATCAATTTTTGTTGCAATACATTGCATTTTCCCTAGAGCAGTAATGCGCTTTAGTGGAGTAGTAGCTAGTACTGTACTATGGAGAATGAGGAAAACTGATTAATTGCTTTTAGAATAGTAAATGAAGCCTTTTAATTTAATGAATATTTCAACAGAATCAATTCACTTTGTCTCTCTAAAGGCAAAATCCCATAGAGAGAATTTCTTTGGGGTGACCTAGAGAGCAAATTGGAACCTCTAGTGAGGTTGGCGTACAATAATAAGTTTTCACAAGCACTTAGATTTTCTGAATATCTCTAATATATTACCCCTAACCTAAAATGCATTCAGTTTCAAGAGTTTAGATTTACAAATTATCCTTGACTATCGTGAGTTGTGAGGCCAGGGCATGGGTTCTCTCTATCTGAGATCTGTCTATTCTAAGTAAACCACTGAAGTTGAATCTCTTAAAAGGCTGGAGAGTATAATGGATAGGTTGGTAGACTCAGAGCATGTCTATGTGTGGTAAAGGGAATGAACTGCATCTTAAATCCTGTGAGCATGACACAATACAACTCATTTATATGACATAGCCATTTGGATCTTTGAACTAGCTTGATCTTATAATCATAGTCTAAGATTATAAGCCAAAAATCAAGGCAATTTCTTTCTACTTGCTTAACCATTACATGTTTCTTTTACTTCCTCTGTTGGACCTCACCTCATTTTTCTATTCATTTGAAAATGTAGTAACCACATCAATTATTAAGTAGCTTTCTCTGAACATTCTTTTTCTGTGATGGAAAATTGCAGAATAATTGTTGATAATTTTTTATTTAATTTGAATAAACTATTATCATGTCTTTATTAATGTATATACATAAATATGTATTCAAGAAATTTTAAGACATTAAAATATTACCCTCAGAAGTAGGGTCAGTATTTATTAAAAGCAGATGCACAGTTTGATCTTTATGATGCTCTTGGCAATTTAATTTTGCTGATTTTTACAGAAATTTCAGACACATACTTCATGACTGTTAAATGCAAATGTACCAAGAATAACATAAGACAATTTAAATATACGATAATGTATGCTATCATTGTACCACTCAATAAAAAGCCATTTTATATCCATAGCATGTTAAAATATATTGCAATTTCTTTATTTGCATCTATTTATTTTATTCTTTATGTACTTATGATTATGTCTCTCCTTTGGCTGTCTGGTTTGAATTTAACTGGTACTTTTATTCTTCAGTCCAATAAGAGGTTCTAAATATATTCAGTAAATTCAAATTAATAGAGATTTATAAAATGTAGTGAGGTACAAAAATTTAAAGGTCTAGTCAAGAGGGCATAAATTTGAATGATACAATAAAGTAGAAAAAGAAATTACAAAAGCTGTCTTCAGATGTCTTGTTTTTGCATCAAGTCAATCCACAAAGATGTGAAAACTAGAAAGACATCAGAAACATCTGATTAGTTATTTGATTTCTTATATATTAGCATCAACAAAATTGGAAAATAATAAACTTTATTCTTAATTTTTAGATATTTAAAAATTAGGAATTCAGGTAAATATTTGTTTGATGATAAACATAGTATTTTTCAAAAAGTTTTGACCTAGAACTTATATTTAGAAATAACCTTATAATCCATCTCAGAATAGTGCATAAATAGATAAAACTGGATTTCCTGTTTAAACCTGAAGTGGAGTATCTGAGCCTGTCTGCTTCTGTTCCCTTTCTCTTCACTCTTTTTCCTCAAGAATCTTCGGGAGGTTTCTGAGGTCATTAGATCAGTTGAGAATACCTGAGAAAATTTTTGAATAGAATCAGAAAAATTGAAAATATCTAGTTAATTGTGTTCCCCACATCAAGTTTATTTTCACAATAAGATCACGTTAGGAAATTTTTATTCACCACTGAGCTGTTTTACGTTTGACTTCATCTCAAAAATCTCTCTATATTCTTTCCAGTCACTTTCAAACACTCATTTTACAACAGTCATTATTATCCATGAACTGTTTGAAGTTGGACAACTCATATTTTCTCTTTGGAAGGTAATTTGAACAGCTTGGAATAGAAGATTTATGGAGGACATGAATATACGAAGATCCTGAAAAAGACTAATGCACCACATTTATGTAGTCTGAAGTTTATAGCTGCCCTCATTAAACAGCTGGCCAGAACTAAGCTGCAAGAGTTTTTGTTACTGCTGTGAAAATGTGTTTGACCCCTTATGGTCGCTCCCAAAACTGGTTAGGAAGCATCATTCTATGTCACTGTTTTTCATATTTAATAATGCACAGGACTCATTTAAAAATGAATAGCTTCGGCAGTGTTGAATATCTTAGGGCTGCTATAACAAAATATCGCAAAGTAGGTAGTTTATAAACAACAGGGCCTTTTCTGTCATTTCTTCGTTTAGTATAATTACAAGTATATTAATTTTGTTGATATTTTCAAATAAACACCTTTAAGTTTTACTGATTTTATTTCTTACCTTTTCTATTTAATTGAGATTCACTCTATGTTTTCTTTCCCCATACTTATTTTGATCTTAAAGTGTTCTTCTTTTTCTATACTCCTGAGGTGTAAGCGTAGAGTTTTGGTTTTGGACTACTTTTCCTTTCTAATAAGAGCATTTAAAATTGTGACTTACCCCCTAATAATTGCTTCAGTTTTATACCACAAATTTGGATATGTTCAGAGTTTTTATTATCATTCAAGATATTGTTTAATTTTCCTTTTTATTTTTTATTTGACTCATGAGTTGTTTGGAAATATCCTGTTTAATTTCCAAATATTTAGAACTCTTCAAATTCCTAATTTCAAACTTAATCCTGTTTGGAAAAAAAAAAAATCCTGTTTGGCTCAGGGAACATACTCCATATGATTTTGATCCTTTTAAATTGATTAAAGCTTATTTATGGACTAAAATATGATATATATTGGTTAATATCTCATATCACCTCAAAAGAGTGTATATCATCCAATTCATGTGGCGATTAGTTGAAGGTGGTTTATATATTACTATACATTTTTTTTTGGTCTAGTTTTTTTTTTTTAACAGTTACTGAACCAAGTGCATTAAAATTTCTGATTATAATTATGTTTATGTTCTTTTAGTTTTGTTGGTGTTTATTTTGTGTATTTTAAAGCTCAGTTACAATGTATATCTATGTTTATAATTATTATATCTTTAGGAAATATATTAATTTATCATGATGAAGTGTTCTGCATTATTGTCTCTAGTAATATTCCTTGTTTTTAAGTTTTATTTTTCTGATATCAATTTACTCCAATTTTTGTTAGGCTTTCTTTTTTTTAAGGTATGTTTTTCATTTTTACATTCAACTCACTTAAGTTCATATATTTGAACTGTTTATTCTGTAGACAGCTTAGATTGTCCTTGTTTGTTCAGCATAGATTGTCCTTGTTTGTTGTTTGTTGTCATGGTGGTTGTGTTACTTACGGACTAAAATATGATTTATGTTGGTTAATATCCCATATCACCTATAAAAAGTGTATATTTTTCAATTTTGGTGGCAATTATTTGAAGATGGTTTGCACATTACTGCAGATTATTTTTGGTCTAGTTTTTTTTTTTTTTTATCTAATTGTGGTTGTCTTTACCTCATCTCAGCCTTTTGATTTTAATCTGAGCATTTTGACTGGAATGTCTGGTGAACTTACATTTAATGTAATCATAATATGGTTGTATTTATTTTAAACTCTGATAGTTTGGTACTTGTTTTCCCTTTTGCCTTCAGTTCGTTTGCTTTTTTGTTTTTGTTTTTGTTTTTGCTTTTGTTTTTGCTTCTCTATCTCTTCTTTCTTAACTTATATTGTGTTAGTCAAAAACTGTAATATTCTTTTTTAATTCCTTGCTGACATTCTACCTGAATCTATTATGTTAGTTTTTATGATTGTTTGGGAATTAAAATATACTTCTTTAACTTATTGCAATCTTTTTACAGTTATTATTGAATTATTTTTGATAAGATATTGGAAGTGTACTTGCAATGACTTTATTTCCTTTTATACCTTTAGTCTATTGATAATGTTTTCATATTCATTATATCCATGGGTGGTGATGATATAATGCTACAATTTTGTTTTTAACAGGTCACAGTTCCAGGGGGAAAAAGATGAAAGTGTGTGTGTGTGTGTGTGTGTGTGTATTTTCCCACATACTTACCAGTTCCAGCATTTCAGTACTTTTCATTCATATGCATCTTGCCATCTAGGGTGATTTTCTACAACTTAAAGAACTTCAGCAATTCCTATAGTGCAGGTCTGCTGGTGATTAATTCCTTTAAGTTTTGGTTTATATGAACATGTCTTTGTATAATTTCATTAAAAAATAAATTTGCTGGATAAACAAATTTTGGTTGGCAGGTTATTTTTTTAATATGTAGGATATCATGTTGTGTTATAATTGTAATGAGAATCAGCCATTACTTATATCGTTTTCTCCTATAGTAAAGGGTTTTTTGTTGTTTCTGAAGTGTTTATTTCTACCTGCTTTCAAGATGTTCTCTTTATAACTCCCCTTCAGCTATACTGAAGAGTGATTTTTTCCTGTTTTACTTTTACTTAGAGAAACTTTATGTCATTATTTTTTCAATTTTATTTCTGCCTCCTTTTCTGTCTCCTCTCACTCTGAGATTCAAATTTCACTTATTTTTTACTACCTGATATTTTCCTATGTGTCTCCAAGACTCATTTTTAGTTTTCTTAAATCTATTCCCTCTGTTTTCCAGATTGAATAATTTCTTTTGATCTGTCTGCAGAATACCAATTCTTTCTTCTGCCATTTTTAGTCTCTGTCAAAACAATCTGATAAGTATTTTATTTCAGTTATTGTATTGATCAGCTTTAGCATTTCCATTTTTTATAGTATTCTGTCTCTTTTAAAATCATCTGTCCTCTCTAGGCTTTTCTTTTCCTTTGATTATTTGAATATACTTGTAAAACCTGTTTTGATAGTTTCATTTGCTATGTCCACCATCTGTGCTGACTGATTTGAATCAGTTTCTATAGGCTAATTTTTATTCTATTAGATCTTATTTCAATTTATTTGCATGACTATAAAATATGGGTTAAAAATGATCATTGTAGATAAGATGTAACAGTGACTCCAATTCTGTTATCCTTTTCAAAGGATTCTCAATTTTTGTTTAGTTCTGCTGCTTATTTTAACCTACTCCCTTTTTACTCTATCTTCCAGAGTATTCTTCTGCAGTAGCATAATTTGGTGGTCAGTCAAGTAAGTATTTGGGTATGATTTATACATAGACTTTGTGTTCACACTTTTTGATTCTATGAAATGCCTAAAAAATTTCTAGCTATTTGCCTGTCTTGGTGTCTGTCTTCTCAGACCTCAAAGAATTAAGTTTTAGCTTCCTGCTGCCCAAGCTGTGCAGAGATAGGAAATACACTCAGTTGAAAGCAGTAACAATGACAAACAAAAATCTCACCAAGTCAAGCTTTGTCTCTAAAGAGTACATTCTTCTCTGATCTCTGCTATGAAGTAGGGCCTTCATAGTTCATAATGAAAATCTTTCAAACCTACAGTTCCATAGCAAGGTGGTCTATTAAATGTAAGGTTAGCAAAATAACATTTCAGACATGCAAAATCTCAAAAAATGTACATCTCATGCACCCAATAACATGAGAGTTTATCTAGGAAAAAGAGGGTCTATCTAAGAAAATGGGAAGGTAAGCCCCCAGAGTGATAATGAAGGAAGTATCTGTATCTATGTTATGTGTCCAAAATGGTAGAGAAGAAACATTTCTAAGTATTTCTAAGTGATGAAATACTTAATGAATACTTAAGATATGTGAGGGAACTATAAGAAGATTTAGGCTATTAAGAAAAGTTTGCCTATATGCTAGGTGTAAAATCTACACAAATTAAGAATTTAAGAGGAAAATTTCAGAGAAAACAGAAGGTTGTGCAAGAAAGGTTATAATAATCACAGCAAATATAATAGCTTATCTATGACTAGTTTACAGGATCACAGTTATGTCCCCAATGAATGATGCCCTCATCAAATGCTTACATAATAATGTTGAAAGATTGAAAGGGGTGGCAAATAAAATACAGGATGATCGCTTAAATTTTAATTTCAGGTAAACAATTTTTTGTATAAGTAAACAGGATTTAAAATATTTCATGCTAAAATATGTTCAGCTTTTGTACCTTATTTTACCTTAAATTCAAACTTAGCTGGCTATCCTATATTTTATTTAATATATCTTACAACTCAAAGAATGAGAATTGATGAGGTGGGAGTATACTAAAGAGCTGAATTCTTACCTTATGTAGTAGAAGGTAATAGAGAAAAATTAAAATTTGAAAGAAAAAATAGACAATATACATATATTTTTATAGACATGGAGGAAAATACCAAAAAAAATAGCTCTGATAATTGAAATTAGTTGGCTCTAAGAGGTAGAAAATATATGGGAGTTGACAAAAAATTATTTTTTCTTTAGAAGTATTATGGAACCATATACATAAAAATGTAATGAAAATAGAAACAAAATAATTTACATGCAATCAAAAGTACAGAATAATACAAATTAGAAAAAAATAAAATTAAGGTAATGAAAAATAAGTATTTGGGGTTCAAGTTAAAACCTCATTCAAACTATGAATATGGTGTGACTTCCATGTTGTCATGCCCATGTTTGGCACGCCCATACTGATGTGTTCCATGTGTTCACTCTAAATGAATCATTTTACCACTTCTATTTTAACTATTACAAAACTTTATTGTAGTGGATCAATATATCACTTTGCTTTCATTTAATAATGAGTTTATATTTTTGTATTAAATATTCCTGTCATTTTCTCATTAACAAACAACATGAAAAATATTGTGATATGGGGCTAATGAGATCATGAACATAAAGACAGGAATGCTAAAATTATTTACTAATGCTTAGATTTCAGTGATTGTGAACAATGTTTTAATGCTAACATTAATTTTTAGTTTAATATTTAAATGGAAACATGAAAGTCAAATATTCATATGGAAATCTCAAGTATCCCTGAGATGACTTTTATGATACCTAAAATTCATATAAACCACTTTGGGAAACGGTCGCTACCTTGCTTATTTTCTTCCCTTCATCCCTCTCTCCTTCCCTCCGTCTTTCTCTTCCTCCCTCCCTTCTTTCCTTCCTTCCTTTTCTTTCTTTTTTTCTTTCCTAGATTAAAGGGAGAGAGAGAAATTAAGACATTCAAGTTGTACCCCTAAACGCTTACTGAATTATTAATTGAAATGAAAATATAAATAGCTGCATAATTGAAATTTTCATATATGTTAAATATAAGAAATGCCTTTTAGATTCATAGAAATTCTCACGCAAATTCTATTTGTTTGTTTGTTTGTTTGTTTGTTTGTTTTAGAGAGACAGAGAAAGAGAGAGAATGAACAAGCAGGAAGGGGCAGAGGGAGAGAATCTTAAGCAGGCTCCATACCCAGCACAGAGCCAGACACAGGCCTCGGTCTCACGACCCTGAGATCGTGACCTGAGCCGAAATTAAGGATCAGATGCTTAACGAACTGAGCCATCACATGCCCCAGAAATCCTATTAAATAGATTTCATTTTGCTCCATTTAACAGACAGGAAAACAGAGCCAGAGAATTTAAGTATCATGTAGTTAAATCTACAGAGTTCAAACATCCAGTCAGAGATAGGTAGTTATACCCCAAATGCCTAACTTCATTTTCTTCTCTTATCTGGGCTGCTCCCTCTTATCTATTAAACGGTGGTTGCCTTCAACTTAACTGCACAACTCTAATCACTTTAGAGCAAAAGCCTATCCTTGCCCATCTTCTTTCGTTCAGTGTCAGTATTGTTAATTTCAGTGCATTGGGTATCATTTTTAATAAAATTTCATTCTACGATATTCATAAAAATAAAATATTATCATAAAATATATATAGTGAGCATATGTTTAATGTTCAGTGTCTAGTGACATCATTATTATAAATTCAAGTACCTTGTTAGAGTACAAAGTTTGAGGCCAATCTCTACCAATTATGTTTGTTTTGCATCTATTATGATTCTTAAAACTGTGTCTTAAAGATGACTTTTGCATATTTCCATTTAAATTTCTGAGGCTTGTAGATTGCATAGGAGAGATCGTAGGAAGGTTAAACATTTACCGCATAAGCATTTATCATTTAAAAAAAAATCAAGTACTGAAAAAGACACATAGTGAAGCACCAGCTTCTGCATACCATGAGATTATGCACTTCCAGGATGAGGACCAGCGTTGTATGTTTGGTTTACATCTGCCTTTTATGTATTAGGAAATACTTACTTCTCCCAACCACTCCTATTTACTTCATCTTTTCAGATGGGAAAACACTTTTCTCTGAATTGATGACTACTTATTTTTCAGCTAAAGTAAATACAGGTCTATATCTCTTTTCATTTGTGTGAGAAGCTGACACATTCTGTCACAACATCTCTTGAGTAAATGGGAAAGTGACAGCTTCCTGGCAAAATTTTAAAGAGATAAACATCTATTTTTGTTTAAACAGCCACTAAAAAAATCAGATAGAAGCTTTCCAGGTTGAAAGGATAAAGAATGCATGAGTGGTGCAAATTGGTAAATGAATGCATGTTCGAAAACTTCTGATGTTTGCCTGTGTGATTTTAAACCAGAGCTCAGTGGTTTTTTTGGGATAAAATAATAAGTCTTCGAAGAATAAAATCTATCAGTTTAATCTACATTATCAAAATGTAGATTAACAGGACTTTTAAAAATTACAAAATAATATCCTTAGGAAAAAAACATATCCTTAGAAACAATTCTATATTGAAATATCAAATATTTGCTTTTCCCAGCTTTTGAAATTTGTTTGTTTGAAATACTGTATTCCTAGAAATTATATTGCTGGTTTGAAAATGGCTCTAAGAAAATTACTGTTACATAGTCTTTATATATTGTAATATGTAAAGTAATTATATATATATAATATATTATAATATATTACAATAATATATTTTTGTACTGTTTTCCCTTTGTAGCTATTTTACTGTTATAGAATAAGCATTACTCCAGCTTCTCTTGGAATCTACTCACATAAGGAGGTAAAATTTTTATCTCAAGTAGCTATGTTACTTACAAAACTTGTGTTTTTTCTTCTTTTTTGCAATTGAGTCTTTAAAACAGAATTTTATAATTCACACTATCAGTTTAAATAATATAGGGTGAGTGAACACTATATTAAATTTAGTATAAAGAATTTATTAAATAAGAGGTATTAATTCTTGAGACATAAGATCACATGAATGGCAGTCAGAGGTAGGTATTAAATACATCGTTGTTGGATTTTATGGCTCTCCCATTTATAATTTCTATTGATAGTAACCCTCTTTATATCACTAAATGATGCTTTTTCAGAATTTCCTGGAGCAAGTAAACTGATGTTTAATCTTGTGGATTCTATGCTGTTCCGTTAACACTCAGTGAGCCTTTCATTGAAACAACCATAGTGTATTTCTGTATTCCTGTCTCATCTCATTCCACACCTCTTCAGCCAAATCACAATTCTTGGAAGATGAGAACAGCAGAAGATTTTACTTTTCTTTTCAGTTACAAAACCGAGGTTGAGAGTACTAAACTTTACTTCTATGTACTGTTACTGATTAAGTAGGATCATATACTGGTAACTGATGAGTTATATGATTAACACAATGATTGGCAAATAAATCAAACAAGAATAGTGCTCAGACTACTTTGACACTTAAGTAAAATGGATTTTTTTGTAGAAGATAATAGAAGAAGAGTCATAGACTATGACTCATAGAGCCCCTCATCTGAGGGTCCCAAACAAACCAAATGCCACCACTTGTCGCTGAAAAATCTAAAAGTAGAGAGACAGTGGTAGCGAAATGAGAAAGGAATATATTTCAGTGAGGTCGACATCAGCAAGACAGTGGACTAATGTCCCAAAGCCTATCTCTAAAGTGCTCAAAATACATCTAGGTTACACAAGGACAATGTAGGACAATGGTCAGTGGGTTCACTCGGGGAACAGTAAAGGTCAGGTCAATCATTGTCTTGGGGTCTAATCGTATAAGGTCTTGCTGATACCAGGGCAGTCATTATAGCTTGAGGTGGTAGTTTCGGTTCCCATCAGGAGATGCTTTGCCCCCTGGGTCTTTTGGCTGAGTTAAAACAGAAGCTGGAAAGAAGATCTTAATCAGTTACAAAGTACAGATGATCCAGATGAAGGTAGTTAAAGCTCCCTATCATAGTTAACTTTATCTAAAAGTTTTTTACTGCACTATCATGTAAATTTGAAATGCTTTATTCCTGTCTTTATAAAAACTCTAAAATATTCACTAATTTCCTTTAAATATTCTTGTTTTGAAACTTTTGGAACATAAACTGTTAAGGTTTATATGTGAGAAAAAATTTACTCATCTACATATTCGTAGAGGCATCTCATCCTGAACTCCATCATGGACTTTATCATTTGCCTCTTCTGACAGTCTTTCTGAGTTACACACACAGGGAGACCTTGAGATTGCAGTCAAGATGTTCAGGAAAAAGCAGAAGTGGGACAGCCAAAATAATGGTGACTCTGTGATGACCAGGATCCGACCTTAGTATCGAACTACTCTGAGGCAAGAAGTAAGATGGGCTGGGATTTAAATAAACAGCACATTCATTTTTACATTGAAGTCTCTTGATTAACAGTAGAAGACATCACTCCTGAAAGCATCTGCAGTGTCAGTAATTCCATTAACAAAGAAGCCACTTTATTATCAACATACTGTAGATTCATTTTAATGTGTCATTTGCACTTCAAAGTCACATAACTTTTATTATGGTAAATCAATTAAAACTATTTCTCATGATAATTTATCTTCTGCAGAGTTTATCATCTCAGAGAATGCAATATTTCCCAATTTAACTTCCAAGACAAAAGTGATGTAATTTGAATGCCTTTTACTGAGCTTATTAAGCATAAAGATCACAGAAATTTCAAACCCTGAAAGATAACTGTTTCATCTATGTGATAAAATGGAAGCCACATTTTTTTGTAGTGTACTATAGGTAGTGGAGACAATATGCTAATTAGTAATATAACCTCATTTACTGATTTTCTATGTCTCCCATTTTAAAAGATAATCTAGTAAAAGCAGATAGTTTCTCTGATATTAATTTTAAAGAGAACGTAAAGATTTATATAAAAACATTTTATTGGAGATTTGCAAATGAACTGCATTTGAGGGTGATAGAGTCACCTGTTTTGTTACTTTTAATGACTTCATAAGAGCATGCTTCAGAGATTTAATCCTTATCTTATCTTTGAAAATGCCAGTATTTTTCAGCCATTGTTGAATATTTCTAAAATTGGCAGTTTTAATATCCACTTGCTGCCTAAATAATGTTTCTGTGAAATGAGGAATTATGCCTTTCTAAGTTTAGTAAACTTAAAGGATATATTCAAACATTGATCACATTTTTGCTTTAGGTTTATTGCTCAATGGAATTTAGCTCAAAAATTCTGTTCAATACAGATAGAAGATAACATCCTCATAATTTTTTATGAGTGCCAATCAGAATATGTTAGGTAAGTACTGTATAAAGTCCAGGGTACGTATACTTATTAATGCAATTTTATTCAGGTTCTATTTATTTTATGCTAAAAATAAGCAACTTAAATGGCATTTTTTTCTTCTGAGATATTTATATTTCTTGAAAAACCTCATTAGATATGGATGCGTTAATCATTTTCTTATCATTGTCTCTAAGTTCTCATTTTGTTCCTAAATATTAGGAAATTCATGCCTAACACATATCTTTGGACCCATTCATTTAATTTCTGCAAGAAGATTGTAGCATCTATAGAAGTAGCACTTACAAAAATTAAGCTACTATACACCATCAGAAACAGATAGTGTCCTTAATTTCAGAATTTGTAATGGGAAAATTAGAATCTAATATAGAGGAGGATTTTGCTTGTAAAAATGACTGGAGAGTAAAATTATGTTAATTATAATAAACTTCCTGCCTTCCATCATCATAACAGTGCCTAAAGGATTTCCTGAACACCCTTAAGTCTTTGCAAAATAATTTGGGCGCTACTGACATTGTTGAAAATCATGAGGATTGAAACTGGAGAGACCTAGTCTAAAACCTGATATATGTCATGTGTTTGTTTTACATTAGACATTTTACAGTATCCCATACCTGTTTTGTTGTTATTGATGGTGGTGGTGGTAACAGCGAAAGGATATTAATGTCAATTGTTTTAAGGATACTAGTGTAAAGCATATGGAATCCAGTTGTGTGCAAATCAAAGGAAATATTTTGTTATAATTCTGATCCCCTACCCAGTCTTTGCCTCTAACCTAGAGACTTACAACATCCCTGAACCTCATGGCTATGTATTCCAAATGGTAATTAGGTTTCCACACCTAAGTGATCTTGAATTTAATCAGTTCACCCATCTTTTTCTCTCACTTCTGTACAATGTGACTACAAAAATAGATATATCAACAAGAGGAGGATTTGCAAAGAAACTAAGTTCGAAGATGGTGCAGTTACCTTTCCTTTCTTTCTCTTTCTTTCACTTTCTTCTTCTTCTTCTTCTTCTTCTTCTTCTTCTTCTTCTTCTTCTTCTTCTTCTTCTTCAGTTACCTTTTCTGATAGTTTTAATGACTTTGTAAGAAATTACTTTGAGGACTTACATCCGTTTTCTATCTTTGGAAACTCCCAGGATTTTTTTCCTCTTTCACTATTGAATTTTTCTCAAATAAGTTTTAATATCCATTTGCAGCCTGAAAATGTTTGTGTGGAAATAAGAACTTTTATGCTTTTGTAAATTGAGTCCAAATATTCTGAAGTGGTAGCCACATTTTTATATTACATACTTCTATTACATTATATATATGTATATATATATTTATTGATGTATAGAGCATATCTATGAACTTTTAAACTAATGTATTATATATTTAGAAAATATTAATTAGTAAGATGCCTTCCTAATAATAGTGGCTTAATATTTTCAATAACTAATGTCCCAAGGGAAAATATATATATATACTTGAGACAAGGCTATTGATAGCTAAGGGTGTAAATCTACTTTTCAACCCACTTTTCAATTTCAAATCCTGATAACTTTGAGTTATTTTGAACAACTTCTTGTTAGATGTAGTTATGTCAAAAGTGTGTTGCCTCTGAATGAGGTAGATGAAGAGAGCTTTGAGCAATAAACTACCAACCCTCCTATAACCTTGTTGCCCTCCTGTACTTAAACACTGGGACTATCATCAGTGCATATTTTGTAGACATCTGGTTTAACTCACTTGTCCATTTTTGATGGGTTAGTTTAGTTAAAAATGGATGATTAAATAACAAATCTATTTAATTATGGAAATATATATGAACTATTCAGCAGTACACCAAACCCATGAGGATAGCTCCTTCATTGTGGAAATCCTACTCTTCAAACCTTCCCTTATAAATACAATGAAATGAAATGGGACCTGAGAAAGCTCTCCATGTCAATTAATGCATTAAAGACTTAAACACCTTAAAGGATACAATTTTTACAATGAAAATTAAAGATAAATAGAAATTGTAACAATTTCTTCATATAACTATGTGGTTTGTCTTGTACAACTCCTGGAGTGTTTTAATTCTGTTTTATAGCTAATGCATCAGATGCTGCTATTTGAGAGCTGTGATTCACTTTTCTTCCTCCAGATACCAGCACACACATTATAGGAAATCTTTCCCCTGGAGGAATGATCTTACTTCTCGTTGTTAAACCTGGGCCATAGTCAAGATTTCGGCTCTGTGTTTGGCTTCGTCTGTTTCCGCTACAAGCATCTTCCAGAGAGGCTCTCAACCAAAGAAGTCCTAAGGTAGAATTGGCTACTATTTGAAACCTTAAAAATTTCCTTTCTGCCTTTGGGAGCCACACCCAAGTATTTGGCAAATTTTACTTTAAAACCAGGGAAAGCAAAGGGTCTTTCATCTTCAGTTCCACACTCATCCAGGACCCTAAAAAGACTCATTAAACCACTAGAGTTAAGCAATCCATGTTCCCCATGAGTTCTCCACTTCCCTCCTCAAGATATGTCATTTTATAAATTCAGTGTTTACTTATTGTTGTCATTATTTTAAGGAAGATCTCGTAAATGATTCCAAGTTGCTAAGTCTATTCTACGTGAAAGTAGGGTGAAGAATCCCTGGTAATGCTAAGGCCTTCTATATTGCTCTCCTGAGGGAGAAATGCCCTCAGTGAGTAAAAAATTACATGCAGCATATCTTTAATAAAGAAGTATAAGTGCAATTTCTAGAGAGAGGATGCCAAGCCAAAACAAATAACAAAAAGCTATTTCAACACTTCTAATCCTTTTAGTTATTATCTCTTCTCCCCATTGTAAAAATTCTTGAAAAAATTGCTTTCTTTCTTATTGACATATTCCTAAATTCTATATTCATATGCATGTAATCATCGTGTAAAAACAGTTCTTTGGAATGTCATCACTGGCTTCTCTTCCTTGGAAAATGAAACCAGTCATATCTAATAACATTAAGGACCAGGAGAATGCCTTCATTTACATGACTTTAATATTCAACTGTCTCCATTAATATAATTATTGATATGGTATTGATATGAGTCTGACAGGAAACATGAATAAAAATATAAAGTCACAGATAACTTTATTGTTTCAGGAACTTCCTAAGGACCTATTTATCTGATAATACCACTAGTCCTCTTCAAGGATCCTTCTCATAACAACAGATTATTCAAAGGAGTTCAAAAGACTGTGTACTCTTCAAGAGTTCTCTAAAACACTTCCTCAAAACTCCCTTACTTCAGTCAGTGCATCAGTTCCACCTTATCTAAAAAATATTTCTCAATCTTGATCAAACCCTTACATAAAAAGACCTACCTTAAACCAGACTCCAAACAGCCTGCCTTTGTCTTCCATCAACCAAAGAAACAAAATAGCAAGTTATTTTATAACTAACTTTATAACTGGAATTGCAGTTTGGGATAGGCAAACAATGGCAAAGTTTAAATGAGTCCAAAGAAACAAAGGGAAGGTCCACTTTCCTTCAGTGTCAGGAGGAGATGGAGGAGGATAGCTTTAAGCAAAAAGTTCATTGGAGAAAAACAAGAGTTTGAGGCTGTTGATGTTTCTCACTGGTTGTGAGGGGTGGCTAGTGCCTCATGAGGCAGGGAGTGATCTTCCTTTTCACTGCTAATTAAGCAGGCTGTCATGAGTGGTACGTGTATGTGCATGAGAGCTCCCCCTTCAGGGCTTTCCTTCATTTTAAAAAGTTTGCCTTCATTTTCGTACTTCCAACTTCCAAAAGGCCCTCAGACCCTAAAGTAGCACCTTCCCTTCCTTTATTTTAGGAATCAGTAACCTCAAATTTGCTTTTTTTAACTAGTTATTTGGTGTTTTGGTTTATTTGTTGTTTGTTTTTAGGGACTTAAATATTTCACATGCTCATTTGTTCACTTGTGATATTTTAAAAACAAGTGTGTATATAATGTATATGTACATTATGCTCATTTGTTCACTTGTGATATTTTAAAAACAAGTGTATATATAATGTATATGTACATTCTAAATAATAATGTTAATAATTCCATGTACTTCTGCTTTCTAATTATCTGTAGTACTATTATGGCAGCCCAATGTTCTGCTGCAAACAATTTAAAAGATCATTATGAATTACACAAATTTTATTTTATTTATTTTTTTTTTAATTTTTATTTATTTATGATAGTCACAGAGAGAGAGAGGCAGAGACATAGGCAGACGGAGAAGCAGGCTCCATGCACCGGGAGCCCGATGTGGGACTCGATCCCGGGTCTCCAGGATCGCGCCCTGGGCCAAAGGCAGGCGCCAAACCGCTGCGCCACCCAGGGATCCCTTTTTTTTTTTTTTTTTTTTTTTAATTTTTATTTATTTATGATAGTCACAGAGAGAGAGAGGCAGAGACATAGGCAGACGGAGAAGCAGGCTCCATGCACCGGGAGCCCGATGTGGGACTCGATCCCGGGTCTCCAGGATCGCGCCCTGGGCCAAAGGCAGGCGCCAAACCGCTGCGCCACCCAGGGATCCCTTTTTTTTTTTTTTTTTTTTTTTTAATTTTTATTTATTTATGATAGTCACAGAGAGAGAGAGGCAGAGACATAGGCAGACGGAGAAGCAGGCTCCATGCACCGGGAGCCCGATGTGGGACTCGATCCCGGGTCTCCAGGATCGCGCCCTGGGCCAAAGGCAGGCGCCAAACCGCTGCGCCACCCAGGGATCCCGAATTACACAAATTTTAAAACCACCATAGATATGAGACAATGAAAACTAGATGGACTAACATTCCAAAGAGGGGGGAGATTCATTCCAAAGTGAGGTCACAGTTGCCTCTTGTGCTCTGAGAGAAGAATTGATCTCTGCTGGTACAGCCTGAATTTCTGTAGGGGAAAGAGAAACCAACAAAATTTTCAACAATCAGATGGGGGTAGAGGAGAAAATAGAGAACTGAGTGTCCTCAAATATATGATCTTTTGCTCCCCGAGACATTTTATGTATTCTGAGGTTCTGCAGAAGGTTAAAGTACTATGTAGAAAGTTTCTGAAAAACAGAGCAAAATCTTTCTTTTTTTTTTTTTAAGATTATTTATTTATTTATTCATGAGAGACATGGCAGGGGGGTGGGGTGGGCAGAGGGAGAAGCAGGTTCCATGCAGGGAGCCCACTCGATTCCGGGTCTCCAGGATCACACCCTGTGCTGAAGGCAGTGCTAAACTGCTGAGCCACCCAGGCTGCCCAATAGAGCAAAATCTTATAAGGTTCACCAGTCTTTAGAAAACAGAGATCTATGGTGAGGGGTGTGGTAGGGGTGGGTGGAGTCTTTCAACAAAAAAGAAATTAAAGTCCTAGGAGAGTTGAATGGATTTCCTACATTTCCTCTGTAGTCACTTCCTGAATGTGGGCCTAGGTGTGGACCAAGAATCTAGACTTGATCTCTAACAGAAGGTTGTTGTGGAGGGGCAGGCAATCAGCAGAGATTTTGCATTCTCTGAGTGATAAAATTGGTAACTAAATGGGCCCGAAATTCATGGTATTTTTATATATCAAGATGTTTGCTGAGGTCTGAAGCTGTGTAGTGCTGAATGATAAGGAGCTAAACCAAAAACTTCTGAATGACACAACTGAGTCATCTATTGCCTATCCAGGCAATGGAAGCAAATGGTCATGTCCTAGAAACAACGATAAATTAATGACTGACAGACCACCAAAACTGCAATCTAGTGCCAGCCTAACAAAATTTTTGACTTGATTGAGGATATCAATTAGAATTAAAAAAAATAAAATGTCTTAGCCCCCAAGAGTAAGTGATGGACTGAATACATCTTTGCTGATATTAGCCTACTGCCTGAGCCAGATGAGAGGTTGAATTGGAGACCTGTTCCAAAATAGCTCAATAGCTGAAATAGAAAAGAAAAACCCCAAAACACCTGTATTGATTAGAGGTCATTGGAGATATTTGCCAATTTCACCCTTGGGTATAGGTGGACATTTTTAGAAAAAATCTTTGACTATTAAATAAGTAAGGAGTAGTTAAATAGCTTCACCAAAAATATCCATTTATCACCTCTATTAAAGACTATTTTTTTGTTTACATATGTGAAATTTCTTTTTTTTTTAGATTTTATTTATTTATTCATGATAGACATAGAGAGAGAGAGAGAGAGGCAGAGACACAGGTAGAGGGAGAAGCAGGCTCCATGCCAGGAGCCTGACGCAGGACTGGATCCCGGGACTCCAGGATCCCGCCCTGGTACAAAGGCAGGCGCTGAACCACTGAGCCACCCAGGGATCCCCCCCATATGTGAAATTTCAACATGAGGTTTTTTACTTTCTGCTTAAATTTAGTCTGCTTTGGACTTTCCATATTCCCTTACTATATTTCTTTCTTGGATTCTATTTTTAACTCTCATTCTTAATATTTTTCCTGAGTATAAAATTCCAAGTTTATAATTAATATCTCTAAGTTTTTAGGCTTATTCAATTGGTATCTTTTAAGAATTTTGAAAAATGATCACCCCATTATCTCTAGATACTATTATTTTCCCTACTCTATTGATGATTTGGGGTTTTATATGGACCTAGTAATGTGCTGCCAAATATTTAATATTGACTTTTCAAAATAACAAGATCTGATAATAGCATTTTCAAATTTCTGTGGTGTGAATAGTCCCATCATGGTCAGTTTCAAGCTACCAAAGGTAATGTTCCTAAATAGACTTTGAAAGAGATAGTGTACAAACAGCTCTTGCAAACCCATCAGAGCTGGTTCTAGCAAATTATTGTATAGACTTAGATTATTCTCTCTGTATATATACTCTGTGTTCCATGTTACATACTTTAGTTGTTCCTCCAGGATTCTCACATTCCTCTTGTATGATTAAGCTGCTAATGAGAACCTTGCATTTTGAATTTCAGTTTAATTTTTTTTCATTTGGGGTTATGTTGAGTAATTTTTAAATATGGTAGTTTTCTGCTCTTATTTTCAAGACTTCTTAGATTTGTTTCAACAAATACATATTATGCATATAAAATTTTATTTTCTGCTTAATCATTTCAAAATTGTTTTTGGAAATTTTGTCTGTTTTTGTTGGTTTTTGACTCAGAGAGCCTTGTTTTCTCTCATGTGTTGTGATTTTTGACTGTGAACTACTCATTGTCACTGAAAAATTATTTTTGGAAATGAGCTAAAGTTGAATTTCGCAAAAAGGGTATGTGTTTTCTTATACTAGTGACTTTTTAAAAATTCTCTCTCAAGCTTTTAGAATCTAAACCATAATTTCCTAAACAAATCTGTATGAAAACAAACCACCCTGTAGTTACAGATTTTCCAGAGATTTGTCCATTTCTACATCATTCTGGTATTGAAAAATGGCATGTTTTCTTGCTGTTATTTTCAGCAAAATAGTTTTTATCTCTCATTATTTGTTAATCAGAGGACACAATCCTTTGAGGTTTTGGTTTTATGTGGATTTCTCCTATTTGAGTTTCCATGTTATATGGTCTAGAGATTTATTTCTTATCCTCTGTGATTTTTAAAATAGCCTTCCCCACAGAAGCTCAGGGTCTCCAGCATTTAGTAGATACCCTCAGGGTAAATCTTCAAGATAAAAACTGGATTTGGTTCTCATCTGACTTTGGGGTTCTGGATTTCCCAATTTGGGGGCTGGGAATTGACCTTTCTATTTTCTGTTTTTGTGTGTTTTGGTCGGTGTCAACTTAGCAGTGAATTTTATTTACGTTTATCTACCATTTTACTACTTTTTCAGAATGTTACTTCTTTCACTATGGAAAGTAACATGAAATAGCTAATCTCTCAAGTTACATATCAAAACCTAAGGCGAGGATTTTTATTTTCTTAAACCAGAATTTTAATCTAATGAAAATCCAAAGCACAGAATATAGCAGACTACATCAACACAGAGAGCCCAAAGTTGTGCTTTTAATCTTAATCAATGCATGTTTTATCTTTTTACCTAATCCTTTTTTAAGGAGCATTTTCAATTTCTTATAATAATTTAAATTTAGAACTTTTTCAGATTGTTAAATCAGATTCAATTTGCCTAATTAAATTGACTCACCTCACTTGTTTTACACAAAGGTTTTTCTAAGTATATAATGTAACAAGCTAGTCTAGTTCTCATGAACCACAGACAACTACATTTAACATGCATTAATCACGTCAAAATAACTTCTGAAACTGAATTGTACGCTTTAGTTGGGGTACTTAAGTAGCATCTGTTTTGGAGTTCATTCTCTGGTGTTTAAATTTTCTGTGATTTGTGGGAAATCAAGGTATTTCTCTACTTATTCAAAATTATTGTCTTCACTCTTTTGATAGATATGGTTGTAGTACCCTTAACATTGAAGGATTACATTTTAATATTATACCTTTATTGTGTTTCCAAAAGTATCTAACAACAAACTGGTAATTTTTTTCTTTGAGTACAGATATTAGGAATCAAAACAGGACTGTTAGTTATTAATAACATACAACTGTTGGAGAAGGGCATCAAAAAAACATGACCTGTGGTTGACCTGGGAGCTGGACCCAGGCACTGGGAGGGTTCTCACTCCCTGCCTTGTCCTTGGTATGTACCTTCCACTTGCTTTTCCTACTCACAGACTTAGGGATCAAATTGCATATCAAACAAATGCTTTCAGCATTTTGGGTTGTGGTAGACGGAATAATAGGTCCCCGAAAATGTCCAGATGCAATTCGCTGGAACTTCTAAAACTTGAAATGGCCAACTAAAACTTGTTAGGTTATATGGCCAGGGGGAATTAAGGTAACATGCAATTAGTTTTGTTAATCCGTTGACTGTAAAATAAACTGGGTTACTCAGGTGGGCCCAATGTAATCACAAGCATTCTTAAAAGCAGAAGAGGGAGGCAAGAGAGAACCAGAGAGTCCTGACCAAAGAAGTGTGGTCAGAGAGCTGCAATGCTGGCTTTGAAGATGGAGGAAGAGGTCCTCCTTTCAAGAAATGCAGTTGGTTACTGGAAGCTGGAAAAGGAGAAGAATGGAATCTCCCCTAGAAAGAAAAGCATTCCTGTATAAGTTGAGTTTAGGCTGGTGATACCTGAGATGAACTCTCCCTCTCTCCCTCTCTCCCTCTCTCCCTCTCTCCCTCTCTCCCTCTCTCCCTCTCTCCCTCTCTCTCTCCCTCTCTCCCTCTCTCCCTCTCTCCCTCTCTCCCTCTCTCCCTCTCTCCCTCTCCCCCTCCCTCTCCCCCTCCCTCTCCCCACCCTCTCCCCTCCCTCTCCCCTCCCTCTCCCTCTCCTCTCCTCTCCCCTCCCCCCTTTTTTCTTTTCTTCTTTTTTTAAAAGATTTTCTTATATGAGAGAGAGAGCAAGAGAGAAAGAGCAGTAACACAAGCAGGGAAAGTGGCAGAGAGGGAGAAGCAGGCTCGCTGCTGAGCAGGGAGCCTGATATGGAGCTGGATCCCAGGATCATGACCTGAGCCAAAGGCAGATGCTTAACCCACTGAGCCACCCAAGTGCTCCCCTGAGATGAACTTCTGACCTGTACAAAGGTAAGGTAATACAAATTGGTAATAGTTTAAGCCACTTATTTTGTGGGGATTTGCATATATATATATTATTTCTAGCTTTATTGAGACAAAACTGGCATATAACTCTGTGTAAGTTTAAGATCTATAGCAGAATTGGGACGCCTGGGTGGCTCAAAGGTTGAGCATCCGCCTTTGGCTCAGGGCATGATCCCAGAACCCTCAATCGAGTCCTGAACCGGGCTCCCTGCGAGTAGCCTGCTTCTCCCTCTGCCTATGTCTCTGCCTCTCTCTCTCTATCTCTCATGAATAAATAAATAAAATCTTAAAAAAAAATCTATTGCAGAGTGATTTGATACACATAACAGTTACAAAATGGTTAACATTTGTGGTCACTTGTCATAGAGAAAACTAATGCAGAGGTATCTGTTAAATCTGTACTTTCCATACTTAATATATCCCATCCTCATTATCCAGAAATCTATCAATAAACATAGTGCAACTATTTGATACTATTTTCAAAACACTTTGCTATAAATTAAAGTTACAATAGTAAACAAGACAGAAATTCTACCTGTATTCAGAGAATACATAATAATATAGAATTTCCAGTATATTAACTTTATTATTAACCGTAAAAGCAAGCTCATTGGATATAATATTCTACATAAAAGGATGAAAGCCGTGTCCTCAAAATGTCATTTAATTTTGAAAATTTTGTTGGTGTAGAGGAAGATTTACTGGAGCAAATCTGAGGGTGTTGGGTGGAAAAATCTCTCCGTCATACTAAATTTCAATTGCAAAATTGGCCTATTTGCATATCTTTCACCACATTACTGTGCTCTTGCTGTGCTCTATCCAGGTTCTAGAAATAAAGGATGGTCTTTTGTACCTGTCTGAGTCTTTGCATGTACTGTTCCTTTTGTTTAACCTGCTTTTTCTGATGCTTTTCACTTGGCAAACCCATGCATTACTTCTTTTTCATTTCCCCTCAGGTTTTACTTCTAGGAAGCATCCATGATCCTCTTACTAGCCTAGGTTATTTTGTCATGTTTATGTTTCCACAGTTTTTCGTGTTCATCACTATCCTATTTTAAAAGAATATTGAAAGGAAAACTGTTATGTGACTATAATAGAAAACAGGTGCAAAAATAAGTGAGCCTGAAACCAATTCAGAACATACAAAGGAAATATCTGAGAACTAGTTCATAACTAAGCTATAAATAACATAGAAAAACATTTCCTAACATAAAGTATATTGGTATGACAAAAGTTGCCTAATGAGAGAACAGAATTTCCTTGGGAGAACTTTGCCATTCTCTCTGATGCTGAGAGCATGCCTCACACCTGGGCAGAAGGATGGAAGTTACTATCTTCCAAGCTCAAGAATAGTGCAAGGTTGTCTCTCAAGAGACCAATCAGGGAGCTTGACTGGCATCTCCTGAAGTGGAGGCACTCGGCAAACTGGTGCCTGTTTCATGCCTAAGCAAGCCTGCACGCCTGTGTTATGGCTGGATAAGCAAATGGATACTAGTGATACTACACTACATTCCTAACAAATGATGAGGCAAGGGATGTTAATGTTCCCCATGGGTCAAGAGAGTTGCTCTGGAGTCATCAGATTCTTTCCATAGTGACAGAGTATTTGACTCCACATTTTAATGCTCACTTGATTATAGAATCCTATAAATATTACGCATTTATACCTCTAATACATGGCTAGTGCATTGTTAGTATACAGTAAATTGGATGTTGAATGATGAATGATGTATGCTAAGTGGATAGGTGACTTATTCTGAATCTTTCTGGATATTTTTCTGGATATTAAGCTAATCCAAAATAGATGGCCTTTTAAAAAAAGGCAAAGAGATTTGCAAAACAAGAACACTTTTCCCTCTAATTTTCTTAATATTTATCTCCAGTAGATAAGACCTAGTATTCTTTCAGATTAGGTAACCAGCTCAGGAAGAAGTTAATAAGAACAGACTTTGTTTTTCTAATTCTTTTCCTCTCTCGTTGCATCATGTTGATTTAAAATGTCAATTGAATTAAAATGATGAAAGGGTCCCTATTTTGTGTACATGGAAACATTAGATGAACTATTTGAAAATTGTCACATTATTATTGTCATGACTATCATGATAATCAATACGAAATTTATTGGTTGAAAGTTGAGATGAGTAGAAAACTGAGTAGTTGATGTACCAGTCATACTATCACAGATATGCTAAAATATCCCATTGCAAGTAGTTTTACTTTTTTTTTATTAATAACGTTGCTAATTTAATAGCCACACCTTGACCATGCAGCTTTTTTATAGAATCCACTTTCATTACTAGTCACAGTTTTGCCAAGTAAGCTTCAGGGGGAAGTAATTAAATTTAATAGAAGCCACCTTCATTTTGAATCTGCCGTCAATTTAAAGCCATGGGGAAAGGTAATTACATTTAATAGACACCACAGTTTCTAGACGAAGATGTACGGTATGTGACGTTAATCATTAGCTCAACAGTCTGAAAAGTAAAATCTCACTTAGAACAAACTCCCTGTAAGTAAACTAGACCTTCCTTTTTCCTTTTCAACTTAATAGAAGTAAAAAATGATGCCTATTTGGCTCTTAAATATGTTATTGAAATTTTACTCAGAAGATTCAGTTCATTGATTTCAAACAGTGAAACGAAGGTAGATGGCATTTATGAATCCCACTGCAGTATTATTAACTCTTAAGGAAATATATATTGATAATATTTTTATTAAATATTCCTTAGACTCAATAACATCTTTCTCTTTCCTAATTGCTGAGGCTGGCACAATAAGCTACTGTTTGTTGTTGTTGTTGTTTTAATCCATTTTTAGTTTTTTATGCTGTGGTTTATGTAAATTAGAGATGTTTACTGAGTTTCAGTATATAAGAGTTTTAAATCGGTGAAAGATCATAATAAATATGAAAGCAGAACATTCCTTATTGGTAAACACATCTACAAGCCTGACTGCATTTCACTAAGCATTTTATAGGTTCATTATGCCATTTGGCTCACATTGAAGTCACCTTAGATTTAATTTTTATTTTTTCTTCAGGGTGTATGAATAATTTTTGGCTTCTGTTTAGACATTTGATTTTAGAAATAGTTTTAAAATCAGATTTAGATAATGAGCTCTTATATAGTTCCATGGAATTTCCCAAGAGCTCATGAAATTAAAAGTGCATCTACAATTGGTGAAATTCGCAATGCTATTTTTAGGAATCTAGGATTATTACTCTTCAGTGATAATTTTATTCCACACTTTCTTACTTGTACATCTTCAGGCTAGCATAGTCCTATTAGAGACATGGAGAGAAGGATATGAATGAGAATATTTTTCAGGATTGAAGACAATATCTTAATCAAAAATAAATTGATCTAAATAGCATCTTGCCACTTACCTAAAGAATAGGTTATCAATTTATAATTATTACTAAGACACAATAATGTTTTTTAGAACTAAAACACTACAGAAAGAATTTTGAAAGGAAATTTTAAGAAATTATATACATTTACTACTTGTGATAAAAATGCAACCACAATTGTCCTTTTTTTTTTTTTTTCAAATTTTTATTTATTTATGATAGTTACACACACACAGAGAGAGAGAGAGAGAGAGGCAGAGACATAGGCAGAAGGAGAAGCAGGCTCCATGCACCGGGAGCCCGACGTGGGATTCGATCCTCGGTCTCCAGGATCACGCCCTGGGGCAAAGGCAGGCGCCAAACCACTGCGCCACCCAGGGATCCCACAATTGTCCTTTTTTAAAAAAGATCTATAGTTTTCACTTACTTTTACCCAGCAATCTTTTTAAAAATACCAGTATTGAGTTTGCTCATTTTTTAAAGTATGTATTCGGACTCCATTGGTTCGTTATCTTTAATAATGTCATTCACAGTTCTCAAGGGATATGTTTAAGACTGTAACAAATATTTAGTTATGGGGTCATGTTTCATTGGATTTTTATGAAGACTCATTTAGTGAAGAGGTTAAAACGATTAATTACATCAGGTACCTTGGTTAAGTGTCTAGAGACATCCTCCAAATTTAAGAACTAAATTTGTTCAACATTGTCAAAAATCTTAAATTTTCAGTATTCATTTATAGTTTATCTGAACAATAAAACCTAAACTCTGCGGTTTTCTTTTTGAACTCAACATTGCGTATCTTACATTTTGCAACAGCCCAAAGAGTAGTTAGAAATTCATACTTTTTTTTGAATATTAGTACAGTTTTTCTATTCAGCAGCCTTGTTACAGTCATATAGTTTATGTAAGTATAAAGAAGAGTTTTACATCACTATCTACAAAATTTGGTCTTTAAAACTTTTCAGTATAAAGTTTGGTATAAAAAATTGGTTTTGAAAGGTTGCAATTTTTTAAAATGAAGTTGACCCATATTAACTACAAAGTGAATGATCTAAGTGCATCTATTTACCAGACTATTCCAATGTTCAAGTATTAGAAAGTAATATGCTTTGGTCAAATGGTATTTCAGAACTACTGTCTAAAATGTAAAGTTTTACATTTATTTTTTCAAATATTGTATATAAAGAAATACCATAAAATCTGCTAAAGCGAATAACCACAAAAAACACCTTTTGTAAATTCAATGACTTTTTGAAATGCTGTGGATATCAAATAAAGATAGCAAAACAGATAAACTCTAAAACTACCCTGTTGTGATTTAGGAATAAAGTAATATTTTCAGAATAGTATTGTTAATTATTAGTATTGATGGGTGTTGCTGTAACACCAACCTCCAAATAAGGTACCTAATATTTACACATAATATACATTTTACTTGTAGAACATTGTGTACATCCATGCTACCTAAGCAAGTGCACCTAAGAACATAAGTTTGTAAGTTAGAGTATATTAGAGTTGAATAATAGAAAATTACAAATTTGCTAATCTGTAGGCCAAACCCAGCCACCTTGTTCCTTATTGTTAAACATTTCCTGCTATTGCTTCCCAATGTCCTTATAGAAACCTCCATGTGAAATAATCTCTCCCTCTCTGAGGTCTGCCTACTATAGCATGAAACTCTAATATGTTACATTAATACTTTGTGTGTATCTCCATTAATATATTTGTCATACTCATCTGAAAAATAAAGACCTATTATGAAAAAGAATGTTGACACTGAAATATAGCAATAAAATCTCTCCTCATGTGGATCATACAATTAAGTGTATTTTAATACTTTTATGTATCTATTTATCCCATTGTGAACTGAACTATTACCTTATTTATTGAAATGTTGCTTATTTTCCATTAGTATGTAGTTTCAACTGGTATAACAACTCCAAGAATGCAGTAATCGAACAAGATAGTCTCTCAGTTAAATAATAGTAAAAAAGGAACAGGAAATTTCTGGCAAGTAGATTTTGTTCCACAAAATTTTTCAGAGATCCAGGTTTTATTCCTATTATTACCACACCATTCTCCAGAGCAGCATTGTGCATCAGAAATATAATGCAAACCAAATCAGAAACTTAAAAATCTCTACTAACCACATTCAAAATAAGATAAAATTAATTTTAATGTATTTTATTCCAATATATTTCAGATCTCCAACAGGAGATCTGGATCAATTATTGAAATATTTAACCTTTTTTTTTTCATTTTTCCCCCACCCCTTTAACCTTTTCTTCATACTATATCTTCAAAAATAGGTATATATTTTATATTTGCAACTCATGTCAATTTGGGTTAGCCACTCAGTCTGGACTAGTGTCTGCTATATTGGACTGTGTAGCTATAGAGTACTGCTCTTACATGAATGGTGGATGGTGTCTCATGACCACTATATTTAGTACCACCCTTAGAGATGGGCAGTAGGGACTGCTTCCTTGCCTTTCATGCTGCAACAGGTTCCTGCTCATTTACTCTATGCTTCTCAGCATATGGTGGTAAGCCCAAGAACAAGGGTATATGTGTACCTGAAATCTCTTCTCCTATTTTTAGGCTATAGTCAGAATATCTGGGAACTCAGAATTTCCTTCCAAAAATGTCTTGCCTACGGGGCCAAGACTGTCATTCTAAAGGTAAACTTGACACAAGTGTGTGTACCCATTAACCTAAAAGATGACCATTTGGCTGGGATATAGACAGTGTTGGACATGTGGTTTGGGGTATCCATGTATGTCTGCAGCCAATCTCACTTCAGAATAGTACATGAGGCAGGAATAGTATACTGCTCTGTCATGGACCTTGGGCTGGGTGCCATATTTTCAAGTATTCCCAGTTGTGACACAGAACGTAGAGGAGTGGAAATTCTAGAATTCAACTTGGACTTCCAGGTTGTTGGGAAGATGAAATTATCAGGTTAGAAGGATAATAAAATTATCTTGATACATCTCTTAAATACTTATGCATGTATGCAGATGTCCATTTGAACTCTTACTTCAGTCTCTACAGATGTTAAGGAGGTGTTTGGTTACATCTGTACTCAGCAGGTAGGTAGGAATAAAAGAGGGAAATGTTTTTCCACTCATGTTAAGTGTAATATTCAGGAATTTCAGCCATGATCTCTACTCACAACCCATGATGAAAGCTTAATTACATAGATTCAATTAACTGTGAAAGAAGCAAGGAAATAAAGTACTGAGCTGGAAGCCGTGTGACCAGTTAAAATATCTGTAAATGTATTAATATATAAAAAGGAAAATGAATATTGGGGAATAATTAGAGGTATCAGCTGCAACCCGCCATATGCTTAACATTTCCATCAGCTTTCCTGGTGCTAAGTAATCACACAGACTCTCAAAGTTGAGTCTAGTGTGGAACAAGACAACTAAATAAGCCATCATATTATAGTGTAATGAATCTTCTAATAGTGTTAAACATAATCCAAGCTGCTTTGAAGGGCCAGTAAGAGCAGGAGCCAATATGTTTTTTGGCAAAAGAAAACCTTGTCTAACCTTATTGTTTATCACAAACACATGATTGTATTCAGTGAGTATTTGATGGATGAGTTAGCTTTCATTCGACCCATTAACAAGCATGCCATAATTCTTTGCTTTTACATAGAGTCATTTAGTCATAGATTCTCAGAACATGTAGAAAAAGTTATACCCATTCAACTTCTTAACCAAAAGATAATTCATTATATTTGTTGAATGTCCTCTAGGTTCTGCTTTAACTTCAACTATTTTTCAACAATGTATTAATCTAAGGCCTCGGGGCATTTTGTCTAATAGAGACACATTATATTGTGATACACTTAGCTTTTTGCATCTGTGTTTCCCTTGCTAGAGTGTGGACAACTCAAGACCAAGCTGTAGCCTATTCATCTTTATTTCCTAGCATATGTCCCAGTAGGCAACATAGTAAATACTCGGTACCTAAAAGTGCTTAAACAATTTGTAAAAGATTCATCTTTCATAGATGTGAAAGATCTAACAAGTTCTTCTGCTTTCAACTAAACCCTTAGCCCACTGGAGCCCAGACTTCTCTATAAGCAAACAGAGCTCATAAAGCAGTCATATCATCAATTCCTCTAAATATCCATTACCTGCATGTACAGGAGTTAAATCAAAGGAGAAGAACCCCAGAGTTGTAAAATTCAGAATTTGCATAGGATGGCTGGGTCATCTATTCCTCTGTATCTTAAGAGAGTGAAAGGGAAACCTTTACTATGGAATATAAAGAAATCATCTCTTCCCTTCTCCAGAGGATTTTTTTTAATGAAATAGGATCTATTTTTAACTTTCCTCCATTGCCCTGGAATGTAAACCCAGGGCTCCAGGTGCAAGGATATTTTAAATCCTTCCAGATCAGTCTGCCTTCCAAGGTAAGCTTGTCATTCAGTCCACCCTTTAACCCAAGAGCCAATGTTCTGTGCTTGGGGGAATATGAAAAATAGTAATTTCCCAAACTAGTTGATAAAGTTCAAAAATATTAATAACCATTTGTGAAGTGGTTTTAGTTTTAGAAGGCTTCAGAAATGAAATCTAATCAATCCTATAGATGTTGACTCAATTCATTTGAAGCTATGTTCATGTTATTCCTATTGCAGCTTAAAGATCTCTAGTCCCTTCCTTTACTTTCACTTAAAGAGGCATCTAGAGTTCTATTTTTGTAGAACTCATTATGGTCATTGAGGTGCCAACATGCCTTTTAAAAATAAGGAATTGGCCTATCAGTACCTTTAACTTGAACTTGCCAAGAAAAAAACAGATTTATTAAATTCCATGATCTAGACAAGAACTTGGTATTAATTTTTTTTTTTTTTTTTTATTTATGATAGTCATACAGAGAGAGAGAGAGGCAGAGACACAGGCAGAGGGAGAAGCAGGCTCCATGCACCGGGAGCCCGACGTGGGATTCGATCCCGGGTCTCCAGGATCGCGCCCTGGGCCAAAGGCAGGCGCCAAACCGCTGCGCCACCCAGGGATCCCAAGAACTTGGTATTAAAACAGACTGGTTTATCTGCATCAAAGATGTCTAGATAGACTACTTTGAACATATATAATTGTTTTGAGACCAATAGAGCCATAATACCTTCTTAATTTAATATTTATTTCCATCACTGCAAGTATGTTGAGTTCATGGTCTTTTAAAAACTATTTTACATACTTTTCTTCCCAACTTTCATTTTTGAGCTTACAGTAGATGGAACATGTAAGTTACTAGTACATTAAAATGAGGTAAATGCTATTCTTTTTTTTTTTTTTTTTTTTTTTTTTTTTTAGGTAAATGCTATTCTAACATAGAAATTGGGCTTTCCCATCAGATGGCATGGTCAAGGGTGATTTCCTAGCAGGAGTGATGCTTGAGTAGAAGTTTGAAGGGTAGATTAGGATTTAACTATAGAACGCAAACACAATCCAGCAGAGTTCTCTGCCACTGTCTCATGGGATGGCTTTTACTCCAGTTTGCAATAACACATTCCACATGCCATCAGAAATCTCAGAATAGTCCATTCTGTCCACATTTCCCACAACCTTCTATTTAGGATTACTTAGGCATTGTCTAAGAAGACCAAGGCTTTTTTTCTACTGCGCGCTCTCTCTCTCTCTCTTTTTTTCTTAGCCTTCATTGAAATTCTCCATAATATCCAATCACAGCAATGCAGGCTTTTCGAGCAAGCAGCTGCAAACTCTTCCAGCCTCTGCCCATCACCCAGTTCCAAAACTGTGTCTACATTTTACCTATTCATTATAGCAGCACCCCTACTTCTCAGTTTCTTAGTCCATTCAGGCTGGTGGAACAGAATATCATAGACTAGGTGGTACAAAGGAGAGAAATGTACTTGTCTTCTGGAGACTGAGAAGTAAGACCAAGGTGCCAGGTCATTCAGTCTCTGAGAGTCAATGGACTTTATAGATGGCTGTCTTCTCACCATGTTCTCACATGATGGAAGGAACAAAGGAGCTCCCTGGGATCTCTATTTTTTTTTTTAAAACTTTAATTCCAGTATAATGAACATACAGTGTTCTATTACTTTCAGGTATACAGTACAAGGTTTCAATAATTATTTACATTGCTCTGTGTGCATTATGGTGAGTGTACTCTTAATACCCATCACCTACTTATCCATCCCCTTACCTATCTACCTTCTGGTAACCATCCATTTGTTTTCTGTAGTTAAGGGTATGTTTTTTGGCTTATCTTTTTTTCCTTTGTTTTTTGTTTCTTTAATTCCACATTGAGTGAAATCATATGGTAATTGTCTTTCTGACTTATTTCACTTTACCTAGAAAGCAGAGTGCTGTTATAACTGGCAAGATTTCATTTTTCTTATGGCTGAATAATCCATTGTGTGTGTGTGTGTGTGTATATAATGTGTATATTATATATATATATATACTTATATACGTACACACACACCACATCTTTATCCATCCACTTCTCCATGAATACTTGGGCTGCTTCCATAGCTTGGCTATCGTGAAAAATGCTGCAGTAAATGGGGATGCATAATATCTCTTTGAATTAGTGTTTTTGCATGCTTTGGGTAAATACCCTGTCGTGGAATTACTGCATCATATAGTAATTCAATTTATATTTTTTGAGGAACCTCCATATTTTTCCACGGTGGTTGTACCAGTTGACATTCTGGTGTCTCATTGTGGTCTTAATTGCATTTCACTGAGTGGTGTTGAGCATCTTTTCAGGTGTCTGTTAGATATCTGTATGTTGTCTTTGGGAAAATGTCTGTTCAATTTTTCTGTCTCTTTTAAATTGGATCATTTGTTTTGTGAGCATTGAGTTGTAAAAGTATTTTATACATTTTGCATCCTAACCCTTTATTGGATAGGTCACCGGCAAATATCTTTTCCCATTCAGTACATTGTCTTTAGTTTTGCTTATCTTACTGTACAGGAGCCTTTTATTCCATAGCCCCAATTGTGTGTGTTCTTTTTTTGTTTGCTTGTTTTTGTTTCCCTTGCCATAGGAAACCTTTCTAGAAAAATGTGCTACAGCCGGTGTCAGGGACATTACTGTTTGTGCTGCTTTCTAGGATTTTATTATTTCAGGTCTCAAATATAGGTCCTTAATTCATTTGCAGTTTATTTTTATGTGTGATGTAAAAAAGTGATCCAGTTTTATTCTTTTGCATGTAGCTGTCCAGTTTTCCCAAACCCTATTTGTTGAAAATAGTGTATTTTTCCCATTGCATATTTTTGTCTCCTTTGTTAATGATTAATTAACCATATTATTGTGGATTTATTTCTGGGATCTCTATTATTTTTCCACTGATCTAATGTGTCTGTGTTTGTGCCAGTATCCCAGTGCTTTGATTGCTACAGATTTGTAATATAGTTTGATATCTGGGAGTGTGATATCTCCAGATCTGCTCTGCTTTTTCGAGAGTGCTTTGGCTATTAAGGGACTGAGTGGTTCCATGTAAACTTTAGGATCATTCTAGTTCTGTGAAAAATGCTGTTGATATTTTGATAGGGGTTGCATTAAATATGTATATTGTTTTGGGAAGTTGAGCCATTTAAAAAATCCTTGTTCTCCCAATCAATGAATATGGAATGTTTGTCATTTGTGTTTGTCCTCTTCAATTTCTTTCATAAGTGTCTTATTTGATTTCTCAGCTGACCCCTTCATTGTTAGTAGTTCGTTATTTAACCTGTAGGTACTTATGTGCTTTCCAGATTTTTGTTTATTTTTAATTATTTTTGTGGTAAATTTCTTGTTTCATAGTATTGTGGTCAGAATAGCTACATGGTATGACTTCAATCTTTCTAACTTTGTTGACAGTTGTTTTGTGGCCTTTTATGTGATTTATTCTGAAAAATGTTCCATGTGCATTTGAATAGAATGTATATTCTGTTTTAGGATAATGTTCTGAGGATAGTTAGATCCATCTAGTCTAGTATGTCATTTAAAGTATCTAGTAGTCTAGTATGTCATTTGTTTTTTTGTTTGTTTGTTTTGTTTTCTCCTGTTTGAATGATCTATTTAGTGATGTAAGTGGGGTATTAAAGTCCCCAACTTTTATTATATCACTGGTTTCTTTGCTATTAGCTGCTTTATGTATTGGGTGCTCACGTGTTGTGCATAAATACTTATGACAATTATCTTATCGATTGTTCCCTTTATGATTATACATTGTCCTTCTTTGTCTAAGGTCAGATAAAATAGACTTTAAAAAAAAAGTTAAGTATGGTTACCCTTTGATTTTCATTTCAATTTGCATGATAAATACTTTTCCATCCCTTCACTTTCCATCTGCATGTGTCTTTAAAGTTTAAAATTAGTGTCTTTGGCAGCACTCAGATGAATCATTTTTATCCATTCCATCCCTCTATCTCTTGATTGGAACATTTAGTAGATTTAATTCAAAGTAATAATTGATAGATATATATTGCTGTTTTTTTTTTTTTTCTTATTCTGTGGTTTGCTTTGTAGTTCTTGGTTCCTTTCTTCTTTTGTTCTTCTCCCATGGTTTACTATCATTTATTTAGTGATATACTTGGATTTCTTTTTCTTTTTCTTTTTTTTGCATGGCTGTTACTGGTTTTTGATTTGTGGTTACCGGTAGGTCTGCGTATAACATCCTATTCATATAGCAGTCTGCATTAAGTTGATGGTCACTAAAGTGTGAACCCCTTCTTTATTCCTCTCCACTGTCCCACACATTTCTTGTATAAGGTGTCGTACTTCATATCCTATTTTGTAAATCCCTTGGCTGATTAGTAAAGAGCAATTTAATTTTACTGCTTTTTGTGCTTTCTACTTTTCTTATTCCTGCTTATGGTCTTTCACTTCCACTGAAAGAGTCCCCTTTAATATTTCTTGTAGGGCTGGTGTAGTGGTTATAAATTTCTTTAACTTTTGTTTGGGGAAATCTTTATCTTCTATTCT
This sequence comes from Vulpes vulpes, assembly GCF_048418805.1. Classification (NCBI taxonomy): domain Eukaryota; kingdom Metazoa; phylum Chordata; class Mammalia; order Carnivora; family Canidae; genus Vulpes; species Vulpes vulpes. The sequence goes on along the minus strand of NC_132785.1, from coordinate 25,267,984 downwards.
GAATGATAGCCTTTCTGGATAGAGTATTCTTGATTGCAGATTTTTTTTTTTCTTTCCATGCTTTGAATATATCATACCACTTTCTCCTGGCCTACAACATTCCTGCTGAAAATCAGCTGATAGCCTTATAGGGTTTCCCTTATAGAACTGTTTTGTCTTGCTTTTAAAATTCTTTATCACTGCTTTTGGCTATTTTAATTATTATGTGTCTTAGTTTTAGTGCTCCTTGGTTTGATGTGTGTGTGTGTATGTGTGTGTGTGTATGCCTCCTGAACTTGAATTTCTGTTTCATTGCCCTAATTTGGGAAGTTTTAGGTACTATTCAAACTTTCTGCTCCTTTTTCTTGTACTTCTTTCTGATTCCTATAATATGAATATTATTATGCTTGATGGGGTTGCTGAGTTCCCAAAGTCTGTTTTTTTTCTTTTTCTCTCCTGTTCAGCTTGATTGCTTTCCAAGTGCTCATTCATTCTTCTGGTTCTAGTTTGCTATTTATTCCATATAGGGTATTTTAAATTTCACTTATTGAGTATAATTAACTCAGTAAGAGTTCCTTATGATTTTTATTTTGTTTCTGCCTCTTTTAGGGTCTTAACACTCTAAAGTCCAATAATTTTTTTCTTATGATCATTACTTGAAATTCTCTATCAGGCATATTATCTCCATTTTGTTTAGCACTCATGCGTATTTTTTGTACTGTTCTTTCTTTTGGGACATACTCATCTGCCTCCTCATTTTATCTGTGTTTATTTCTGTGTGTTAGGGAAGTCTGCTACATGTCTTGCTCTTGAAAGCAGTGACCATATGAAAGAGAGACCCTGTAGTGCCCTGCAGTGCAATGTTCCCTGTTCACCACAACCTGATGCTTTAGGGATGTCTCCTATGTGGGTTGCATATACTCTACGATAGTGGCTGAGCTGCTCTGTTTTTAGTCCAGTCATCTGCACTGATCAATGCCTGTTGTAGGTATGGTTTGGTCTTGTTTTGTTAGTAGGCCAGTCTGGGGTCACCTTAATGTTGAGTTGAGTCAGACCAGGTGTTTGTCAGAGATGCAGCAGCATGGAACTGCAGAGCATTTCCCCTACATTGTCCCCTGAGAAGCTTTTGTTGTTGGACAGGTCCTGCCATCAGGACCAGACATCTGCTCCAGCCCAGTGCTGAGTCTTCTGTAGGACTGGTGTCTGAAATTATATTTCACACTCCCTGGGTGGGGGGAGGAGCATCACTTTAGAGTAGTGCTGGTCCCTGTCTGAGCTGCTTGGACATTCTCATGCTGTGGCACTGCTTTGAATGGGCTCCAGCCAAAGATGTATTGAAGGGGTCAGGTTTGTAGGAGAATGTGAGCATGGGGTGTGGTATTCTAGGTCTGTTGTAAGAGGTGAACTGGTGCTAATTTAGAAAACTGAGGCTGGGGTGGGGTGGGGCATGTCTGCAGGATAATGTGAGGGCAATGTCTTTTGTTAGCCCAATAGGTGGAATGAAGCCCCATGTATCTCCCAGGACCTGTTTGCTGTGCTAAGGGTGGGGATTTAGGTCCTCTTGCCTTCCTGGTTCTCCAAAAGTAGAGCCTGCTGATTTTTAAATTTCCAGGTGTGCAGTCTTACTGATTGTGAGAATTTGCAAAATTATGTGCCTCTGATCTTAATGTGGTTTCTGTGTCTGGGGTGCTTGATTTGGGGTTTTTTTCTCCCCTTTTTGCCCTCCTGCTCTCCCTCCCTCCTGTAGATGGTCCCAGTGGTCCACTTAGCCTCAGACCATGTCTCTGCCCTTCCTACTGTTCACTGATTAGCTACATTTCTAACTGGAGGGTCTGTTCTTCCAGTCTTTGGGTTATTTTCTAAGTTATTTACATGGATGTTGGTGTTACCTAGTTGTATCCATCAAATGAAGTGAGCTGAAAGTGCTCCTACTCTTCTACTTTCACCAAGAGTCCAAGAATGCATTCTGTGAGTCCTTTTTTATAAGGGCATGAATCCCATTCATCAGATCTCTGTCCTTATGACCTAATCACCTCCCAAAGACCCTACTTCAAATCCCATTACACTGGGGATTAGGTTTCAACACATGAATTTTGGAGGAATGCAAACATTCAATCTATAACAATTACAAATCAGTAGTTTTGTATTTGTACAAAGACTTTTGGTGAATTTTTACTTGTTCATGTATTAGAAACGTCCTAATGATAGCAGTCATAGTACAACAGGTATAGTAGTACAGTTATATTGGATAGTTGTTGCTATGTATGGAATTAGTAATATATTTTAAAATATGGTTGTATTATTGCATTATAAAATTGCATCTTCAATTGTATGTATAAATCAAAAGGTCATTAAAAGAACCACACTTTAAAAATAGAACTATTATTCAAACTATTATTCAAACTCTAAAATGTATCAAAAGCAGTGGGAGATGGGGGCAGAAAGGGCAAAATAGGTGAAGGAGAATGGGAGACACAGGCTCCCAGTAATGGAATGGATAAGTCCTAGGAATAAGTGGCACATCATAAGGAATATAGTCAATAATATTGTAATAATGTTGTATAGTGACAGATGGTAGCTACACACATGGTGAGCATAGGATAACATGTAGAAATGTTAGACTTTTGTATCTGAACCTAATGTAACATTGTGTGTCTACTATACTCAAGTAAAAAACTTTAAAATATGTTTTTCAGACATACTTAATTGCCAGACATGGATATTGTATAATCTGTCACTTTAATAGTGTTCCCAATATATTCTTATTTCTCTTATCAGTGCTATTAAATGGATTGACCACTCTATACAGAGTATCATTTCTCACCTTTCAGTATGCCAGTGTTTAAATTAATTGAACCTCAGGGACAACTTACATTACATTTCCAATTTAAAATAAATATGTTGATATAACTTCTTGCTATTTCATTAATTTAACCATACCAAGTAGATTTATTTAGGGTTTTTTTTCAGTAATTTGTAGAAATGTAGTTATTAATGGATCTTCTAAATATTTTAGAAAAAAATATGAAGCACATTTTCAATGCAAATGTGACTTTATGTGAAGGTAAACTTTTTATTTAAAATGAAAATATTTGTATTTAAATATCAGTGAAGATTTAGAGTCAATAAACGAACCTTCAGGTAGCCCCAAAGTTAATGTTTAATAAGAAGGACTCTTAAATCTACCAATGCTATAAGTCTTCTTGGTTAGCTTAGAAAGTCTAGATGTGTTGCCTTTCACTTGATCACCAGTAGTGGATTAGAAAACCTAGCTGTACAAATTCCTGCTAGTTTTATCATTAAGACCTTGGAGTTACTTGCTCTGTCCCCATTTGAGCAAGTGAGAGGACATTAAGCATATTTTCTAAAATCCATTAATAACTCAGAAATATGTACCAGTTTATTGTGGGGGGATCTGTTTGATATACATTTTGTAAATATTTTTCAGCAGAGTAGAAAAGAACCAGAACTCTATACAATCTTACCACTTTTAGAAAATTTCTAAATTCCATTTATAGAGAAGTAAGCAAACACACAATTTATATCCATATGTACTGTCCAAGCATCCCTAGTCTGTCATATATGCAGGATCTCATAAAATGGACTTTCTAAGAGTAAGTGTATTTACATATGTTACATGTTTTTACAAAGTTGAATGTGTTGACTTTATGATTTTTATAAAAATGGTATGCATATTGGAATTCAAAATTGCTCAAATAAGATTACAAATTTTGTAAATTTTCATCAAATAGTTGAATTTTGGGCAATGTCATTTACTTTTGAAGGCCACTAAAAGTTTACTTTTACTAAATAGACTTATTTAGTAAAATAGATTTTACTACTAATGCAGACACACATATTCAGAGATTAAAGCCCAGTTATTTTCAGGGATACAGTTCACTTAGTAATTAGCAATGATTAAAAAAAAAATAGTCTGCCAAACTGTTTCATCTTGAGGGTTCTCTGCTGTGTGTTTCTGCATGTGTCTGGGGATGTGTGTGTGTTTGTAAACATGCATATCTATCTATACCTACATTTGAAACTACATGGTGCATAAGTACAAATGAATAAAACCAACATATGTCTATATTTTAAATTTTTATGGAGGTTAGTTAACATACAATGTTATAGTAGTTTCATGTGTACAACATAGTGATTCTATAATTTGATGCATTATGCAATGCTCACTGTAAATATCAATATCTGTATCGTTAATATCTGTCACGATACATTAAAATATTGACTATGTATGTCATGGTTGTTGTACTTACCTTTGTGACTCATTTTATAACTGGAAATTTGTACTTCTTAGTCTCCTTCACATATTTTTGCCCATTCCCCATTTTCACATATTTTTGTCCATTCCCCATTTTGCCTATTCCATTGCTCTTTTCTGGCAACTCCCAGTTTGATCTCTGTATTTGAGTCTGGTTTTGTTTTGTTGTTGTTGTTTTAATTCATGAGAGACACAGAGAGAGAGGCAGAGACATATGCAGAGGGAGAAGCAGGCTCTCTGCGAGGAGCCCGATGCAGGACTTGATCCCAGGACCCCGGGATCATGCTCTGAGCCAAAGGCAGATGTTCAACTGCTGAGCCAGTCTTGTGTCTGGTTTTAGTGTTGTTATTGTTCATGTTTTGTTTCTGGTTTTCCTGGGTCCCATTTATAAGCGAAATCATGCAATATTTGTCTTTGATCTGTTTCACTTAGCATAGTACCCTCTAGGTCTGTCCATGTTGTCACATATGGCAAGATTGCATTCTTTTTAATGGCTCAGTAATATTCCATTATGTATGTTTATCACATCTTTATTCATTCTTCTGTTGATGGGTGCTTAAGTTGTCTCTGTATTTTGGCTATTGTGAATAATGCTGCAGTGAATACAGAGGTCCATTATCTTCTTAAGTTGGTGTTTTTATTTTTCTGGGTAAATACTCAGCTGAATTTTATGGTATTTTTGTTTTTGAGGAACCACCATATTGTTTTCACAGTATTTGCATCAATTCCTATTTTCCCCAACAGTTACATGATAGTTTCCTTTTCTCCACATCCTTGTCAACTATTATTGTTTCTTACCCTTTTGATACTAGCCATTCTATCAAATGTGATATGAATCATTGTGGTTTTTGTGTTTCCCTGATGATTAGTGATGTTGAGCATCTTTTCTTGTGTCTTTGGCCATCTGTATATCTTTAGAAAAACATTTATTTAGGTCCTTTGCACATTTTGTTATTATTATTTTTATTTTTTTAATTTATTTTTTATTGGTGTTCAATTTACCAACATACAGAATGACACCCAGTGCTCATCCTGTCAAGTGCCCCCCCCTAGTGCCCGTCACCCATTCACCCCCACCCCCCGCCCTCCTCCCCTTCCACCACCCCTAGTTCGTTTCCCAGAGTTAGGAGTCTTTATGTTCTGTCTCCCTTTCTGACATTTTTTTAATGTGTGTATCTGTGTTGAGGTGCATGAGTTCTTTATATATTTGGGACTTTAACCACTTATCAGATCTATCATTTGCAAATGTCTTTTCCCATTCAGGAGGTTGCCTTTTCATTTTGTTGGTTTCTTTTATTGTGCAAAAGCTTTTTAACATGGTAAAATCCCAATAGCTTATTTTTGTTTTTGTTTTCCTTGCCCAAAGAACTAGATCCATAAATATGTTGCTAAGGGTGATCCAAGAGTTTACTGCCTAAGTTTTCTTTTCGGGATTTTATGGTTTCAGGTCTCACATTTAGGTCTTTATTTGGAGTGTATTTGTGTATGGCATAAGAAAGTAGTCCAGTGTCATTCTTTTGCATATAGCTGTGAAGTTTTCCCAACTGCATTTTTGAAGAGTTGGTCTTTTCACCATCATATATTCCTGTTCACTTTGTCTTGGATTAATTGACTCCATGAGTGTAGGTTTATTTCCAGGCATTCTCTTCTGGTCTGGGGATCTGTGTGTCTACTCTTGTGCCAGTACAATACTGCTTGATTACTATAGCTTTTCAACATATCTTGATATCTGGGATTTTGATACCTCCTGCTTTGTTCCTCTCAAGATCACTTTGGCTATTCATGGCCTTTGTGGTTCTGTACAGATTTTAGGATTATTTTAGTTCTGAGAAAATACTATTGACATTTTGATTGGAAATGCATTGAATCTGTAGATTGCTTTGGGTAGAATGGACATTTTAATAATGTTTTTCTAATCTGTGAGTGTGAATGGTATCTATTTATGTCACCTTCAATTTCTTTGATCAATGTCCTATGGTTTTTAGAATATAGGTCTTTCATCTGTTTGGTAAAATTATTCCTAGATATTCTTTTTGATGCAATAGTAAATGGGATTTTTTAAGTGTCTTTCTGCCACTTTATTATATAGAAATATCACAAATTTCTGTGTATTGATTTCCTACAACTGTACTGAATTCATCTATTCTAATATATAGTTCAGGTCCTTTGGTTGGTTGCTTTTTAAAATTTTTTATTTATTTTTTTTATGCTGTATCGTGTTATCTACAAATAGTGACAGTTCTTTTTCTTACCAATTTGGAAGCCTTTTATTTCTTATTGCTGCAGCTAGGACTTTCACTAATATGTTGGATAAAAGTAGCAAGTGACTGTCTTGTTACTAATTTAGGGGAATGGCTCTCTGTTGTTCAACGCTGGGTAGGATGTCAGCTGTGAATTTGTCATATGTGGCCTTTATTTTGTTGTTATGTTCTCTCTACACTCACTTTTAGTTGAGAGTTCCGATCATGAGTGGATATTGAATTTTACCAAATCCTTTTTCTGTGTCTATTGAGATGTGGATTTTTATCCTTCATTTTGTTAGTGTGATTTATCACATAAATTTTGTAGATAAAGGACCATCCTTGCATCCCTGGAATAAATCCCTCTTGATTGTGGTGAATCATCTTCTTTATGTGTTGTTGAATTCAATTTGCTAATATTTTGTTGAGGATTTATGCATTGTTGTTCATCCAGGAATATTGGCCCATAGTTTTCTTCATTTCTAATTTTAAAGTCTTTTTTTTTCACTAAATAAGTCTGATAAAACTTTATCAGATTTATTAAAAAAGAAAAAATAGCTCTTTTCTATTTTGATCTGTTTTATTTCTGCTCTGATCTTTATTTTTTTTTCCTTCTATTAATTTTGGAATTTGTTTTTATTTTAGTTCCTTCAAGTGTAAGGTTAGAGTGCTTGTTTCTTTCTTGAAAGAGACATGTATTACTATAAACTTCCATTTAGTACCGGTTTCTTTGTGACACAAAGATTTTGGACCATTGTCTTTTCATTTTCATTGGTAAGTATGTCTTGACATCCTCATGTCTTCACTGATCCACTGGTTATTCAGTAGCCTCCATGTGATTGTGAGATTTGCGGATTTTTGTTTGTAATTTTTAGTGTTTTATTGTTGGGATCAGAAAAAAATTCTTGATAAGACTTGGGAGACGTTTCATGGCCTACCATTTGATCTATCCTGGAGAATGTTCATGCACTTGAAGAAAAAAAGTCTGTATTCTATCTTTGGATAGAATGCTGATCTGATAAATCTATCTGATAAATAGATCTGGTCTAATGTGTCCTTCAAAACCACTATTTCCTTATTGTTTTTCTGTTTGTATGATCTATCCATTAATGTAACTGGGGTGTACTGTATATTTTATAGATATATCCATATATATATATGGATATATCTATATCTATATATATCCTCCTGTGTGTGTTCTTACGAAAAAACAAAACACATTAAGAACTATATATGTAACAAGAGAGCAAGACCACATTAATATGTTTATGAAAAGAAACTTAAAGAAAATATTCCTTGAGAATGGCAGGAGAGAGAAATCCAGGTAAAAAGTAGTGTAAGTTACGCAGAGAGAATGTGCGTGGTATGTGCCTTAAAAAAAAAAAATGGCTGTAATTAAGCTCTCTAGAAGCAGAATATTAGAAAATAAAGAGAAATTATAAAGCACTAAAGAGTTTAAGATTGAATTTGAAATCAAATATTTTGAAATTGGAACATCTCTATTTTAAGATTTTAATATGCCAACTACGTACGTATCCTTGGACAATTGGCTCACTCTAAGATTGTGTCTATATACATAGAATAAGGTTAATAATGGTACCTCCATCACAGTAACATAGAATCAAAATAGTATCAGCTGCTGACTAATTTTATAAGGTAACTTTTCTTTTTATGAGGATAGCCTTGAAAAAAGAAAGGGATAGGACCATATACATACACATCTGGCAGATGTTGAGATAGTCTCATATGGAGGCTAAGAATTTATCCTCTATACTGTTTACTGTTTTCTAATAGAAAATCAAATGACTTTAAACAAAGTCTTTGCAAAAGATTGTAAATGTTTCTTCTTTGAAACTGTATTTGACACCAGTAGTTAAGATACTTGGGAAATCTAGAGAGAAATGAAGTTGCAAAGGCCACAGAGCAAATGACAAAAGGGTACTTTCAATCCAAACAGGTGAATATGCCAACTGGTGAGGTGAATGTCATGGCTGATAGATTTTTCCCAAGTTTAAGAGAGGAGGAAAATAGATATTCAATGTGTGTGGGTATCAATGACATTGACACAAGATATCAATGTGTGTATCACTTTAATACTAGGAAAAATGAACTGACCCTGAAAGGGTTCTAAAAAGTAATAATTTTTAAGTAACTTAATAACTTCTCCCAAATTAGCTTTTTTGCTGTAGCAGTCTATCCTTTATTTTCAATCATGATTTCTTCAAATTTGAGTCCAGTTTTTAAGCATGATTTTTTCTGCATTTTAGAAATTGAAACTTAGATATAGACATGACAAAATTACTTTGTTTAGCTTGAAACTCATGTTTTTCTTTCTGCTTGAACAATTGAACTATAACTAGCTTTTTTTTTCTATTGACAAAATGTCCTAAATCAGCACCACATATCCACACACAAATTGCATTAAACATTTTTTACTCTTTATCAGTAGAATACATTTCATTCTTGCAGAATTGAAGGATGTTAACTTCTAAACAAGATTGCTGACATTAGTGGGAACGTACTGAACAGGTCCTGTCCCTCTCTACATTCTATTCTGTCAGAATATAATTAAGCAATTAGACATGACAGTGTGTATTGTAATGTAGGAATAACACAGATCCTTGGATATGTTGTGCAGTACAAGACTGAATTCCATTAGTTCTCTCCCCTTCTTCTCTGCACCAGAAAAAATAAAAATAAAAAAAAAAAAAACCACCACACACACACACACACACACATGCACACACACCAACTTATTTACAAGAATAAAACTTACCCTTGACTGAGCACTCCAACAGAACAAGTCCATGTCAGGTCACTTTTGATGGATTATGGTAAAGTTGGAGAAAAGCAAAGGCTACATGTTGGGTGGTTATATTTTTCTTTACAAAAACATGAAATATGTTATTTTGCCTCTAGCTATTAAAGTCAGTTGGTATACTAGAGATGCTATTTTAATTCCATCCTAAAGTATGAATTTTCTACAGTGTCACAGGTTTCCAAGTAACCCTCTAAATATAATAATGTAAATTTTAGTTCTTAAATCTTAAGTCATTTAACCTTTTTCTTTGAAGGCTTGATTCTTGTCCCTGCATAAAATTTATTAAAAGGAATATCATTGAATGTATCTGTTCCAAATATGAATCATAACTTAAAAATAGGTGTTTATTTCCATATGAATATGTTTGAGAATTTAAATTTATAGAATGAATATACATGTTCTATGACTCTGATAAGATTAGACATATTTTTAAATGTATAAATGTATGCACGTCCAAATTTTACCATATACTGAAATATAACCATGTGAAGGCTATATGTAATATTAAATAGAAAGATGACAGCTTAAATTTTTAAATCTTTAAAAATTTTAAATTTAATCCTATTTAGTTGCAATAGAAAAGTATGAATATTGATAAAACTTTAAAATAGCATCTGTGAAGGCAAAGACTTTTCTAAAACAAAGAATATTCCTAACTTATTTATAGGAGTAATATTTACAGTTGACTGTGAAACTATGGAACAAGTTAATTACCGAACCATTCTGTAGTGTGTATGTATTTGTTGAAACTTGTGTGTGTACATATAAATATACATATATCTGTAGATTTACAGACTATATAACCAAATTTGTACATAAATTTATTTGAGAAGACCTGTGTATGCACATATAGGCTTATATACATACACATATGTTGGGCATGTGTAATACAAGTAAAGGTAGAAAAACTAGATGAATATATTTATGCTAAATTGGATATAATAATTCAAGTATGTATTTATTCATACAGGACCTGAAAATAATCCTGATGTTAGTAACCACTTGCGAGAACTTGAGCCAGTTACTAAACCTCTTAAAAGAATATATATATATAATATTAAAAGAATATATATGTTAAAGGAATATATAATATAAATATAATAAAAATATAGTAATTTTTTTGGAGGGAAGATTAGTGGGGATAAGAGTATCCAGAATAGTGGCCAAATATAATAAGAACCAAAATCACTTCATGGGCTTGAAACCAGCACAATCCATCAAAAGGGTTTCATGCTGAGTATTTAATCTCTGCAGTTATGTTTTGAAATACTTATCTTTTATCTTTGAATCTGTGCTTTAAGTGAAGTGGGGCAGCAGAATATGAACAGGGTGAGAGCTGAAGCCTGGGCTCAAGTACAACTCCCCTCCCTTTGCCTCTCAGGGGTGAGGGTGGGTTTTTGAGGGTGGGGACAAGCCTCTCCTTACAAATCTCCTGAGTGTGGTTTGTCTATTTGCATAGCTTTGGAGCCCTCCAGCAATGGGCCCAGGAAACCAGAATTGAGTAATGTCAGTAATTCTGCATAGAGAGGAATACTCTATTTCCATTTAAGCCTGTCATTGGACACTGTAAAAATGAAAGGTAAAATCCATGTTAATTTAAATTGTTCTTAGAACCATATTAAATAGCAAATAAAAAGTAAGTTGAAAGAGGGAGGAAATGGGAGAGGAGGGAGTGAGACAACAAGGAAAGGAGAGAAGTTTTATGTATACCATTAATGGTAATTTTTTTAAAAGGGACCAGCCGTACTCATTTTGTACAGGGGCTGAACCCAAATGTGTTTTTTCATATTATAAAGATTTTTTTTAACTTAAAGTGCACTCTGTGGCAAATTTGGACAATTCTGTCCTTGGTTTTACTTTAATTTTCCCGCTTTGATTTTCAAAATTAAGGCTTTCTTTTTAAACTTGAATAAATGCATTATATACACAAACGTTTGGTCAAAATAACAATTCTCCTTTATATTTCTGATGAACAGTGAACATTTTTGATGAGAAAATAGTAGATAAATATGGAATAAAGCTGTAAGTGTGCTATGCAAATGATGAATAGTAAATTGGACACATTGATTGGATTCTTAGGTGTAATAGAAAAAAAAGTCTGTCAACTAAGTTTTTGACAGGTGTCAAATACACAACTATTTTAAATGAGATTAAGTAATTGGCAGAAATGCTATGTGCACTTTTTATATTAAGTATAATACCAGGGACTTTTTACTGTTATGAAGACTACTTCCATGATTGATAGATGAGTTCTTCAGGTCACTTGCTTTTCAAAAACGTGTCCAAATTCAGTACTAGATTCAAGGATTCTACAATGTAATCTATATTTTGTAAGACCATGGTAGCACTGCATACTTCATTCTATAGGAGTAATGCATTACTTGTAGGCTGAACATACAATGCCATGCTGCTGCTGTATCTTAGTGTGACCATTCAAACTTTAATATTACTATGAGAGGAAGAGATCTAGATGTGGGTTAAAGAGTCACAAGTTCAAATCACAACTCAGTCTTACTATCTGTGTGACTTTGAGCAGGAAATTAGCATTACTGAATCCTGGTTTTGTGATCTGTGAAATGGGTATAACATTTTCTGTATTTTATGCATAGAATGTAGATATTTATAGAAGAAATCATAAATGTAAAAACACTCTGTAAGCCTTGATAGACTATAGAATTGAGAGTTTCATTAATAATGGAATGATTTCCACTATGGGCTCAATTTGTACTTATCCAGAAAATAACACTGGTAACCCATTGTGTTATGACTGGTGTGTACAAGTGAATAACCATGTATATATGTTTATATTTACTTTTGGTCTAAGATGAGTTAATTGTAGCAAGAAATACATGAAAATAGTTGTTGAGACCTAAAATTACTGGGGAGAAATGAAAGAGTTTCTAACTCAAAGTGAATTGTCTGACAATACTGTTGCGATGAGGAGGGGGCATTTGAATTGAGTTTTTCTGGTTGAAAAAGTTTGCCAGGGAAAGTAAATTTTAAGGCAGAGATACCGCAAATAAAAAGTAAGGGGCTTTGTATTTGAAATGGCAATGGGAGACCATTTGAAGGGTTTCGAATAGGAAAACATAATGTACTGTATACTTTCAAATGATCACTTTAGCTGAAGTGTAGACAATGATTGGAGAAGGTGCCTAATTGGAGCAGATGCAATAGGAAGCTACTGTGGCAGTCCTAATGAGAGGATATTGACTTGGATGCAGGACTGCTGTGTACAGTTGTATAGTGTGCATACTGCACAGATCTATGTGGTGCCATTCTTGTAGACTGCAAAGTGATTGGATTTCTGTAGAGTTGTACAAGAAAAAAAAAGTCTACAACCGTACATAAAGATCCTGCCTGGAGCGGGTGATATTGGAAATGGTGACAATTGGCAGAATCAAAGCACAGTTTAGAATAGAAAAATATGCTTTTTAATTGTATGGACGTTGGTAGAGAAAAAAGGAAGAATTCCTATTTTAGAACTTGTCATATTTGTTGTTTAATTCTTAACTGGTTCTATGCTTTCTTTTTCTATTAATTATTCTAAATAATTGAAGAATTCTTTAAATCTGTTAAGATGGCTTGTATATATTTTTGATCCCCTGGACAAATATGTGCCATATGTATATGGTGCAAGTTTGGTTTGTCAACATGGAAACATTTTGAAAAGATTAGCCTAACAAATTAGAAACATTATGATCTTTCAAAAACTCAAATAATACACAGTAAGTGATCAATAACTATTTATTGATGATGATGCTGTCTGCCCTTTGAGGAGCTGTTAATACAATGCAAACCATGTGCTTCTGAAATCACTTGAATGGGATATTTAATAACATGATTAGACTAATTTGCTGCAAGATTGAAATTCTTCTCTGGCATTAATGTCGACTATAGTGTAGGCCTCTAAAAGTCACAGTGGTACACAATGCTGTTTTTTGAAAATAAGCTTTTGTAGATTTATAGAATATGGCATTGAGATATTGATTTAACCTATTAAATTCAAAATGCTGAGATCCCAAGCCTTTTCTACTTTTCGTTCTGCCCAACAAATCACAGCATGTTGATTCTTTATAGGGTTTAACACATTAACTTGGTCTTATAGGATTGGTATTTAAAAGCAACAAAAAACTTCATTGTAAGGAGAATCTTCAAGGTTCCCTTTGAGAGGCCTGGCAATTGATTCAATATTTCAGCGCTGTCACTCTGTAATCTGTTGGTGTTCGTAATTCTTCAGAGATACCGTAAAGATTAACCAAATAGTTTGTAAAGTATTTTATCTCTTCAAATGCAAGTTCTGTGAGCTGAACATTTAGAAGCCTCATTATACAGAGGCTATACTGTGCCAGAGCTCTTAAACGGTTAGTAAAACCACTTAAGTGTTGTACTTTATCACTGCTGTCTTGATAATGCAGGGCTGTGCCTATCATATCAGTTTTTGTCTCTTCAAGACTGTTTAAGCATAGTACTATTTATATTTGACATTTATCAGAGTTATAGTGATCCTTTTAAATTTGGAGAGTATAGAATTTTTACTTCATCTATCACATACTATTACCTAATGTCAGACTCTATATAAGCACAACCCAGAATTACACAAAGAGCAGTTCTGTTTAACGTACAGCCGGTGTGTAACAACAAATCTCCCAAAGTTTTGCTCTATGACCTAATGTGTTCTCCCAAAAGAGCTTCAAAGTATAGGAAACTTAATTAAGCTACTTAAAGTAGTACCTCCTATCAGTACAACTTCCTGGATCATTACCATAAAAGAACATTAATTCCAGAATGTAGTTTCTTCTAGAGAAGTCTTTAATTTTTAGAAGAGAGAAAACAGGCAATTCTAAATTCTGAAGAACTTTAATTCTACCTTTAGGAAGAAAGAGGTGATGAAATAGAGTTGTAAGGGAATTCTGTAGTAACCACACACTGTTCTTTCGAGTGGTAGGGGAGTCACTAGATCTTCATTCACAGCTGCTCACAAGGTTCTAGGGGCAGTCTTGCTCAGGAAGGGACTATCACTGAATTTACTGAAAGGAAAAACTGTCCAATTACTTATAGGCTAGCTTTCTTTCTTTCTTTCTTTCTTTCTTTCTTTCTTTCTTTCTTTTTTTTTTTTTGTTTTTTTTTTAGGAAAAAACTTTAATCTGGTATAACTTAGTTGTAAAACATTTCTTTTTGCCATAGAGGATATTCTGGGGAAGTCCTCTATATATTCTTTGGAAAACAATTCAAATTTTGTCATACAACTCACATTAAATATATAATCTAGCTTCATGACATCAAAGAAGATTACTGAGAATAACTTTTCTTACGGACTATACGTTTGCCAAAGTACTTCATAACGTTAAGAGTTTCTGATGTAAATATATCAAAACAAATATACCACTGAACTAAAAAGGTAGTGGAAGCAGGTGAATTAAATAAGAACAGATACATAAAAATAGGAATACAATGTTAACAAAAAGGTCTAGGTATTGTAATTATGCATTAAGAATATATAGTGCTTTTATTTCACCCAAATACTGGTTTTTAGTCAAGATAGAATATCTTTTTTTAATCATGAACATTTTAATCAGGAAGTTATCATTTTACTCAAAATGTTTTAGGCTACTTGTCACTTGGTCATCTTTAAATACTCTTCTGTATTAAAAGGAACACCTTTCATAGACTGTGTTTTTTAATATATCTTCTGAAAAATATTTTTATAAATCTCTCTATTCCAGGGTATAAAAACTATCCTCTACTACTGACAAAGATTTTAGATGGCCTGTAAATCTGAAGTTTAGTTTAAGACTCCATTTATATAAGAATTTGATTTCTTGGGATCCCTGGGTGGCGAGGCGGTTTAGTGCCTGCCTTTGGCCCAGGGCGCGATCCTGGAGACCCGGGATCGAATCCCACGTTGGGCTCCTGGTGCTTGGAGCCTGCTTTTCCCTCTGCCTATGTCTCTGTCTCTGTCTGTCTCTCTCTGTGACTATCATAAATAAATAAAAATTTAAAAAAAAAAAGAATTTGATTTCTTTACACTATCTATAGATATCTTTTAAAGTCTCTCTTGCTGAAGTTTCTGCTTACATTTACTCTTTGCTACATATTTAAGATACATTTTGTAATGTGTTTCCTTTTTGACAAATATGTTAAATTGTAACATTTATCATGAGAATGATATTTTAAGAGGCCCTGTATATCAGGTATACCATAACCATAATGCTACTTTTCAGAGGTTTTCTATTTGGACAAATAGGGAATAATTTAAGCATTAGGGAAACTGAGGGACAGTTTATGAACATCTTAAGAGTGAAAATAAGAGTCCTCTCGTTAGATATAATTATTGGTAGCAAAATCTGATACCTCAAAAGATAATTTTTAAAAGCCTGAAATAATGTGAATCCTTGTAAACCGGTAAAAATTAAAAATTAGTGTTCAACTAGTTGGAGTATTCAGTATTTCATAGGTAGTATTGAAAATTTATAACACTTGATAAAAAGTTACACTTTACCAGAATTCTGTGATCAAGACAATCAAAGGGGAAAAGCGCCACCTATTGATGAGAATATGCAAATTATTTGGTCTTTGAACTTAGCTATGTAAACTGCATTGGAGTGAAAGAACTCACTAGGTTGAGTATTTTTAGCTCTTTAGTATGAAATCCTCTAAGTCCTTTTCATTCTGAGGAATATGATCATTGCACTTAAGTATATGTTCAATGCATCTGTAAATCCTGTCTTAATTGGTTTTATTTACTGATTTTTTGCCATATTGTCTTTATGAACAGCAAATCACAATGCTTCTGACAGTATGTTTGGATATCTTCTGAAATAATGAAACATAAACACCTCTCCTTTTTATTGAACAATAAACTTTATAAATAGAAAAGTGTTCATAATCCTGGGAATCTGGTGTTTAAAAAAATAATCAAATTTTAATGAAATTGTTAGATGGAGGTCAAATGTGAATTGCCTGACATGACATCATACATGTAGCTTAATGTGTTTAATGTGTATAATTATAAATAGTCATTAGCTACATATTTAACTTTAAAATCTTAAGGCTTGATAATGAACACTTAATTCATTGAGTGACATTTCAACAAATCGTATTAAAATTCATGGACCGTGTAGGCTGTGTGAAAAGGTAACTGTTAGTATTTTAAAATAAGCTTTTATGTCTTCGTAGACTTGAGAAAGATTGACCTTCATGTGGGAGATCTCGTTCTTCTGTTACATCCCCAATATCAATAGAAAAGTGTTCTTCATCTACACTAGTGTCTCATATCCTTTGAGTGCCTGGGAGATTATCGGACCTAAATCCTGAATATATTTACAGGCAGAAACTGCCCTCAATCTCCGAAGTTATGGGGAAACAATTTAGAGTGAAACTTTAGTATAGTTCTCGCTCAGCAAAATCACTGAGCCTTTACAAAAGAAACAATACTGTTATGCAGTTGAAAGAACTATAGAACTGTAATTGTGACTAATTAGATTAAAGTGTGCTAAAATTTTCCTTAAATGGGATTTTGAAGATACAATGTTTAGAAAGAAGAAATCTCCATGTGCATTTATTTTTCTAAAGACAATGTATGACGTTTATAATTTGTGTATCTGTTTTACCAAATGTGATTGTAATGCCTCCATTTTACTAGTCTCACTGTGAAACTTTGCAGGTTATCTTTGTTCTTTTCCAGATCAATAAAGTAACAGCAGATAACTATTAATATATTTCTTTGCATCTGCACAGTGAAAACTTTAAATATTAAAACGAAATATTGCAGCCCATATATCATCTACTCTTACAAGACAAGAATGACAGTATTAAGATGCACATTCAGGATAGCACTCTTTCTACTTTGAACGCTGTCAAGAACAAAGTGCTTTACAGACTTAAAATAAATCTAGGTACTAATCCATTGAATTTCTGACAACAGGAGCCCAAGGTTTCCATGCACTTAGCTGAGTACTGCATAAGAGCTTGTGCATTATTTATGTCCACTAATGGTGTTGCAATGCGCTTTGTGTGAAGCAGTGACAGTGCAATCTGCTAAGATAGCTGCTGCTGTGGACAAAGCCATACATTTTCTTGAGCTTGAATTTTTGACAGAATACTCTATTAATGCCAATTCTGCTTAAGTAAATGCTGAACAGGGGTCAGTTGTTCCTTTTTTCCCCCTTCTCTTATTATTTAAGAAAACAGTGCCATAAAATTGAAAATGATGTTCTGAGGTTTGCTGAATTTTTCAGTACAATAGTAGCCGATAAAGGTCACTCTACTTTTTTTGTCTACTTTTATGATTTCGTGTGATGGTCCACAGACTCAATAGGAAAGCTCTTAGCACTAGGAAAGGGAGGTGCTATTAATTCTAGTTTCAGTGCCATTATACTCTTCAGTGGATCAATAGAATTAAATGAGCTGAGATATTAGGAAAATATTGAAAAAAGCAGGAGGGTTGTATTGTTTGACCAGGGTTGGGATGAGTTGAAAATAAAGAACCATCCATGGCAGCTGTCAATAAATCAGGAAAACTATACTCTTACAAAATAGAGTACAGCAGGAGACCTCAAGTCTTAAATGCCTATAATATCTGTTGTGGTTTCTCTAATTAAACAGTTTTTGAAATATCCATTGCAGTTTTCTTTTATCAGGTAGATTTTAAAGTGCTCACAAAGGGAATATTCCTCAAGTTACATGAGTAAAGACAGTTCTGTTCACAAACTTCACAATATTTTGGTGCATGAAGCACATCAAAAAAAGTAGGGAGATATTTCTGATGCTAAAATTCTTTTTTACTTTTTTAAAAATTGTATTTATTCATGAGAGAGAGAGAGAGGCGCAGAGATACAGACATAGGGAGAAGCAGGCTTCCAGCAAGGAGCCCAATGTGGGACTCAATCCCAGATCCCAGGATCACACCCTGAGCTGAAGGGAGATGCTCAACCGCTGAGCCAGCCAGGCATCCCCAGATGCTAAAATTTCTTGATTCTGCTCATCTTGGATATCTCTCTAGCATACAACTTTTTACATTAGAAATATATGGCTGATTTTTCTCCCCTATATTATGGTAATGTTTTGCCATTTAAATTATAAGTCAATACATTTTAGCTTTCTTAATGTCAAAACATAAGTGTTTTAGCTAATAAGGGGACATATTAGATTACACATTAGTAATTGTCCTTGGAACAGATAAGAGCAGGAAAGACTTCAATCCTTGAAAGAGTGAAGTGTGCAGCACGATATAAAGTGGGTCACAAGCATGTGTTTAATTCTTCTGTCATTAAGCCTTACTAGAATTTGGCCATATTTTAAACTGATCTTGCAGTGATAAATTTAGGATTCTTGTGATACGTTCAAAGCTAACTTCAAAAATTTTGAGAAAAATATTTTTTAATGTGTCTAAGATGGCTGAGTCTGCAAATTGCTTATCCATAGAAATAGTCTCTTTATATTGGGCATAGTTCTAGACGTGTTCCTTCTGCCTTTGTGGTTTGGTGTGGGCATTTCAAGAAACAAAAGAATTGTGAAAGTAAGTAGTATGTGACTTTTCTAGGTTAAGATATTTAAGTAGTGACTCTGCCTCCTCATACCTTTTTCTCCCCCTTCCACCTGAATGGGTGAGAATGATAGTAGGAATAGTAGAGATACAAAAAGGGAGACACAAGGGCACTGGAATAGCTATCAATTGGGACATATGCTTGTTCTGTTATGAAACCAAGGATGATCATCAGTTGGGTCACTGAGTTAGTTGAGTTTGGTTTGTTACCACTGCTTAGGCTTCCCCAAAATAACAGGGACGGTATTATATAAAAAGGTCAGTAGTCGTTGTAAAAGTTAAATATGTAGCTCATGTTACTTTTGCACTTCTGAGTTTTTCGGTTTGACATGTAGTAATTTATGCTCTGGTTTTCCCTTTCATGTCTTCGAATTTGTCCTTTTGTGAGAAGTCCTCTCCTATTTGAGATAGCCCAAATGAGTTTAATTTGACGATATTTTCATTTAGGCTATGTATATATATGCATTGCTAGCAGAATGAAATATAATTGGAAGATCACTTCATTTGTTCTGCAAAAAAAGTTATTTTAATCATCTTTCTGAACCAAAAATTACAGTTCTCACTCTTGAGAAGAAAAGCAAAGTGTTGATTTCTCTGAAAGAAACCTTTACAGTTGAGCACAAGTTTGTATTGGGACAAGACTGAATAGGAATTTAGGATTTCATTTGCTCTAACTTCATGTAGATGTATTCTGATCTCTATTGATTTTTGATAAGGTTTCTTAAAGTTGATAAAGAAAAATTGGTTGAGGTAAATGATGTCAGAACTTGGCAATAACCCTTACATCCATCTTAAATTGAAGACCAAATTTTAAGAGAGCATACTGAACTTCTGAAAGAAGAATTAATTAGAAAACATAAAGTTGTTTTAACAATGATTGTTTTTCTTTCCAGTTTTAAAGAAATGATAATTCCATAGAGGTAAAAAATATAAGTTCCACCATCTATAACCTCTTTTCTCAAGCCCTAGGATTTAGATTTCATAGTATGATGTTCTTCTATGTATGTCCTTGACATCAGTTTATATGTACTTTTTAAAAAATGATAGAAGTAATCTTCATATGTACCTATATACTTATCAGATGTTAGTTTTCCAAAGTTCTAATAATTTAATATGTGTATATATGTGTTTAATATATATAGACACATATTCTTATGTATTGTATATATATATAATCAATATCTGGATTAATAAGTAAAATGTTGGTGTCAACAAGTATACGTGAGATTTTGGTTTCCCAGGAACTATTTTTAACTCTTAAACTTCCATATCCCAAAGCACTGATGCAGCTTAACATCTTATAAAACATGTTAACCAAGAGAAATAAACAGATTTCTAACAATATCTTCTTCAGTTTGAAACTCTAAAATGGAGTATAAAGGCAGTGACGCAAGAATTCCTGTGACCCTCATAACTGCTAATATGGCAAATGTCAGCCCAAAGAATGAGGAATTACTAGTGCCTCTTCCTTTTTTAAAAAAAAAATTTTCTCTATCTGAGTTTCCAGGCTTATAAATATATTTGGCAGAATCAACAGAAAAATTGAACACTCATGAGCCCTAAGAAGGATTAAGATTGGTTAATATCTAATTTGTAGGCAGGAAAAGTAGACTCTGATTGTCATAAATTTGTTTGAAATATACGGGAATATTTTACAGTTGCAGGAACCACTGAGCCACAGATTCAAGGGGTGAAGGAATGATATGAAAATGAGCAGAGTTTCAGCAACAGGAATGTATGCATCTTTCTTCAAAATAGTGTTGTTGGTCATGTTCCATTAGTGGCCCCTGAATTCCACTTGGTAGACCATCATCAGTACTTAAAATAATAGCTCTTCCTATTTCTATTGTATTCTACCATAATGCCTAGGGTAATTATTTTGTAGGGCATTTTTCCTAATACATACTTGGATATACTGATTCTGTTCTATATTATTGTGGTCCCAGCCAAAAAAATTAAAAGAACTGTATTGACTTAACTCAATTTCACTATATTCAAAATACCACATTGCAAGGGAAAACATGTAATTATTTTATCTTGGGCCATATGTTCACTCAAGTGTCTTCATTCAACTATGTCCACGAATGCAAAGTCCAATAATACAGGCCTGGGGCTAGCCCCTAGGTAACTGCCTAGGAACGGTAGACTTTCTGTGAGCTCTAACTTCCCGTACTTATTAAATTCATGGATCTTTTTCTGAAACCTAGTGGTTTTTAATGAAATCAGAAATCTCATTGGAATACTGAATCTATGACACAAAATGTGCTTTGTTCAAATATCTAATACGTAGAAAAAAAAAACAGAACCGCAGGTATATGACAAGGGTTAGAATGACTTAAAGTTGCAGAAATCACACCCTTCTTGTATTAAGTGAAATACAGTAAAACATGCAAATGCATAGCCTCTATTTTTGTTTTCTTGAAATGTCTTTTTGTGGAGAACATGCTGTAAAAATATCCTTGCACAAGCTATTTTGGTGTAACGTCAAAATCTGTTTCCTCTTCCATCAATCTGTATGTGGGAAATAACCTGTCCTGCCAAAACAATAGTAATGTTCTCTTTAGTACTTTAGTAATTTCAAAATACAGATTTACAACTTTAACTTCAGATAATTTTGTATGTGGCTACTAAATGTCACCATTACATCTTTTTTTTTTTTTTCTAAAGTTAAGTTTCTGAAATTCCTATGTAAAAAGAAATAATTCAGCCTCTACTTTCCTTCCAAAAGTAAAATCCCGTGTTTTTGTCTTTGGAGACTAGTTATTGGAAGTGGTTATAGTTCAGAAATCTACCAATGGGAAATTTTTTGCTGATTGGAGAATTTTCCATCAATTTCTTAGACGGACATCTTGTGAAAATATGACAATAATCTGGTACTTTCAAGAATTATTTTGAATTCTATTTCTGCTTCTTGGTATTCATACTTATACATTTTGTTTAAAATATCCTATACAATTTTATAAAGTTTGGCTTTAAATTCAACTCTTCCAGCAGCACACATTTCTAACTGGACCAAAATTGTACAACATAGTTTTACTTATTTTTTACATATACACAAAATTATAGATACGTGTAAATGTCTTATTATACACAGATCCTTTTCTCATTCCTCCAATATCCCCTCTCATTCTGATCGAAATAAAAGCACAAGGACAGTTCACAATCAAGACCAGGAATATAGCTCTCAGGGTCAATAAAATCATAAACCAGGCCCTTGGGTATCACCAAAAGTCTATGTTCATTCCCTCCATCTTTTCTGTCCCTACAAATTGGTTCAGTACACACTTTTTTTAAACAACAAAAATGGCAGCCACAGCATGGGAGTTTTGCATCTCTCACCTTGAGAGATCTTTTTCTGTGATGCTCACCTAGTCCTTTCTTTGTCTTGGGTATATTGGTTCTGGGCTGAGCTTATTGTCTCTTGTTAGGTCAGATACTTAAGTATGGGCTAAAGAACTGTAGATAGTGTCAAGGTCAGGAAGCTGTTGTGATTATTATAATTACTGTTCTGGTATCTGTGGCAGAAAATTACTTCGTCTGGTATAAACACTATGAAATATGTTGAGATGATATAGGGGCTTAGAATGTGGCCAAGTTTGGGGTTATCTGGAACCTTGTGGTTAAAAAGTAAAATCAAACCAAATAGTATAATGGGAAAAAATAATTCCTACCTATCCATTGGAAGATAATGAGTAGGGAATTGGCCACATAAGAAAGCATGGTATCAGCATTGGTTAAGTCCATGTGATGTAATAAATAAATAATGTTCTGGAAGAATGCATAAAAATACAGTTTAAATGACTTAGAAATTGAAATGAATGTCAAATGGGAGAATTTCTTAAAAATCTGTTATGCAGAAATCCCACTCATGTATAAGTGAAATCATGATTTCAAGTGAGATAAATTTTAAACTTAATGTTTCTTGCATAAAACTTTGTCAGTATAGACCTAAATATCTATCTTACTATAAAAATGTAATTTCAATTAAAATACATGAGATGGGAATCCTAAAACTTATATGTATGCATGTATGTAGATGTGCATGTGTATACACACACACACATAGCAAAAGCTGGAGCACTTCTTAGGAATCAACTAATTCAGAGCTCTAGAGAAAGTAAATGACTTTCCCAAGGTCAAGGATCCCAAAGGTGAGAGATCCAAAAAGTCTTTACATTTAGATTCAAAGTCTAGCCTCTTTTCAATTGTACTACATAAATAATGTAAATTTTCATTAATTTTTACCATTCCATATATTTTTCCGACAAAATAAAGTTGTTGAGTACTTGAGGATAAGAACAAAATGTTTTAATAGTAAGCCAAATGTTGTAATTCTTTAAATTTAGATCTCCTTGCTAATTTCTTTCAAGGCTTTCTGGGTACCCAGTAGCCCTGAGTCTAGTATGTTCACATAGCATTCCTCTTTAGGGTTGGTAAAAATCCCTTAGGAAGCTATCAATAAGAGTGATTAGTGGGTGGATTCAAACCCAAGAATGGCATGACATTATTTCAAAACCACATAATACTGTTGTCTATTCCAAATGTTCAACTTAAGACTCTTAGAATTGGTCTTAATTGAACCAGATTCCTAGTAAAATCTCCAATGAATTTCTTTGGAATGTATGTATTTCTAACTCAGACACTATACCTTCAATGCAATACATAGATCCGAGGAAGAAAAAAGATGGACTTGGAATTATAACTTTAAAGTTGTTCATATAAACCTGTATCTGTAGTAAATATATAACAGATGTGCTAATGTGTCCTAAGGTAAATGCATAATGGACAAAGATAATATTTTCTCTACAATAACATTTTATTTCTTTCACCTGTTCATCTTTTATGCACCTGCGTCTTGTTGGCAGTTGGCTCAGTTGGAATTTGGAAGACATAAGTATCAACAAAGTATAACTCCTATTTTCTCTTGTGTGTTTTAAATTGTTCATAAAATGTTTATGTAGATTTTTGTATACCCTTATAATTATACTGAGTCAGGCTTTTTGGTATTTGTAGTTTTTCTTGACTTTCTCAATTTTTTTTTCATGAAAACGATGGAATAAAGTTGTCAGAATACTCTAATTTGGGCTAGTAGGTATTTCAATACTTTTCAAATGCTTTTGGTGATTTTACTTTGTTTCTAAATTTCTGTCATCTTATTTGACCTCAGCAGCTATGATTTTAGGACACTGCCTTATGTTCATAGGATGGAGAAAAGTAAACATTTTTATATAGATTTTTTAAAAGATTTTATTTATTTGAGATAGAGCATGATTGGGGTTGGGAGAGAGGGAGAAGTGGCCTCCCCACTGAGCAGGGAGCCAAAACAAGCCAATCCCAGGACTCTGGGATCATGAGCTGAGCCAAAAGCAGTTGTTTAACCAGCTGAGTCACCTAGGTACCCCAGTTTTTATATTGATTTTAAATCTTGTTATTAACTATCACAATTTTTATGCTTATGAGTGAGTAACATTTTTTGGTTCAACAGCTGGGGTTCAAGTTATCTAACTCTTATAGATTTTTTTCCAAATGGTTTCCTTTGTTTTCTTCTAGTCACTGTAAATCATGTTCACTTAGGGATAGATTAAAAGTTGTCATTGGATATTATGTCTTTCTTACCGTTGTTACTCAAAACTTTAATATTCATACCTAAACTAATGTTAAAACTGCACAGATAAGCTATATTAGCCATTTATTTACAGACATATGCCCTGTTTAATTTGAATCCTAGAAACTAAATAAAACAGAACTACCAAAAGGTAAGGCTACAAGTAAGCTTTTATTTATTTTTTTAAATTATTTTTTTTTATGATAGTCACAGAGAGAGAGAGAGAGAGAGAGAGAGAGAGAGGCAGAGACATAGGCAGAGGGAGAAGCAGGCTCCATGCACCAGGAGCCCAATGTGGGATTCAATCCCCTGTCTCCAGGATCGCGCCCTGGGCCAAAGGCAGGTGCTAAACCGCTGCGCCACCCAGGGATCCCTACAAGTAAGCTTTTATTTTATTTTTTTTTTAATTAATTTTTATTGGTGTTCAATTTACCAACATACAGAAAAACACCCAGTGCTCATCCCGTCAAGTGTCCACCTCAGTGCCCGTCACCCATTCCCCTCCAACACCCGCCCTCCTCCCCTTCCACCACCCCTAGTTCGTTTCCCCGAGTTAGGAGTCTTTATGTTCTGTCTCCCTTCCTGATATTTCCCAACATTTCTTCTCCCTTCCTTTATATTCCCTTTCACTATTATTTATATTCCCCAAATGAATGAGAACATACACTGCTTGTCCTTCTCCGATTGACTTATTTCACTCAGCATAATACCCTCCAGTTCCATCCACGTTGAAGCAAATGGTGGGTATTTGTCGTTTCTAATCGCTGAGTAATATTCCATTGTATACATAAACCACAAGTAAGCTTTTAAATAGAACAAAGTAAGTTGTTATTTGCCATGGAAAATAATGGAAGAAGATAATTTTATTGTTGTCTATTATAATAGAATATTGTCTTACCACGTGCATGAATTATTTCCACATAGAATATAAAAGGATGGAATTACATGATACTACACATGAAATGGATTCCTTTCTTAAATACAGTAATACATAGTAAATGAAGTAATAAAGGATAAGGAAGAAAATTTCTTTTTTAGGCAACCTAAATGTAGCATAGTCAAAGAATAGGGATAATACTCATATATACCTTGTCTAGTTATATGAGTTTTGAAGTTACTTTTGAAGTTACTATTCAGGTCCAAATGTGGCATCATAAACTACCTATATGAATGTGTGCACCCCTTGTACTATATAAATAA
Source organism: Vulpes vulpes (assembly GCF_048418805.1). Lineage (NCBI taxonomy): Eukaryota > Metazoa > Chordata > Mammalia > Carnivora > Canidae > Vulpes > Vulpes vulpes. The sequence goes on along the minus strand of NC_132785.1, from coordinate 25,242,316 downwards.
TATAATTCTTAGGAATATTTCTTTCACTTCTTCCTACATTATGAAATTCACATGAAAATTTAAGTTTTCAGTAGCTACATGTGGCTAGTGGCTACCATTATCAGGCAGTGCCAAATTTTTCCATTATTTGCTGCAAGTTTTATTGGATAGTGCTGCTCTAGAACTAGTCACATTCATCTCTTCAATGTATATACTTTCAAACAATTTCTAAACCCACCGTTTCATGCCTCCTGTAGAATAGAAGCAAATACAAAACTCAGGGTGTCAATAGAATTTAACAAGAATTAGTGCAGTAGGTAATAGTTTGGTCTGCTTTTTATAACCTGAATAGCTTTGGAAATTGGCTATGATTCAGTTTCAGTTTCTTTGTGTGAAAAATAAGACTGATAAAAATATGTCTTCCTGGGATAATCAAGGTTATATAATATATAGAGTACATAGTTATAGGGTCAGGTGAGCTACCTAATAGCATTTGGTCAGTATTTGTTCTTAAAGTGTTTATTAATCAATAGTTCTGTCAGATGATGTAGTAACACATGGTTTAATAAATTCATTACAATTTTCTATCCCTTATTCTGTTTTATCGTATCATTACTTCTTTGGGGAATATCAGCAAGTGCTGAGAGGGTGAGAATCTCCCCATCGCAGCGCCTTTTGGAATCAGAACATTAGCATTCTTATGTAAACCTGAAGAAGACATTTAAGCTAGATAAGCCAGTTAGAAAATTGAAACTAGTATTATAGTATCATGGAATTATTAGTTGGTCTCCAGATTATTCAACAGAAGTTGTAGAAAGTAGGTGAGGGATTTCTAAACAAACAAGCTGATAGTGAATACAGAGTCATCTTAATCATTTACCTGCTCAACCTTTTACACCAGTGGCCTTTGATATACTGCACTTACTGTGAATATATTGTATATTTCCCTCGTATAATAATTTCTTGCATGCTCACTTAGGCATTAGAGCTTAGCACCAGATGTGTTGCTGTTTTCATGTTGAACCTTTTACTGCTTTTCCACAAGCAGCAGTAGATTGGTTGTCTATAAATGGACTGAGTGTAATTTTCTATTTTGTTCGAAAGCAAAGCACTCTAATCATAGAAACTAGAATGAAGCATTTGCTTTTACTTCATTAAAGCTGTTAAATTCGACTGAATTATTTAGCAATTTAGGACATATCTAGTCTATATAGAAAGGGTAAGTCTAGAAAGATGATCTTATTCAGTTAGAGTAAGTATTAAACACGAGAGTTTGAATCATTCTACCACATTTAACTTCATGCCTAACGGAGGTAGGTCTGAAATTACAGTATGTCTTATATGAAGACTTGGTTTAGGAGCTCTCAACGATGTGTTCTTCACAATACAGTTAGTGAAAGTAATCCAATTTAGTGAGGAGCTGTTAAAACGAAAGGCATTTGCAAAAAGCATGTTTAATCTTTGACTTGATGTTATGTATATGTATACATGTTAATATATGTGCACTACTGCTTAACGTGTCTCAGTTCTATTATCTGGATCCAATTAGAAATTTCTCTTGCATTTTTCCCTTTACTTTGCTGAATATTCTCTCAAAATTGTTTGGACTTCTGCAGAAGTAAGCTGAAGATGTTGCTTTCTTTGGCTCCAGTCAGGATCCCACGATAGAGCCTTACAAATAGGGAAAGATGAGTTTGAATCCCAGGTATCCCCAGTTCATTCATGAGTTTGTTCCCTCATCCAAGATTCTTTTCAGAAAAAACAATATATGAACCTGTAATAACTCCTTTGGCTTGCTTGCTATCCTGATATCAGTCTCATGTTAGCATTTCACTAGTGAACAGTTTCTTCATGTGGAGATAGTTTGAAACTGGGGCTTCCAGAGATGGACTTTCTTAAGTAATGAGGTTAGAAATGAAGGAGAATGGAAACTGAAGGACTTTACTTAGGCTAGAAACCATCTGTTTCCTCTAAGTTAAAAAAAAAATGTTGACTGAATCCAATGCCTTAGTGAAATCCCAACTTGCATTTTCAAATAAGTTCCAAGTGTAATCAATATATATGTATATATATGTATATATATATAATCAACACATATATAATTTCAAACTTGGGACAATAATTGTATTAAGTGAAGATATTGGTTTTCTCTCTGGATTTAACTTTTTAGGGCATGACAACATTGAGATAGAGTGTAATTCATACCTATCTTGAATAATTTTATTTTTTTCAGTAGTAAATTTGCTAATATTCCACAGTATAGTTAAAATAATAATCCATAATTATATTTTAAAATCCAGTAGGATTTGATCCAGGATTTTGATAATCATATTATGTTACTATTACTCATGACCTTTTCTACTTAAATTTTACAAATAATGCAGATAACATTTTTTGGTGAGAAGAAAAAAATGTAACTATAGCATTAATCAATATGAACCTCTTTTCAAAATATTTTCCTGTTTCTTTTTTGACTATTTGTATGCATTTGCTTTATATTACTTGTTAGCTCCAGATGTTCATAGCTAAAATTGGTTTCTAGTTAAAGGAAAACCAAGTTGCTTGGAGATGATACTTAACCTCAAACCATCAAGTAGGAAATCACCAGTATTTCACTAAAATGGGTAGCATGAGCTCTTTTTCTATTTCTGCTGTGTCTGCACATTTTTACTTTTTAGTCCTTGTCCTGCCTTGGTTTTGTGTTCCCCTATAGCCTGACTCCATGATTTCTGATTTACCTGCTTGTCTGAAATCTCAGTATTTCTGTATCATGAACTCTTCCCCTTCTTTCAGTTCCTTGAGAGCATGAGTTGCATATTGGTATAAAGTGTAACTAAATTTGTTTCCACCAGAGCTGGGATCTGTTGTTTTTAGGATCTACTTCTGAGCAAGTTATCTTGTGATTGGAGAGTCTACTACTCTGGATTTCGGTCCCTGTCTTTTGGGATGCATGGGTTTGAATAGTGCTTTTGGCCTTCTTTCATTAGACTACAAGCTCAATGAAGGCCTGCATCATATAATTTTGTCTGCCCACCTCACATTGATCAAGCACCTGGAAGAGGAAAACATGCTTATGTTTCAAGAGAATCTAATCCATCACTATACACTTTAGTTTTCCTAAAATGTCATAATCTCTATGAAAAGTAATATTAATCATTCACTCTATGATTCAACTGAGTGTCATGGCCAGAATTCAAACAATACTCTAATTGCTGACATTCTCAGTATATAACTTTATTCAATCAGGAAGAAGAATAAGAAAATGCTTAGAAATATCTGAAACATAGGAAATGGCCTACATGAGCAAAAGGACTAATTTCCCACTGGAAAAATGCCATTGGTAGCTTTTATTATACTTAAGAGCTTGAAATTTGAGGTCCAATATCTGAATTAAAATCCTGCCTCTTCCTTCTCCTTGGTATACTACCTTAAACCTCAACAATTAACCTCTTTGTGTTTCTGTTTTCTAATTTGTTAAATTACTATTAAGTAAAAAATGAAAACAAAATACTTTATACGCTGTTTGCTATGTTAAATATATGAGAACTCTTATTTTTGAGACTAGATTTCTCCTATCTACCAAGAAACTGACCAATATGAAAATATATTTGCTCTTCTCTCATTCATTACACATGTTTCTACCAGAAGTCAAGGATACTATTTTTGGAGGCATTGACTAACATTCCAATAAAAAGGATTTATTCCTTCTGAAGCATAGACCATTTTTAATCTAAGAGATTATAAATACTTTAAGATATTATAGAATGAATTTCAATGTCTACACCCTCTTTATCTTACTGATAAAACAAAATTGGAGACTTACATAAATCATAATACATATTTTTATCCTTAGGTGTTATAATCCATCCCCTATTCATGTCAGTTTGGTATAATTAATTAGAGATGACCAAATAATAGAAGTAGAAAAGCAAGCAAAAATCTCACTTAGCACTTGGTCCTTTTCAGATATACTTCTGGAAACACTCTAGCTTCAATAAAGTAAATACAGAAATCTAATTGTTCCCATAAGTGTAATATTTAATCCCATCACAACATGCTGTCTATAACATTTCATATTCTACCTTGGTGGAGTAAATTTGGCAAACAACTTTGTTAGAAGTGGTTTAGTGTTTATCATGTTCCTTTTTTCATGAGGTTTCCAAGAAAAGAGGGGTTACAAGCTTGACTAACTCGCAACCAGCAGAAATTTTATTGCCATTCTTTTTTAGTAGTTTTAACTGGTACTTATCCCAGAGGGATATATACTAAAAGACAGATGTTGGTTGATTCTTTTTGCTTTTCTTTTCCTTAGGCTAGAAACTTTTCTATTTATTAATCAAGGGTAAAATATATACTGACTAATTACTCAGACTCTAAAACTATACACCTTTGTAAATTTATCTCTTTGAAATCTTTGAAAACAAGAAACAAGGCATGGTTCTTAGTTTAGCATAAATAGTTTGTCAGGTCATTTGAACTGACTACCGGACAAATGACTTTTTTTTTTTTCTTTTCAAATAGTTGCTTTTTTATTTTTAAGATAAATGTTTTCTGAATGTATTTAACTTAATTTCAATTTACTGTCCTCTCTTTTATATCCAGGAAAAAGAATCCCTATGTAATTAGAGTATATAGAAGTAAAAATAAAATGTTAATAGCCAAAAAAGTAGAAGTTCCTTCCTAACATTTTCAGATGAACCAGAAAATTTATTTCTTGGAAACAGGGTTTTTTCTTTCGCAGCCAAAGAACAACAAAGGCAACTTATTCCTTCCGTTATAGAATGATTCACATTATAGAGGACTAAACTGTATTATATGAAAGGAGATCTTCCAAATTATTAGACAATTGAAATTTTAGAATGATAAATCAGGAGTTTCTCAATATATCTAAAACTATTCTTACCTGCCAGAACAAAAATTAAATTATGGGAAGCCTAAAAAACAAAACAAAACAAAACAAAAATTCCACTACCACTACCAACACACATACAAATATTTATACTTCACTTTTAAGAGAAGTTCATTTAAAAAGGTATATAAAGCCATAATAACTAGGATAATAAAAAATCACTTTTGTTTGGACAAATATGTTCCTTAAAAGGGTTCACTTTAGAAAGACTTCCTTGATTCTCCCGTCAATGAAATAAAGCAAACAAAACTTCTCGGAATTGGATCTGTTCTTTGTATAAGAGTGTATGTGTGTCTCTCTCTCTGTTTCTTATATAATTCATATTAAAATCTATTTTTTGCGTGTAATGCACTTGGTATCGCTAAGTATGTTACTAAATTTTGCAACCTTTATGAACATCTAAAGAGAAATACAGCTCAAAAATTTCAGTTATCACTCTAGAATATAAATTTGAAAACTTTTTTTCAGGATTTGGACTGTAAAAATCAATGTATACAATAGCTAATACTTATAAAGGGGTGCCTATTTTTAGAAATATGAAGTGTTTGGTAGTGGAAATTATGTAATTATATTCTACATTTGAAATTAAACTGAAGATTAAAAACTGTTTATGAAGAAAATGACAATACAAAAATGACAGTATACAAAAAGCATTTTCATCATGGGCTTAGCATCTTGACTTGAAGCAAGGAAACAGAATTATACAGCAATGCACTTTATAATAAGGAATAAAATTTTATGAAACAAAAGTAATATAGGACATTCAATTGAATATGGAAGGTCTCCATGTAGGTTCATTTACTTCAAGCTAGTTTTCTATGCTTTCTTTTAATGTTTTTACACACCTTTAAGTATAGATTCTTCAGAAACCTTTTACAATCAATCACTGAGAATATGCCATGGACATCTATCTTGTTTTTGTTTTGATTTGTTTTTAAAATCTTTATCTCCTGCAGGCATCAAAAAATATTGTATTCTATTTTTGGGATTAAACTTTATATCCTAAAGCTTCAAATAACAGGATTGGAAATAGGCTTAACTTCAATTAGAAATAATACTAAAGTTTCTAAAAGTTGTCTTTTTATAATACTTTAAAAAGAGACACAATTCTGTAACACAGAACCATTTTTGTTAATAAGTCTACTGTAGCATTAAAAAAAGCAGGTCTAGTTGAGGCTTTAATTCTAAGAACAGAAGTATGAGAAGAAGAAAATATTATTTAAGAAATTTCTCTATGGGAAGCAATATTTTGCTGAATAGCCAAAAATCAAAAGCACACACAAAGGAACTAGTCAAAAATCAATCACTAAGGTAGTCATGCAGATCCTTACAGTCATGAGGAAAAACATACAGATGAGGAGTATGTAAAATTTCAATTTGAAATTTCCTGTGATCATTGGGGAAGCTAATGTTTCCCAAACATTTAAGGAAAAGTCAGTGGTCTTCTGAGGCAAAGAGCTACTGGGGAAAAACCCCACCAAAATATGTAATAGGAGACAGAATACTAGCAAAGGCTTATGCTGTCCCCCGACGGCACCCAGGTTAATATCTCAAGCAGCTGTCCTGATCTCTGTGGTCTAAGCTTTTAACTAACTTTAATTAAATGGAACCTTTGGTGTACAAGAGTACATATGCCTGGGATATGAATAAAAGAAACAAACAGCAGAGCCTGGCATATGGTTGCACACACATGCATCATTTGATTTTTGATTTTTTGTTTTTTTTTTTTGCAAGGATATTTTAACATTCATGAGAGGTAAAAAAGAGAGCAGAAATAGAATTGTCTCTCTGGACTTTGACTTTTTGCCTACTATTCTTACCATCACAACTAGCATTAAGAAACACTAGGTCTTAATTGTCAGATGCACAATCTGCAATGTTTAAATGGACCCTGTGGATTTTGGTCCAAAACCAAACCAATTGGTTGCAAGCTATTTTTCTCTTCCGTTAGATGTTCTGCTGCAATATTTGCATAAATGTAACCGTGCTGTCCGTCTTTTAACTTTCACTCAATTAATTATGCTTCCAGCCCCCTGCTGATGGACAAAAATGAGACTTCATCTGCAAATAGCTTCAGCAGTTTACAGCTTATTAAATGCCAAAATCTAGTTAAGACAGTTTGAGAATTCTCATGTCAGGCATTTCAACATGCCATTTTTAACACAAAATTCTTATTAAAAAAAATGAACCTACTACTTCAAGTCAGGGAGAAAAAAATCACTGGTATAAAGGTAATGAACAGATTAGAATTTTATACAAATTGTGTACTTAGCATATGTAGCTTACTCTGAGCACACTTAATTGGTTTGCCTAATAATGAAACTGCTATGAGAAAGACTACCAAGTTGACAAGAAAATGGCCTCTACAAATTACAAACAGCTTTCATCTATGGAACCGCCTTTTATAATTTATATAAAAGTCTGTGTATAGTCTGAAAAAAGAGATGAATAGGAGTTATATACTCAAATATTCGTTTAAAAATAACTTTTCTCTTACTTCATGTGACAGGTTTTACATATTGCATCAGACATCTGGTGCATTCATGATCTAGTATTCTTTATATAATTTGGGGTTAGCTCTTCATTTAAGCCAGAAAGAGAAAGGAAGAATAATATATCCATTAAATCCAAATGAATAGATAAAACATACAGCATTTTGCATCCTACTATGAAAGGATTGAGATAATTCTTTCCATAATTCAGTGTGATAATTTGACCTCCCTACATCCCCATGAGCATGCTTATGAAATTAGATAAAATCAAGATGTCCTTGAGAAACACCTTTTTTTTTTTTCTTTCATCCAGTATCTGGCAGAAAATGTTTAGTTTCTGTAGACACTTTTTTCTTGGTCTATTTTATAATATTTCTAATAATAAGATACATGTGATTCAGTTTACTTAGTTTAGGGAGAAGGGGAAAGCATTCTAATTATTTCCACAGAAGGAATTAAAATACTTTATAAAATATGTTTGTATTTGATTCCACTTTAAGAATATTTTAGCTATTGTCACAGAAAAGTCAGGTTAAGTTCCTATGGCAATTGGCCGTCAGCCTCAAATCTGAGGTTGTTGATTTTTTTTCTTCAATCTTATGGCATATCATATGGTACTCTACCGTATTGGATTCTATTGACAAATTGTGTCATGTTTATGTTCTCTTCTTATAAACTACCATGATAGAGCTGAATGTGACATGATGATTTATGACAGAAATGTCAGATTATTTTAAAAGCAATTTATGTCTGATCATATACCAATTAACAGCTTTCATAACAAATCCCCAAATATGTAGTTGGCATTTGATCAAAAGCAACATATTTTATTGCTGGTATTTGGATATTTGAGACATATTAAAGAATTCATGTTATCCACTCAGTGTCTATGACTCTGGAAACCAGCAGTGGCTACAACTATTGCTTTGACACACAAATTCTACGTTACTCCAAGCACATGCCATATACCAACCTTTCTAGAGCTTCTGGTAACGGGGAATACAAAAACAAAAAAAAAAAAAAGTCAAGTGTTTTCTCTGAGTTTTCATGAACCTTGCATGATTGCTTATGTATGTTTGCTATTAACAACCAGAAGAGTAGACTTCTAGAGCTAAATAGAAGCAACCAAGATGATTTGCTGACCCAGAAGAAAGGAAAATATACAGTAGCTGGAGCCTTACCTTAAGTACAATGTTTGCGAAGATCTGTAAATTGTGTTGTGGACGTGGTTAAACAGTTCTGGGATTTCTTAGAATTTCTTCCATGAAGAATTTATATGCAACAAGTGGGAGATAGAACAGAATGCTTGCTTGAATTGTTTGTTTTTTAGTTAAAAATTAAGAATTTTCATCTTTTTCATTTTTCAGAAAGACTTTGAGACTCAGTTGTGTGTGTAGTTGTAATGGGAGTTTTGAGATATTTTATGGGTATTTGTCTATTGGGATATAATAGAATGTAGAGTGCTTCCCTCTCAGCAAGACCATTGCAAGTATGGATTTTTCTTGTATTGGGTTTTTTTGTTTTGTTTTGGTTTTTGGGTTTTTTTTGTTTTTTTTTTTTTTGCTTTCTTTCTCTGCCTTCTTATGCATTATCCTTCATATCTGGGTTTCTGGTATAGGATTTTCATTGTTCACAAACTTGAGGGAAATTTGAAAATTACTACTCTAACTATGGCAGAAAAATATACATAAAATGGCTAAAAATTCTACAACATATTATAGTGAAAAGTAAAACAAAAATAAAATGTAGAGCAACAGCAGCTGATCTGTAAGGCAGATGATTTGACCATTTCATTTGACACAGAGAAATTCTGAAATACTACTCCAAAAGGGTTACAGATATACAACTTTAGTGGCACAGGTAAAACATAGGATTTCTTAGGGAGAGAAACTTAAAAGCAGAGAAATAACAGCACACATACAGTCCTCTCAATTTTCATTATCGGGTAGTATAGACCAGGCAAAGGTGTTTGACATGTGTCATGATCAAGGTTCCGGCAGATGAGGCCTACCTTAACCAGCTGGAGATGGGACATACAATGGAGTGGGGCTCTTCAAGAAATAACCAGCTTCCGGGATGCCTGGGTGGCTCAATGGTTGAGCATCTGCCTTTAGTCAGGGCCTGGTCTTGGAGTCCAGATAGCAAGTCTCACATTGGGCTCCCTTTGGAAGAGCCTGCTTCTCTCTCTGCCTGTGTCTCTGCCTCTCTCTTTCTCTGTGTCTCTCATGAATAAATCTTGAACCAGCTTCCCTAAACTCACCTGGTTGCTTTACATATTTATACATTAGCCTGAGAGATTGGGCGATACTTGAGTAAAAGAAATATATCTTCAAGGAGTCTCCAAACCCGGAAACACCACTAAAGGGTGTGTATATTCAGGGCCCTTGTCTGCCAGGAATGATGAAGTCAGGCCAAGGCCACTGCTCTCTGCAAACTGGCTTACTGCAACTGAGCCAGCTCTCTAAGAAACCAAAGGCAGAAAGGAACTAGGGCCTAGGGCTATCCAAGCTTCTTGCAAATGAAATAGAAAGTTACTCTCAGACTTCTAATGAACTTTTAAAAGTTCTTTCATCTCCTCCTCCCTGTTTAAAACTTCACATTATCAGTTACCTTTGTGGTGTAAAAATATATATCTTGTACTCTTATTATATTGTTCCAACTTCCTTTTTCCTTCCCTTCATAACCAAACTACTCTGAAGAATTGGCTGCACTCACTGTTGCTTTCATTTACCCAGTCTCTAACAAAACTGGCTTTTTAAAAAAGGTTTTATTTATTCATGACAGAGAGAGAGAGAGAGGCAGAGGGAGAAGCAGGCTCCATGCAGGGAGCCTGATGTGGGACTCGATCTCAGGTCTCCAGGATCACACCCTGGGCTGAAGGTGGCACTAAACCGCTGGGCCACCAGGGCTGCCCAAAACTGGCTTCTATATCAACTCCATTGAATCAGTTCTCACTAAGGCCTCTCTAGGTAATTAACTTTCATGACTCCAAATCAATGTCCATTACTCAGACTTCAACACTTTTTTTTTGTAAAACATGCTCTTTTCTTGGTTATTTTGTCACAACACTCTCTAGGTTTCCCTAATTGTTTGTAGTCACTACCTATACATTTCTTTGTGAATTCCTTCTGTCTCTTGACCGATATATAATAGAAATCTGTAAGACTTGATTCTATCCCATATTTTCTTCTAGATTCTCTCGGGGCAACTTCATCCATGCTTATGGCTTCCAAAGCCATAGTCCCATCCAACAGATCACCCCTGAGCTCTAGAAACCTATATTTCCTGTTAATAGATATTTCTACTTGGATTTTTCAAAGAGACCTCAAACCAAACTTCAAAACAAAAATCATGATTTTCATCCCAACACTGTTTTTTTTGTGTGTGTGTGTGTTCTTGAAAACGGCGAGCGATAACACAAAACATCAAGCTGGAATTATTACCTGCCACATACCTCTCCCATTGTTCTATCCAATCTCTCAGCAAGTCTTGTCAATTTTACCATTTAAATATCTCCTAAATTTATACATGTCTATCACCACTTCCTTTACTATATAGTCTTACCTAATATTTGCTTAGATTATCTCTAAACCCTGGGCATTTTCTCTCTTCATATAAGCACCTATGTTGCAGCTGGACTGCAACTTTCAAAATAAAATCTTACCATTAAAGCCCCTCAGTGACTTTTCATTGTTCAGAAAATAAATTCCTTAACACAGGCAAAGATTTTTGGGATCATAACCATGTTTATCTTTTAAGTCTCCTCTTGTACTACTTGTTGCTCCTTGCCCTCTGGCCTCTTTGAGATTCATTCTGATATCTAGAACTATATAGCATGTCTGCTTCTTAGCCCTTCCACCAACACTGGGGCTTTCCCATGTTGTCTGCTCACTTTGCCAGATACAAAACAGCCCGTTTGAGGCCATTCCTTTAGCTTCATAGAAGTCTGAGGATTTTCTTTGACCTAATCCTCATTGCAATGTGAAATCGGGGAGTCTAAGGACAGACATGGATCCCAAATAAATGAGAACCTGAGAATATGATATACAGAGGCAAGTACCTCTCCTTTATTAAGGTAACTTAGTGAGGAGTAACTGATATTAATGAGCTACAACTGCACTGGAGAATGGATTCTAGTCACATATCTCTAAGGGGTACAGAACTGTAAAATATAAAATCCAGAGGGACTCAAAGCATATTGATTTCCTGTCATGAGGTAGTTTGCCCCAACCTACTCCTGGGCACAGTAGGCAGCTTCAATGTAACAGCTATGAGGCTTCTACTATACTTTTGTCATAAACTTAGGTCCCTGTCTACCCTGTCACCTCCCTAAAGCAAAATAAATTTGTGTTGGGTAAAACTTAAACTATCTCATATTTTATCAATCCAAACTCAAGAACTCAGGTGCTGGACAAGCAAAATAGATGTGCCCCAAGGAGGTACATTACTATGTGCACTGTAGCACATTCCTTATGTTCTTCATCCTCTCACCCGCCCCCCATTAATATTTCTTCAGCGAAAACTTTAAATACCAATTTAGTTTACAAGTTTTCACTGGAATTGCCTTCAGATCACTATGTCTCCAAGAATAACATCCTTCAGTTTGATTCTTCTACCCTTACCTTAGCATCCTCCTTGATTTAAGTTCCAGAAGAGTGGATACCCTGTTACATCATATCCTTGAGTATCCCAAACCCCTAATATTATGCCTGATATGTAGAAGAGTTAGTAAGTACTTGTCAAATGAAAGAATGCAGAACAGGTTCTCTGCTCTTACATCAGAGGAGTCTGCTCCAATCTAATAATGTGGAGCTTGTTGCTATACTGCTAAAAGAAGTAACGTTAAGCAAAGACCTAAAGTTTGAGTAGTGATTGGGAAAATTAAGAGTATTGCATTTCAGGCAGAGAAAATGTTTGTTAGGCTCTGATATGGGGTGGGTGGATGGGGGATCATGCCACATTCAAGAATTGAAAGACAAAATCTGGTAAGGTAAGATTATAGCTGATAAGAATGTAAGACAAGGAGAAACTATAGAATTAATCAGGGATTGGATCAGGAAATCTTTAATGGACATTTTATTTATTGATTCATTTTTAAGATTTTATTTATTCATGGGAGACACAGAGAGGCAGAGAAATAGGCAGAGGGAGATGTAGGCTCCCTATGAGGAGCCTGATGTGGGACTCGATCCCTTGAACCCTGGGATCATGCTCTGAGCTGACAGCAGACACTCAACTGCTGAGCCATTCAGGTATCTCTTTAATGGCTATTTTAAAGATAGTGTTCTACAACTTAGCTAATAGAACTCCCTGAAGGAATGTCAAATATTTTATTTTTCCTTTCATCCAACTTGAACCCAAATTCTTAACCTAATTCCTAACCTACCTTTTGCAACTCCTTAGAGTCTCATTTCCATTTCTGTTATTGGTACACATTACTTTAGGTAAAGTGACAGTTAAAAGTCACAAAACCTAAGTGACTTAACACACTTAATATAGGGTAACAAGGAAATCTATCTTGCTGCATATCCAAGAAGTAGAAATTCTGATCCTGGTAGGTATTTAGAAATCTCTACCATAGTTACCTACAATTATCCGTGCATACTATATTTACCACAGACAGAAAATACTTCTCCTTTCACAAAGTATACAATGTAAAATTGCATTGAGTCTGTGAATTTGGTTCAGTATCTGGCATCACATTTTTCTCCATTAGGTCCAATTATGGTTCCGTTTGAGTTAGTCTAAAAGACTTGTTACCTGCTCCCATCCTTATACCTTCAGCCCCTAGTGTATGCTTTTCTTGAACACTCAATGTACAGCTAGCTGTCAAGCAGGGACCATAAAATGCAGTTAAAACTTGTTGGGGAAAGTGTGCAATCCAAAGAAGTCACTAGCAGAACTTCTAGGCAGGCACTGTAAGGTACTTTCCTTGCCAGGGGGAATTTTCTTGATTACCTTCCTAGGCCTATTAATGAATTTCTGATGGTGCTAGATCCATAGACCCATGAATCACACATATAGGAAACCTGCTTTCTTATCCTAAGTGCCCTTTTTGAATGGTTAGATGAGGGAAAAAAAATAAACTTGTGTTTGAGACATATACTTTGGGGTCTGTTTTGGAGAAGCTATCATTTCTCCATATAATCATACACATTGCAAAAGCAATGTTAGTTTTTGACTAAAGCCATGTTGTAAAACACAGTTGCTTATATGTGGATGTTGTAGCATCAGGAAGAAACAGGAGTGTGAATGCTATGGCTAATTCTGTTGACTAGTTTGTAGCAGATAAAATGGGAATAGATAAAGTTTGTAATTTAATTTATTTAAAGATCACTGTGTGGTTTTTAAAGAGAAAAACAGTTACTAACAACTAAAATCCTTCTTTCTGTTAAAGAGAATGTGAAGTGAGTTAATAAAAGTGATAAGCATGCATTGATCCATTGGGGGTAAAATGATAAATAAAGGCCCTGAAACATAATGTTCTCAAGTTAAATCTCAAGTTAACTAATCAGTGCATTTCTTGAATTAAGAAATTAGACATTAAGAATGTAATACTATTTGAAGGAAAATTAAATACTGGTGTGAAACAAAATAGCAAAATTTCTTATTAGGAAATCATGTAGTATTACAAAATGTTTTCCTGAATTAGTGCAAATTCTCTTTGTAACGTACCACTGTAGATGACTTTTGTCACAGCTCTGGGAAAACAAAACTACCAACAATGTTCTGGAGACAAGTTACAATCAGGCTCAAATAAAATTTTAAAAATCTTGTATTTGTCTTATTCCATTCTTTATTCCTGGTTTCTAGACATTCAGAGCCCACGGCCAACTACTTCTACAAACCCTATTCTCATGAGCTTTCATTCAATGAATCATTCCTAATGTCTTCCTTTCTCTTCCCAAACTATCTGTTGTGTGTCTCATTTCTACAGAACTCTATTTTCTTCCATAAGACTTAATTTGATAAATGTGCAGTGTTGATTTTGAGGGACTATATTAAGGTGTCATCTAGGGTTTTTTTTTAGGTTCCCGAAGACATGGCATTAATTCACATGAATAACATTAAAGACTGGGAGAAAAGCTATCTTCAGGACTTCATAATTACCTTCTTTAGTCCACATATTCATTTTTTGAGCACTATGTCATAGGTACATTTCTTTATGTAGTAATGAATTTATTATTACCTGTTATATCCTCCACTCTAGCCAGTATGTGCTTTTGCAAGCTCTAGAGTATACCATGTTCTCCTGCTGTGAGTCCTTGGACATGTTTCCCCTAAACAGAGATTGTCTGCAATGACTCTTGTGCTTTATCTCCAACACGTTTTCTTAATACAACTTAAGATCACTTCTTCGTGATGGTATTTTCCATTTCAGCTGGCTACTCATCAAAGCATCCACTAGCTCTATCCTGTAATATATTTGCTTACCAAATTTTATCATAACTGTTTTCTAATTTATCCATCTTTATACTAAACTTCAGAAGTTTGAAGACCATTATCATTGTGTCCTTGTAGAAAAACAAAGCTCTTATCTTGGTAATCAGGTACAGAGATGTTTGTGGAATAGGTGAATAAATGAATGATTGAATGAATACAAGAGTGAATCTGCAATGGAAACATTATGGCAAATAAACTATAATAAGATAGAGCCAATTAGAGATGACATGTACAAATAATGTTTGATCAATTAAAGGTACCTGAATTGTGGCAGACCACCTTTTATTTCATTATTATAAAATGAAATATTCCAAAAAACACCTTGTCATCTATATCCTTTTGAAATTCACATTAACATTTTCTTTGATAAAGTCTTTCCAAGCCATTAGAATAACCCTATGTTTTGTTTTATCAATGGCATGAGGAATACATATTGACCTTTAGACTAGTTTCAAGAATTTCCCAGTTCAGTGGAATCACTATTGGATCCACCAGATTATTCCTCCCTTGGGCACTAAACTGAATATCAAAGCTCATCTCTAGATGTAATCATGAGCAACATTGCCCAAACTTTCATTCCT
Organism: Vulpes vulpes; assembly: GCF_048418805.1. NCBI lineage: Eukaryota > Metazoa > Chordata > Mammalia > Carnivora > Canidae > Vulpes > Vulpes vulpes. Next base: position 25,226,912 of record NC_132785.1, on the reverse strand, counting down.
TGTTACCTGTGTCTGGGCCAGACCCAGTATGCTGTCACAAAACATATACCATATGTCATAAGAAAGCACTTCAGCCTCACAAGATACTTCTTTTCTGCCTAGCAGTAGCTAGATTTTTCAATAGGCCTATCTACTATCCTACAAGGCCATTTGGTCCTATGTTAGATAATTGGGTGCATATTAAAGCCAGTGAATTCTAAATGAATTATCTTATTATCCACACTGGGAAGTAAATTTGGATGCTATGGTTTGCAGGGTACCATTCAAGAGTGTTTCTGGAAAGAACAAGGCAAAGGAAGTCTAAATTAAGAACAAGTGTCTCTTACAGTGAGGAAACTGCTAAGTATGTCTTTCCTTTGCTGGAAGGGTCCAATTTAACCAGTATGCTAAAAACTGGCAGTGTGGAACTCTATCAGGAACTCTGAACTGTTCAGTATTTTAGAACTCAGCAGGGAGTCTAGTGAACTCATCCTTGGTAAGGGAATATTTGTGCTTTTGCACCATGAAGATCCTTAGTCACTGGAACAGTTTCCATGAGAATAAGCTGTTTTGCTGTTTTGGTCTGTTTTAGTCCTTTCTTTGTTGCATCAGAGCCTGAAACAGGGTCTGGCACATGATAGGAACTCAAATATTTGAATTAATATATTAATCTCTTTGTCCATGGATGCTTTGTTTTTGAAACTATTTTTTTCCCACATCAGTTAGGCTGACAAAAAAGGTAAATAATATCCTTAGTATGGGTTATCCTGGCCATTTCATTATTTAAAAATACATTATCCCTGGTACATCTTTGAGAATTTGTAACAGAAATAGATCATCTCAGATTCTGGGCTATTCCAAAGTGTACTTCTATGAATCTCTTCCCTATCTTATCACCAATCATTGTACAGCCTTAGCCACTGCCTAAGATTAGATATAGCTGTACTTCATCCTGCCTTTTTTTTTCTTTTAACTATAGGAGAACTATATATACTACTTACAATTATATTTATAAGATTTCCTCATCCACTCATCTGTACAGACTCCAGAATCTAGGTTCTAACTCTAGCGTTTTATTCAAAAGCTTGATTTTTTTCTTAATCAGGCTATTGAACAAAGGTAAATTTCCTATGAGACATAGATTGCAGAGATAACTTCCAGAATAGTTTCTTTGCTCTCTTCTTGCATACCAAAGGAAAATCACCTGATAAGCCGGAATTGACCTGTTTTTTTGTTTTTGTTTTGTAAGATTTTATTTATTTATTCATGAGAGGCACAGAGAGAGGGAGGCAGAGACACAGGCAGAGGGAGAAGCAGATCCCATGCTGGGAACCCGATGTGGGACTCAATCCCAGGTCCCCAGGATCACACCCTGGGCCGAAGGCGGCGCTAAGCCCCTGAGCCACTGGGGCTGCCCGGTTTCTTTTTTTTTTTTTTTTTTTTAATTTTTTATTTATTTATGATAGTCACAGAGAGAGAGAGAGAGAGGCAGAAACACAGGCGGAGGGAGAAGCAGGCTCCATGCACCGGGAGCCTGATGTGGGATTCGATCCCGGGTCTCCAGGATCGCGCCCTGGGCCAAAGGCAGGCGCCAAACCGCTGCGCCACCCAGGGATCCCTCGGTTTCTTAATCTTAGTAGAAAAACCTGGTGGTCACAGACCAAATGGAATGAACAATTACATCTCTGGAAATGAATTGACACTGAGGTGTTTGATTGTGGCTAATGAATTAGTGGGATCCCAGGAAAAAATGTGACAGGCAAAGTACTTGAAGTCTCATTTGATTTATATAGCAACCCAAACAAACAAAAGCACCTTCTAGTTTTGGTGAATGAAAGAGTTCAGACACCAGATTAGAGATTCTGGGCTCTTTTCTTAATTTTATATACTTGAGTCAGTTCACAGAATTCTTGAATGAAGGATAGGCAGGTGTCCTTGAGCAAGGACTTCATGTTGGTCTTTTGAACAGACAAGAACAACAGGTGCTTCTCCCTTTCTGCCTCTTACACAACTTCTACCTTTGCCAGTAGTTCAGAAAATTTCAGCTCATCATTTCTGTATGATAAATAACTATAATTTCATTTCACTCTTCTCATATTGAAATCTTCTTCCATTTTAGAATTTATATTACCCCCTTGACACACAATTATGAAGTCTTCGAAAGGTATAATCAAGATTTATTCATTTTTTCCCAACATCATACCTTCTGTATATTTGCCGCACTGAATGAAAAATTTAGTTCCTTTCAAAGATTTTTTTCCCACCTAAAAACAACGAACCATAATAAAGCCTGTTTTAGAATTTTGCTTTCTCTCAATTTCATCATTTGTTAGACTTAACATATTCCTAACAATCATTAAATGAAGGAGGATTATGTGGGGAAATTCCCAAATCCTGACATATGGTAAAATGGCATATTAGTTAAAAATGAAAACAAATACACTTCAAAGTATGGATAAGTGCTCTTCCTTCTGTAATTACCATTGTTGGACCATAGACAGGTACATTGGCCAGCTAACCATTGAGGCCAGCTGTGTCAATGGTAGCTGAGAGGACAAGCAGAAAAGAGGCAATTGCATCATGCTCACGATTAGTCAAAAATAAATTGTAGCATGACAAGAGATGGACATTTGAGAGCATTTTCTCAGTTTTTATATCCCAAAATACATTTTTCTTAATTGTTAAAATACAATTAACTGCACCATTCCATATTAATCATCACCTTCCCAATGAAATCTAAATTCCATTGTATGCAATGAGAAACTGATCATGATTTTGTCTCCATGTCCATTCTGTGGCTTTATATCTCACCATAAGTCATCTCTTTATTTCCAGTTTCTTATCTTTTGCCTCATTTTGGGTTTCCTAGAAGCAGATCCTGAGATGAAGTTTGGGAAAAACTATTAGGGAGTGGTATAGTGGAACAAATAGGAGACAAAATGTGTGCTGTCAAGCAAGTTAATATTGAGGGGAACTGGAGTGGACTCCTGTGGGAGTTCTGGTAACATATAAGACCCCAGCTTTGGAGCTGTCCTGCAAGAGGACAGATTGCACCTGTTTCTGGCAGGCATTGCATGGTCACGGATTCATTTCTAAAAGTTTGGTTACCTGGATTATCTGTTATACCATGAATATTTATTGTCAGATTTCTATTTGGCTCTTTGTGTTATTTTGTCTTGGGAACAAAAGCTCAAATCTCTTAAAGTTAATATTTATGTTGTCAAAAAATAGAACTCTACAGTGCAGATTGAAAATGTGAATGAATACTTCAAATCTTGGTTTTTATGGGAAAAAAACTGAAAGAACATTCATAAGGAGCGTAATGAAACTTACATATTCAACCTTATATTTCTTAGTCTCTTTCAAAGTTACTCTGGAAAATTAGAACAAAGTAAACAATTTTAGCTAAGATGCTATGCAGGTTTATGTTTTGTTTGTATTCTCAATGAGATGGAGAAAACTCTTCATTATGTTGGTTTTCATTTGCTTTTTACCGTTATAATGTCAAATCATATACAGTATATCACAGTAAAAGCAAACATGTTAACCTTATGGTGCTTTTTTGAGTGTTAATGATGATGTTTTTCATTATTTGTTTTTGTAACAAAGCATTATGGTGCCAATGGAAAAAATAAACCTTGTAAAACATTTTATCACCTATTCATCTTAAACAAAAGTTTCATATATTTCAATATGGTGCAATATTGCAGTACAGAATTATGCAAACTAAAAGGCATTTCCACCTGCAGAAAAACTGATTGTTATTACAGAAGCGGAGGAATGAAAGCAGATGAAGAAAGTCACCTGTGTTGTATTATGGCAATAAGTTTTAAAACACTCATAATCTAGTGATGTCAATAGCTCAGTTATGATCAAATATATATTTTCATTTTGTGTCGATGTGCTGGCCCAAGCTGACAACTAAGATACCATCAATCATAAAGGGAGAAAATAACAAAGCTAAAAGCAAGTGACACGAACTAAATACTGGGTATTATTCTATGCAAAACAAAGTTTGTAAATCATATTGAGATGTATAAACAATTATTTGATCCCAGAAGAATCTATATAAAATATAAGACCCCAATATTAAATCTAAACCTGTTGGATAATATTTTGCCCATGTGGTCTGTAACACTCCTATTTAGAATTCTGGATTCCCACATGTAAATGGTATAAATCGTACCTTTCTGGACCCACTGCCTAATGTAGAGTGTGAAAAATAAAAGCCCTCTCAAAGGGTTGTTGCTTTTCTTCCAAGCATCACTTCTCAAGGCAGATGCTGTGCGCTTCCCACCTGAGAATCACTCTGGCACATGCTGGGAGACCAAGACAGTGTCTAGCTGAGACCTCTTGAGTGGTGATCAGAAGGGGTCTGTAAAAGAGGGAAATACAAGCTCTACCTGACAGTTTTTGAGACCTCATTGCTAATCTAGGGAAGATTTAGGTGGTACTTTATTTATTGTAAATTTATTATATTCAGACATTTTCAAGTATTTCAATGCTGATGTTACAAAAGATGCAATCCAAGTTTTTCTAAGCCAAAATACTGCAGTCAGTGATAAACATATTTTCTATAGCACTTCAGCGAAAGAGACAGTGTTTAAAAACTATTGTGAAAAAAAATGGATTTCAAAGTATTTTAAGTTGTCTTTAAGGAATACTCGTTCCGTCTGTGCTTGTATATAGTTATCTTTGTCTAAGATTGCTTTTCTTTAACATTTTGGTTGTAGAGTCTCATAACTATTCCTATTCAGGCATTGTTCTACTACAGCTGCAAAATTTCAGGTTAGAATATAACTCTTCTGACTACTAAAGCCCTATTCTGTCTAATTTCAACAGGTACTTAAAATATTACCTATTCCTTCCAGATGGATGTTTTTAAAATTAGTATGAAAGGTAGATAAGAAAAATATATTATCCAGAAATGTATTCTGTTACTTTGTAGACCTCAAATACAACTTCGACCCAAAGAAAATAATAAAAGGACAAAAGAATAATTTTGGAAGCGCTGTGTTTATGGTAGAGATTGGTGATTTCATGGATGTATACTTATTTCTGAAATTCCCTAGTTGCAGACATTAAATATGTACAGTTTTTGTATGTCATTCATACCTCAATAAAGTTGTATTTTTGTTTTGATGATTTTATTTATTTATTTGAGAGAAAGTGTGCAAGCAGGCCATGAGCAGGAGGGAAGGGGTAGAAGGAGAGAGAAGCATTTTTTTTAAAGATTTTATTTGAGAGAATAAAGTATTTTTAGGAGGCAATTAATGAATAAATTTGTAATGGACTAGGAAAAAGTATGAGGTAATAAATTTTCCTTTGCCTCTGCTCCAAGTTGATCATGTGACAGTTCATATACCTTAACATACAAAAAATAACAGTTTAGAGTTCACAGGAAGAAAGCCAGCTTCCATGATCTGTGGTCCTTGGACTCTCACTAATGGTTTGGATGCCATGCCTGCTGACTCCCATAATAACCTGTGAATAACTCTGCTGTGTACACCCTCTCCATACAACATTTTAAATTTCTATGAATATTATCCCTGGAATATAAACTCTCAGAGGGCAAGAGATGTTTTTCTTGGCATCTCCAATATCAACCTGAGTACTCAATAAGTATTAATTGAATGTTATGAATAAAGGAGCACTCCCTATACCAAAGTGGGAGCTACCTTCATTTCATCTCTTCTTTGAAAGAAATAATTCCAGTGTTCCAAGTTCCACTCATTAGTGATAAGCTCCTGTTTTGCAAAGAGATCCATTTTATCCTTATGCAAGTTGAACTCTTGGTTCCTGATAAAAGCTCACAATTTACATACATAGATTACCTTCTCCCAGGAACTGTCCTTAAATTCACAACATGTAATAGATATACAATGGACATAATTTAACTCCTCTAAAATAAATTATACTGTGGCGAAAGCAAAGTTCAACTTCTCTTGCCAAATTACAAAGTTAAGCCACTGCATGAACTTTTACAAATTTCATAGCCTGGATTAATATACAAAAATCATTATATAAATAGGATGTACTTTGGCCAAGAATATTTTAGTTTGATTACATATATTCTTTAGTAGTACTAAAGTAAAACTTGAGAAAATTGCTAGAAAATTAAAGCTGGCAAAGTTGGTTGCAAAGAGGGGAGGTGACAGTAAGGTTCATGTCACCATATTCTATGAATCTTAGAATATCTGAGGACATTTAGACATATAGTTCTTGTACCATGAAACTTTTGTTTTTGTTTTTAGGTGTTTTGTTTGTTTTTTTTTGTATTGTTTTAGACTTGAATTTTCTTAGATCAATGAAGTTGGCTTTTGTTTTGTTTTAGGCATTTTTTTTAATCCAGTGGGTTTTTTTTTTAAAAGATTTTATTTATTTATTTGTGAAAGACAGAGAGAGAGAGAGAGAGGCAGAGGCAGAGGGAGAAGCAAGCCCCATGCAGGGAGCCCAACATGGGACTCGATCCCAGGTCTCTAGGATCAGGCCCTGGTCTGAAGGCAATGCTAAACCACTGAGCCACTGGGGCTGCCCTAATCTAGTGATTTATAGATACTTCTTCCCTATTAGAATTCGTTACTTTCTTAGTAGTTTCTAAATGGGAATCACTTTAATTAATTTTGCTACAGTTATTGGGCCTTTTTGTCTGAGCACCACTTGGGACCCTATTCAGCTCAAAAATGTTCCATTATAGACTTCTTTTTTTTTTCCACTTATTTTTTTCAAAGGAATATTACTTTACCTGCATAGGATCTTATGCAGATCCTGAGTGCAGATCTCACTTTTTTTCATTATTTTCTCATTTTTTAATCTATTTTTACCATGGAGTTATTTGAATTCTGTTGGTATTTCTCAAGTGTGAGCTGTATATCCATGGTTTTCTACTCTATCAAGTTTGGCATTTCAAATATGCATTTTATACAGGATTAATCCTCTCACACTCCATTCCCAGTATTTTGGGTTTTTTTTTTTTTTTTTTGTAATATTTTATTTTAGAGAGAGAGACAGAAACATGGTGAGAGGGAGAGAGAGAATCCCAAGCAGACTCTGCACTGAGCACTGAGCCTGACATAGGCTCCATCCCACATCCCTGAGATCAGGACCTGAGCCGAAATCAAGAGTCAGATGCTTAACTGACTGCGCTACCCAGGTGACCCAGTATCTGCCCTTGTGACTTATTTCCCTCTTAGGCTTTTGCTGTTGAGGTTTTGCTTTAATTTTGATTTTGGTTTTGTTCTGTTCTGTTCACCCATTTCCTCTAATTTTGCTCTTCTTTAAGGGAGATTATGAGTTCTGATCTATTGGGATCAGTGGATAATTTTTTAAGAAATATATTCTGATCTCTTACAGCAACATTCCTTTGTTGTGCTATGAAAATTTCACATAGGACAGTTTTTTCCCCTCCATTTGCTTGATTCGATAATGCATTTTCTATGCAACTCGACAAGAGGAGAGGATTTGTGTGTTGCCTTTAGCCCATTCCCTGTTCTTGTGATCCCTGCAGGGTGAAGCGGAGAGCCTGTGAATGAGGCAGGCAGTCTTCCATCTTCACTGCACATTCTCTGACTGTGAGAAGGATGCTGACTGTGATGAAGAACCAGAGGAGGTATGTAACTTTAAAAAGTAATAATTCCACTAATTACATCAACCAGTACAATTTATGAGTACCCTCTGTATACCAGATGCAATACTCCTACTGACTCTCATTCCATTATTGATCCTAAAATTTAGAGATTTTTATTGCTGAATGTTATAGATGAGAGGAATGGAGATAAACTCAAATTGTTCTCTTCACATATTGATTTTTGATAGGAGAAAAATTTTGGATAGTCAAGTAATAATGGAAAGAACAAAGCTTTGAGAAACAAAGATGGGGTCAGATTCTGTAGTTTTCGGTATTCATTCCAAAATATTTATGCAAGAGTAAATGTCAATTAAAATGTGTTATGAGAACTAAACATTAGTGATTTGGCGATGTGTCTGTAAAACTTAATCAGAAGTGGTATTTACATAAAAGGATCTTCAAGACTTGATCAGCTTGTGTGGTTTTATTTCTCCAACGTTGTTTGAGGTAAGTGAACACTAATGCGATAAAACTACTTTTAAACTATTGTTATTAGGAAAAATTTATTGAACATTTTTTTAGCCAATTTACCTGGTAAGATTTTCATTTTAGTCTCACATACACATATGTCTTTGGCATTTCCGTTTATCTTGCATAGTATGGGGGAAATGTGCTATATAGTTCTGTTTAATAATGCTTGCTGTTTCTATTTAAGCTTCTTGAAAATAGGTTAAGGGCAGTTAAATGGATCAGGATTATGTTGTAATTAGTAAAATCTAATATTTCTTTGCCTAAATCACAGTATGCTTTTCCTCAATTTACTTTCATCAAAGTAAGTCATTATTCAAGAACATATAATTAGCTTGTTTTAATCTTATCATTTTCAGATACCTGCTAAAGTAATTAGCTTTCTCTTCTTTTTAGTTAAAAGATTGCTAAAGGATCAATGCACAATACATCATTTTTTATTCCACAACACCAATTACTTTGACCCTCAGTGTAAATTTATTGATTTTTCTTAATAGTACATTATCACCAGTTACTCACAGCATGGTGTTTATTAATTAGTAAGAGAAATATAGATTCATTTATGAATAGCTATCCTTTTAAGTTTCTTGTCTAGAATGTGTGGTAGTATGGTTGGTACCTGCTAATAGCATGTAGAATTTAAGAATCAAGTTTATTTCTCATTCCCAAGGTTTCCATATTTTTCCTCTTGAGATACATCATAAACTCAAAGTTAGTAAAAAGTAAATTGAATTTCTTATGTCAGTTACCAAGTTAATAAAAGTTTGGTTTTTCTGGCCTTTTTTTTCACAGACTGATTTCATTTCTTTTTCTTATGACCAAGAAATACAGGGGTGCCTGGGTGGCCCAGCTGATTTGGCATCTGCTTTTAGCTCAGGTCGTGATGCTGGGATCAAGCCCTATGTTGAGCTCCCTTCTCAGCAAAGAGTTTATTTCATGCTCTCCCTCCACTCTGCTCATGCATGCATGTGCATTCTCTCTCCCTCTCGAATAAATAATAAAATCTTTAAATAAAAAAAGAAATACAAAGCAGGTATATTGAATACCTCTTTATAATATTGGTTATTGCAATATTGTGTCAAATTGAAATAATAAAGATGAAGTACATATAACGTGGTTTATTGAAGGAATATACTTTTTTACTATTTTTGTGCATTTCCCTACTAGACTGAAACTTTCTAGACACAAAGAAAAACTGAAAGATAATATTGAATTTTCTCATCCACAATCAGGGCTTATTGTACCATTTATTCAATTTTATTCACTTGTCTGGCATTAAAGATGCATAGTTTGTGCCATATAAGCCTTAGACAGTTCTTACTTATTCTTTGGTACCTTAATGATTCAATCAATGTCTTTTATGGAATATGTTTGTGTAATTGGGTATTTATGTGTTATGTAATTCCTCTTAGTAGGTTTCAAGGGAGGAGGAGAAAGAAAATGTCTTTATTTCTTTCATTTTTATCTAAATATGAATTTTAAAACCTGAAACTTAGCAGCATCACTACACCCTTATATGATAAATTAAAATTCATATTTCTTCAATGACCTGCAAAAACTGTAATTCAGTATTGAAAATAATGTATGGATTTTAGCAGACTGCCTTAAAGGAATTAAGTTTACATTTTCAAAAAGTTAACATTAGGATTGCCAGTGTCTATATATCATCTACGTTATGTTTTACTAAGTTTACTAAGAAGAGTAAGTTCCTTGTAAATAGCTTGGAGGGCCAACACGCTCTATGTTTTCTTACATACATCATTACTTATGCTATTGATCTTGAATAGTATTTTTATTTCCCCTCCTGTTTAAATCCATTATTATTGATGATTATGTAAAATGCAATTGGAAGGACCATTGAATGAGTAAATACAGATGTGCTCAGGCATTACTGAAGATAGGATGAATTTTGTTTTAGTTTTTGATGACTAGAAAAGTATAACGTGTGTGTGTGTGTGAGTGTGTGTGTGTGTGTGTGTGTTTGTGTGTGTGTGACATACATAATTTTCATGGGCTTAGTACCCTGAATATTTCTTTAGGGCTGTTATTACCAGTTAATAGTTTTGACGAGGTCACAGTGTTAACTCTTAGTTTCTGGTTTATATAAAGTAATTTGAAAGAAAAATAGAAAAATAATCTAAATCCTACCATGTACACAACAGGATACAAACAATATGTTGATTCAGTGATGACTATTTACCTCTCTGTTTTATATGATCACTATTGCCTTCTTCAAAACCCTAACTTCTATGAAGGGAGCTTCTGCTGTATCTCCATCATTCTCTGAGCACTCCTTTTTCCTATTATGACAGCCTTGATACTCCAGCCCATAAATGTAATTATTTCTCAGTACTTTTCTTGGTATTGTTTCAGAGTTTAGGCTCTAGAGCCAGATTTTACATTTCAGCCTAGATCCTAACACTTTACAACTGTGTGAACATTGGCAAATTGGCATTAATACTCTGCCCATTTCTTCATCTTTATATAACAAAATAATAATTACTTCGTTATTGTTTCCACCAGTAAATATATTATTTTAGAAATATTGACTAGTGTGATGTCTGATGTTCTTAGCAAGTATATTGCGAATTTATCTCCTCTCCATTGGGGCTTCCACCTTCTGTATTGGTTCAACATTTACTATTACAAGTATTTTCATCAAATGTCATAATGATTTTATAAGTTTTATAACTTTCAGATTTAATAATTCAGTGAAATTAATTGGATTCATTTGGTGTTGAGTTGTTTGTGTGAGTTAGTTGCAATTTATTAAACTTTAAACAAAACTGAAATAAAGAAGAAGATTCTATCACTGAATGTCCACATAGTGGACATTAAAATTTGAATATTAAAATAGTGAATATTAAAATTTCTAATAACCTTGGGACACTGATTTACTCACTTGGTTAAAAGCATCTGAACTTGGCTCAGGTCATGGAGTTGAAGTCCTAGGATCAAGCCCTGGCTTCAAGCCATCCGCTCAGTGAGGAGTCTGTTTCTCCCTCTTCCTCTGTCCCAACCCCAGCTCATGCTCTCTTTCTCTCTCTCAAATACATACAATCTTTATTTTTTTTTCTAGTAACCAATGTTTGGGCACTCACCTTTTGAATTGAAAGGAATTCATATAATTGTTTAAGATGTATAAAAATTCAGTTTAAAACAAGAATTTGAGTGTTTTTTCTTAATTAAATATAGTTATTGGTATAAAATACTTTCATAATATCTCATCATATTATACATTGGAAATTTTGTGTGCATCATCAGTAGAAAGTGTTTTCTTTTATTTTTTTAAAATTATTTATATATTCATGAGTGACAGAGAGAGAGAGAGACAGAGACATAGGCCGAGGGAGAAGCAGGCTCCATGCAGGGAGCTCTATGTGGGACTGGATCACAGGTCTCCAGGATCACGCCCTGGGCTAAACCGCTGAGCCACCTGGGCTGCCCTAGAAAGTGTTTTCTTAAAGCATATATTCTATATAATTTAAGTGACTACAATTTATCTGAGTTATTTAAACTTAGTATAGACCACTTAGTTTTTAACCAAAAAATATGTAAGTTGTAGAAATAACCAGGCTAAAAATTAGTGTATAAATCAGGGAAGGAGGCACTATATGAATAGGGAATGTGCTTAGTCTCCCATCAGCTCCTCCATATAAAGTGTTTCTGTGTTTCTGTTTCTTAAGTGGCTCATTCTGTTTATGATAAGACTGTATAACTTTTTTTTTTTCTGGATATGACTTTATCTTACTGTGTTGGGTACTTTTGTCCCACCCTTTCCCTTCAACAAATCTTTTTTGTGCTGGACAATTAAGTCCATTTTCTAATAAGGCTGATAGGGCCCTGGTCTGTGAGGTTGCTTCTTTGTCTTTGGCTGTGTCAGTCCAGACAATTAAGATGAAAAGCACATTTATATGAAAGTAGAAAATTGAGATTACAAAAAGCAGTGTTAGCTTTCGTTATCTTAGTAATATTCTAAATTTTATTTGCTCTGGTTGTCAAGAATAGACTGAGTGCAAGGGATTTTTTTTTTCACAAAAGTTAGTTCACCTGAAAGTGAGGTCCGATTTATTTGAGACAGGAAGAGCATAATTGATGGTGCCTGAGGTCCTGCTATCTGTTTTGCATGCTTGCATGATTTTGTAGGGTTTTTTCCTCTATGAGTGACTTTATTTTTCATATATTTGAAAGGGCTGGAGTAGGGAAAGCAGTAGGGGAAGTGGGAAAGGAGAAAATTATTGAAGAAATACATAATCCCAATGGAATGATAACTCTTGGATTGTTGCCAAACTAATTTCCATCCATCTTGTTGTACAGTATCTGTGACTTCATTATGAAGTGTTTCTGCACTAGAGTATTCTAAGCATGTATATTATTTCTAGAGATATTTTGGTATATGATTATTATATGTATTATGTACATATATTACACATATATTAGATATGTTATATGTTTATATAACAAATTTTCCATTTCTGTGTGTACATGTGTGGGATATACAAAGATACACAAGGATACACAAATGATATAGATATGAATCCAATCTCCCTCCCTTTCCTAAATGATTGCTAATAGTTTCCTAAAACCTTGGATTAAGAGATCCTGAATTCTTACTCTGGGAAAATGGGACAGAACTGTGACCAATGCTCCATGTCTGAGAGATGTATAGCACTGGGCTATGTGCTTTCCACCTCTGTCTAGAGAATCGGACATTAAGGAATGTTTATCTTCATATTTTAATAGTTACTTTAATCTTATAGCACTTAGCCTAAGTTTACTTGCGTATTCAATTCTTCCCAGAATATTTTTGCTTTCACACATATTTATCACTGTGTTTAATGTCTGTGACCTCCAAATTTGGAATTATCATTCTTTTATTCTTTCATTATATACACTATTCAATTCAAATGGTAGAACCACTATGCATCTAGGTGTACAACTCCTATACCTAGGTCATCATGTTTGACTCCAACTCTGTGCCTCTCCAATCATGCTCATTCATGAGGCACATTGATATGGCCTCTAAATTGAGATCCACAAATGTATAGATACCACCTTACCAATGACTCAGATTAGTAATCAACATTGGGGCCCCATCAATGACAGTTTGCATTTGGACTAAAATTTGTCATTTGGATTCCAAATATTTATCAACTATTCCTTCCTTCCTTCCTTCCTTCCTTCCTTCCTTCCTTCCTTCCTTTCTATTTAGACTTATTTATTTTGGAGAGAGAGAACAGGGGGGATGGGCAGAAGGAGAGGGAGAGAGAGAATCCCAAGAGGATGTCAAGCTAAGCCTAGAGCCTGACACAGGGCTTGATCTTATGACCTGAGATCAGGACCTGACCTGAAACCAAGTGTCAGTCGCTTAACTAACTGAGCCACTTGGGTACCGCTATCCACTCAATTCCAAATCAACTTCTATCTTTTTCATTCAGGCTATTGTGAATCAGGATTGTGGTAGTGACTTCCTCATTGCCATCCTGAATTCAGTCCCATTGTCCCTTTCTGTTAATCTCCAGAAGGCTACCAGATTGACCTATATAAAGCAAAATCCTAAAAAGATACTCCCTCCCTGATTCAACTTTATTGTCTCTCCATTGCCTCAAAATATAGAGAAACTCATTAAGATCCTCACAAAAAACATCATGATCTGATCCTTGCTTTCCTCTCCATTTTCATCTCCACTTCTTGCCCCACTTGTATTCCTTTTCATACTTCATGATATTTGTCATCTCAGTTTTGGTTGTTACCTACTTATCTAAAATTAGTAATTCACTCATTTAAAAATATATATCAAAGTACTTCTATGTGTTGGACACTGTATAAGACCCTGGGAATGCCTATTCTTTCACCTTCTAAAATTTCACTTAGCAAATTCTTAATTTTCCAGCATCACTTCACCAAGAGAGATTCTTCTCACTATCTCCCTCTGCAGACTGTATAATATAACTATTCCCTGTTTCCTTTATATTATTAAAATCTTTTTCTTTGTATAGGTTGCATTTTATTATATAACTGAGTATTTTACTAATAGAATATTTATGTTTAAAGTTTTTTTGAAATATATGATTTCTAATATTGTATATAAGTATAAAATCATGATTTGCAAATATTACTTATAGAAAAGCATAATCTTTCTGTAATAATTGGATGCAAACCTTAGTTCTACTTATTAGTTATATAGCTTTATTTGAATTCACAGTGCCTCAATTTTTCCATCTTTAAAAATTGAAGATACCACTATGCCAAACATAGTAGACATCAGTAATACCAACATAGGATTCCTATTTCAAATTTAGTGTTCTATGAACTGAGTTTGTGTGTATGTATATATATGTGTATATATATATACACATATTATACTGTTTCTATTAATATATATATATAGTGTTTCTATTTTTAATATAATGAACACAAAATTATTTTGTGTATTATAAAGCATTATAGAAACATAATATGACCAGATATTTTGAGTTACTATTTTGCTGGTAGTTGTTGCATTGTTGGTGTCTTCTTCAGATCCCTAGGGTACCAGATGGCCAACGTACCAGGACCCAGCTGCTATGAGCTTTGGCTGTTAATGGCAACCTTGACCTGGCCCTGTCTCTGCAAATTTTCCCTCAGGCTGAACAAGAGCAGCTCCTGATGGGAGCTTGGATACCACCACTCCCAGTCTGTAAACAATAATTGACAGACAAAGGGGTGTAAGATGCAGGGTCTCCTTCAAAGTATGCATTACTATGAGCTGCACTTCCTATGTGGACATCCTGCCTTTGCTCAGCTCCATCACCTGTCCTGTCAAACTTTTTTCACTCATTTTCTCTTTAAGAGCAAGATCTGAATATATCCCAAGTTCCTTAACCCTTATCTCCAAGTTTACTTCAAAGGAACCCAAGCTAAGACAGTGCTTTATGTGAATTAGCACCCCTCATTCTCTATATTCTCCTAAGTCTCTCAGCCTACTTGTTACATATTGAATCCATTTTGGAGAGAGCAGAACATTTTAGAACACAATTAAAATCGATTTGGAAAAGAAAATATGTCAAAGCTCTTAACTAGGATGTTCAACATTTCAAAGTACATTAAAAAATGATGAGAAAGTGAAAGTATATGTGGATCAAGGGAGATATACATAGAACTGACATGTTTGTTTTTGGGGAAAAACCCATCTTTAGTGTATTTTTTAATGATTACGTGAAAAAGAAAAATTCTTCTCATGGAGAAGACTGACTCCTAGATTCTGTTTCTTTAATCTACTTATATTGCTTTCACCAACTTTTCATTTTTAGTTAAGGATTAAAACACAATTTTTGCCTACTTATTTATCTTAAATAATTCTTTAGTGGATTTTTTAATGATTATGTGAAAAAGAAAAATTCTTCTCATGGAGAAGACTGACTCCTAGATTCTGTTTCTTTAATCTACTTATATTGCTTTCTCCAACTTTTCATTTTTAGTTAAGGATTAAAACACAATTTCTGCCTACTTATTTATCTTAAATAATTTGAAGTATCTAAAGAACTCTATGAACACTCAGGAAAAAATTCTTCCTCCCCCTCAAATAGACAAAGAAAATATAAATACATGAAAAAATTATTCTCTTTATAAGTTCCAAAATATTTAAATGTGCCTTTCAACATTAGCAAATGACTAATCCCATTATCATAATTTATTAACCAGATCTTTTGTTCTATGTAGTAATACACTGTGTTTCCATGCTGTGTGTTTTTTATCCAGTGACCTAATTTGCTTAAAAGGAAACTCTTAAAACTCCCTTGTTGTAATGAATAAAATGTTAATGAAGAACTACAGAGAAATCCCCTCTGCATTAGTTCCATATTCCCAGGAACATCATCATAAATTTGTTTGCCTGGTTCTGACAATGGTAGTGATGTTCCAGCTGCGCAGAAGCATAGTAATGCTAAATGGTTCTGATGGAAAAGTTAAAGATGTTCAAGGCACTGTCATCTGGGATGGACTCTGGGAAGTTATCTTTTGGAGGGAGTATTTGATGGATTTGGCTCTCATCCAGTTTTTTTAACATTTATTTTTTGCATTGATACTTACATTACTAGAAGCTTTTTCAAAAATTACGAATGGAAACTATTCGAACAGACATGTTTTTAGCAAGAAAATAAAATACTTTAAATTGGTGTTTTTTTGCCCCTTCCAAATTAGCCCTCACAAATTTCTCAATTGTGTTGATATAAATATAAAATTTAATGACTAACCCATTAAAATGTTTAAAAATTATTCTTGATCATACTATTTAGCTTAATATTCATACTTTTGTGCCTAGACCTCTGCTGTGCATGATGAATATACAATTAATTTAAAAAGTAATTTCCTTAATATTGATAGTTCAGATCAACTCCTGTGGTATTTCTCATTTTAAGCTTTGACATGTTTAAGTGTTGCTGATAAAACTTTCTATGAGCAGGTAGGAAAATTGATACTCAGTTTGAAACTTGAGTGTCTAAAGTGTTGAATCTTCTGTATCAAAATCTAAAATATATTGTTTCTACTCACAGTACAAAAATACTTCAGAAATATTAAGATCATAATGTGTTAGTATCAATTTTAATTCCTCTAAAACATGATAAGCTGAAAGACCAGTAAGTGGGTACACTTTTATACCCACAAAAGAACTGAACGTATGTTTCTACATTTGAAAGTTGAAAAAACTCAACATCAAACTAAAATAGCAATTAAGGAAATAGAAGCTGTAAATCAGAATGAAGACTAGATATAGTTAATCTCTTTATCATATCCCTGGGGTTATCGTGTGTAAAGGGAAATATTTTTCAATACTTTTGCTTTGGGGTATAAAACTCTACCATCCTTTCATTTTGTTGTCTACATTTTTATCAACTTTTCTAACAATCAAAAACCTCTTTCTCTTGTTTTATACTCAGAGGATCTGTGTAGTCACTGAGTTTTTCTAACTTCAAAGAGAATGCCTTGTTTATATTCACTTTGAAACAGATGCAAGATAAATAACCAAGAGGTCTATAGTGTAAGCAACATATTTACCTTTGTGAAATATTCAGAAAAACAAAGGAAGAACCCCAAAATATATGAAAAACAATCATATTAATTAGTCCTCAGTGCTTCATTTGAGTTAAGAGCTCAGGGGAATAGGATGTAATAGAATGTCTCTAATATTGAACTATAATCTTTCATGTTGTGAAAAATCTCCACATTTTCACAGACATTTTGTTAGAAATAGCTATCTTTTTACTTCTAATAGAACATTTTGTTGAATTATAAAGAGTTTAAAGTGAAAAAAATAAATTTGATAGCTACTATGTTATGAGATTTACATATGTTTTAAGTAACTTTCAAAGATCCTATTGTATAGTATTACTATACCCATGTTATAATGGAAGGGAACAGGATTTGAGAGTTAGAGCTTCATACAGTTTGCAAGTATGGGGACTACAATTTGTATTTCAAGAGTATCTGACTCCAAATCCCATATATTTCTCACTATATCATAATGCCACGACGTTAATAAATAGAAAGCTTTAACACACTGCAAGGCTGATTAGTGATAAAGTTACAAAGTTTTATCAATAATCTTCAATTGTCTGGGCCTCCAACAATGTTATGGGTCCTCTGTTCACATAGTAATATCTTTCCAAATTTGCAAAATTACAATATGTTGATATAATTAATTTTCATTTAAATTTTGTGGGTGGGAATCACCCAAAATAAAATGTATCCCAATCTCTGTGTTTCTAGGACAAATTCATAACAATGCTACAAAAAGTGTATGCATCAGCATGAAGTTGCTTGGTTTCTTCACATATATTAAGACATTTCAGGTTTATCTCCAATGACTGAAATTTTGCATAATTAATACGTTTCAATTCAGATATCTTGTTATTACAACGTACACTAAAGATATTACATTTAGAAGAAGAAATTTTATATGGGAAAACCTAGGAGATATTGAAAGATTCAACTTTTTGTCTTATATGCACACATATTTATGCACATATGTATACATACCCACAAGCATGTGGCATGCACATTGACAGGCAGAGCAGAAAGAGCATGATCTTGCTGACAAAGCCATGAAGTCTATACAATGACTTTGATATCAGATGGAGAAACAAAATCCAAGTTGAACCAAATATAATGGAAGGCCACAGGTATTACTAAATAATGTAAGAAAAGAGATGCACAAAAATGCTCATGGCTGTATATGGCCAGAATCCAAGGCAAGAACATGAATATTAACCTAAGTGAATTAGAAACTTTTCATTAAGCTATTCCTTTGGCCTAGAGGTGGCACAAGAAATTGAGGGGATGATGCTCAGCACCAAAATATGGCAGTGGAAAAATATGTTTTACTTAACATATGTCTAATGTTTATTACATATGCTTATCATATATGACTAGAATTTATTCATGAATGTAAATCTATGGAAAGTACTTGGACATCATTGTCCTCTCCTGACTTAAGGGAAAAGCTCTGTTTTTTTTTTTTTTTTTCCCATTGAGTCTGATGCTTGCTGTGAGCTTTTCATATATGGCCTTTATTATGTAGAGGCATGTTTCCTCTAAGCCTATATTGTTGAGAGTTTTTATCATGAATGGGATGTTGTACATTGTTAAATGCCTTTTCTGCATTATTAAAATGATTATATGGTTTTTATACTTCCTTTTGTTGATCTGATATACCATGATATACCATGTTGATTGGTTTGTGAATATTAAATGAATCCCAGAAATGACACCCACTTCATTGCGGTGAATGATTTTTTTTAATGTGTTGTTGGACTTGGTTTGCTAATATTTCTTGAGGATTTTTGTATCTATGTTCATCAGAGATTTTTCTTTCTTCTTTTCCTCTGTTTCTCTGTCTCTTGTAGTATCTATACCTGGTTTTGGTGTCAGGGCAATGTTGGCCTTGTAGAACAGATTTGGAAACTAACTTTCCTCTTGTATTATGGAATAGTTTAAGAAGAATAGATATTATATCTTCTTTAAATGTTTGGTAGAATTCCCCTGTGAGGGATCCCTGGGTGGCACAGTGGTTTAGCGCCTGCCTTTGGCTGAGGGCACGATCCTGGAGACCCGGGATCGAATCCCATGTCGGGCTCCCGGTGCATGGAGCCTGCTTCTCCCTCTGCCTGTGTCTCTGCCTCTCTCTCTCTCTCTCTCTCTCTCTCTATCTCTCTCTCTCTCTCTGTGACTATCATAAATAAATAAAAATAAAAATAAAAGAATTCCCCTGTGAATTCTCTGGTCTTGGGCTTTTATTTCCTGGGAGTTTTTTGATTACTTATTCAACTTCATAACTAATAATAGGTCTGTTGTAATTTTCCATCTCTTTCTGAATCAGTTTTGGAAGGTTATATATCTATGAATATATCCAGTTCTTCTAGGTTGTCCAATTTTTTGGCAGGTAATTTTTCATAAACTCTTGTAATCCTTTGTATTTCTGTGGTGTGTTGGTTGTTACACAGCAGTTTTTACATAATAAGTAACTAATACACTAGAGATTAGACTAAATAAATTTTTCATTTGTCTTTAAAACTCCATGTCTCTCTAAAAATATTTGTTCTGAAATGTATATTATCCTGAGGTTGTTCTTCTATCTTAGTTTACATAATCTATGGTTTGCTCCAATGTCCAAATTACTGTAGGGAGATGAAGCATGAGGAGGGTGTACCTCTGACAATCTTTATCAAGCAAAAGGACTCCTAAGATCTAAGCCAAAAGGAAATGATTGTCCATATTAGGTTTCTTTTTTCAGTCTATATAGTGTTTAATGAATTTTTCTTCTAACAGCTATAAAAACTGCACATTCATCCATTGCTTCAACAAATTAAAGCACTTTTCATATTGAACACATACTATGTGCCAGCCTTATTCTAAGCATATGTAAACACATACGTGTATATGTATGTCAAAATATGTGTATATATGAGACTATGACATATGCATACATCTGTACATCTATCTATACCTCATAGTCCCTATCCTCATAGAACTTGTATTTAGTGAGATATTGAAAGTGTTCTGAAAAGAAGTACAGTGTTATGGTAATCCATAGAAAGGACATCTAATTCTAATTTTGAAACTCAAAGGGTCTTCACAAATTTCTGAGAAATAGTGAATTTTCTTCAGGAAACTTCAACAGCTGAGGCTGGCAAACTGGACATTAAATCTCCTGTATGGGGGGGATCCCTGGGTGGCGCAGCGGTTTGGCGCCTGCCTTTGGCCCAGGGCACGATCCTGGAGACCTGGGATCGAATCCCACATCAGGCTCCCGGTGCATGGAGCCTGCTTCTCCCTCTGCCTATGTCTCTGCCTCTCTCTCTCTCTCTCTCTCTCTGTGACTATCATAAATAAATAAAAATCAAAAATAAAATAAAATAAAATAAATCTGTATGTGTAGACAACCAACAAAATGTCATTGCCTTCTGTACATAATATAGATGGTTTTTGATAAAAAGACAACTTTTTAAAGATAATGCAGTTTTTGCTTTTAGCAGCTGAGGTCTAGTTGGATAGAAATATCTAAACACATGGTATGTATGGTATAATGAGGATAGTGATAGGGATATGATAATGATGTAAAACTGAAGCTATTACATAGAGATTATAAAGTATTTTCACATATTTAAAATATTTGTTAGATATCAATATGAACCTTGATTTTAGCTTTAATTTTAAAGTACTTTTCTATTAAAATTTGCATGATAGATCAATATCATTTGATTATCTCAAAACTCATGCTGGCCAAATATATTGATCCAAATTTTATAATTGATAGAGTACACGAATTGTTCAAATCATATGGGCGGTAGGTTAATGTTTCTGCATATAAACTTAGATCTGATGAATTAAAAGCTATTTTCTTATAAAATGCGAAACATTAACATACAGAGAGTATAGAAACAACTATTATGAGAGATGGCAGTTTTGTATGGTTAAATAAATTCTGACACTTGTCTTAGAATGAGAGGAAGATACCATCATGTTAGGTTACGAAATGTTCCTTTAGGTATCAATATACAGGGAGCTCATAATTAATATCTTTTTATATAAAGGAAATATAAAATAAATTAGAAGTCCTTAGATATTTTTAAGTGTAATTATGTCCAATCAGAAGTTATTTGCAACTGCTTCTTGTTTTTAACTAAATTGTAAGATGAAGACCCTTAAAATGTGCCCACTTCTAGGCAAAAATTTGTAATTTTATAAATAAATATTTCAAGTCATTCCATTATAAAAAAAAAACATTGTTGGTTAGACCAGTTTTGCTCAAATTGAAATAAGTGTTCTTTTACCTAATTAAAATAGTTGATTTTCAATATAAAAATAAATGAAAAGAGCTTTTCACCAAGAGGCACTCACTTAAAATAGTTTTGTGGAGTTAAGTGTGTCCATTTAAAGAAACACTGAAATAAAAGTATAACCTTAATTCTAAGGCATAGCCAAAGGCTAAGAAAAGAAAAGTTTAGTAAATGACTCTTATTAATCTAGCTTTAAAATGGATGAATAATATGTTACAACCTCTCTGACATATGGTGAGGTTTGCAGCAAGTTTGGCATAATGGTTTCACTTAATAAACACCTGATTAGCATTGTTTAACAGGTTTGGAGTGCATGAAAACAGTCAAATAGCAACATTCCGTCTAGTTAATTCCTCATTAGCAGACTCACAGTCAGTGCATTTGACAGATTGTATACCAGTCTTGACACAAGGTGACCTCTTGCTTGGACCTGTTCATCACCTTCAGTCTGTCATAAATGAAGTCAGTATAAATGTCAGAGTGAATGTGACATCACCAGAGACTTCATCTGATGCCTTGAAGGTTATTATTTTCCCAATATTATTATTGTAGACACAGTGAAAATAGATGTAGCTACAAACATAAATGAGAATGATAAACCAGAAAAAAGTATATATATGAAAGCTTTTGATAAATATATTATTATGTTATGTGACCCGTATATAAAATTCAGCAGTATTATTTCAGTTTCTTGACATCAATGTTATTTTGTAAATAATGTTTGAACTACAACCTAAATTGACAGTGGGTTTGGGGTTTAGAAGATGAATAGTAAGCTCAACTAATTATTAATAATGTTCTTTCTATTTAATATACCATAGCAATATCTTTTCTTCATAGTCTTCTTTTTCTTAATGAAAGAAAACCAAACATTGAAATAAGGTTGAAGAATTGATCTGGATTAAAAACTGTAAATATGAAGAAAGCTTTTGAGGAACATGTTTTACAAGAAAAATCTTTGATTGTTAGATCATTGAACATTTGTAAATTCAACATTTCAATGAGAAAATTCTCCAAATTCCGAGGAAATACTCATTTACCATTTTTGTCATCTTTGATAAATTATCTCTACTAAAGAGCCCCTTTGAATCACAAAATCAATTATACAATTGTACAACATTTATATTCTTCTCCTTGACAAGAAGAAATTGAACCAGTTTCAATTTATCTGAACGAAGCCTTGATTAATGCAATGTTATTATAAACAAAACAAAATAGGTATAATGCATTCTTGCTTTTTCCATCCCTTTGTAAATATTTATATTACTCTAAAACTTAAAACCTAAAATGTCTTAAAATCAGAGGGTACATATTGCAAAGAAAGAAAATAATCATTTGATAAAGGCCAATTTTAGTGCATAGAAAGAATTATGTTCTCTATTGATTTGGAACTTTTTTAAGTATCAAAAAAAATTAAAAATCTTGTTTTCTTTGTAAGAAACAACTTTTAAGGCATGGTCATAAACAAGACAAATTTTAAAAACCTTATATTTTATAGAGATTATTTTAAATTATATTTTACACGAAGGCTTTTTCTAGCCTTATGTTTACAATTTTAAATAAAACGGTTATAATTATAATTGATTATAATAATTGGGATAAACAGTTGCTGAGTATCGTTTATATCCTCTTTTATTGTGTGTGTCTTATTTAATTGGATATATTTTCTGATGCACTAATTTTGGGGAATTTAGCAAAGAAATCACAGTAACCAAGGAAGATAATTCCAAGAATGTATGAAGAAATTGAGTTAGTCTAACTCACTTTAGGTTTGAATTGATTCCATACATCAGTTTCTCCTTGTAAGCTAGGCCTTTAATACCTTACCATATCAACTCTTGGTATAGATCTTGAGGTCTTCAACAGGGGAGGAAAGTGAAGATCAAAAATATTAAGCAGCTTGCCCAAAGTCCTGCAGCTAGTAAATAAGAAGCTGAGATTTTAAATTGAGCTCTGTTATTTCAAGTCATAGCTAGAGTACACCTAGTCATTGGTACCATCCTGTTACAACTCCATGACACATTGCTTCCACATCTCCTTCATAGCTCATTCTGTGCTACAAATTTTTTTGTCTGTTTACTGTATATTTTTCTTTCAATAGTAGTCTTTCTATAATTGCTTCTTTGCTAGGTTTACATGCATAAAATATATACATATATAGTTATAAATGTAGATTTATTTTCTAAATTTTATATGTATAAAATATATATAAAACAAATGTAGATTTATTTTCTAAATTTAATTTCTAAATTTTATGTTTTTATCTTATTTATAATTTGTAAATGTCTTCCATTGAATCAACATCTTTCATTGTCATAATTAATTAGGTGTAGTCCATTTTCCTTTTATCCCCAAACTAATTGCAAGTGATTCAATATACTGGTATACAATTTTCTTAATAATCTATGATTTATCACTTCAGGGGCAGCTGATCTATAAATGCTCATTTTTTCAAGTACAATATTCCCTTATCTGCCTTTGTCAAATGTCATTCTTGAATGCTTTTCATTATTTTCTAATTGTCCAAATGTATTTTGTACATTTTTATTGTCAAGGTTTACCTGAAGCAGGGAGTTCAGAATATGAAGCAATGCAGATCCATTAATAATTTTATACACCCTTTATTAATTGTCTTTATTGTCATGTTAGTAGTTATTTCCTAAAAATCAAGAGAAATTTATACTTAAAAATCTCTTAAAACTCACCTTTTAAATGCTTCCCCAATTTCTTGTGAAATTGAATGAAAATAGGCAAATCCCCTTTTGTATTTGTTATAAGAAATGGACATTTTAAAAA
Organism: Vulpes vulpes; assembly: GCF_048418805.1. NCBI lineage: Eukaryota > Metazoa > Chordata > Mammalia > Carnivora > Canidae > Vulpes > Vulpes vulpes. The sequence goes on along the minus strand of NC_132785.1, from coordinate 25,202,726 downwards.
TAGAACTTCAAGAATTGGCTTCATTGTGCTGATACTAGCGAGAAGCTTAAGGGAAAGAGAGCAAACTGTCTTGTTGATATTAAGTAAATTTTCTTAGAGATAATCTACTGTATTGGTTTCCATCATTATAGTCCTTGTCATAGCTTCATTTACTTTGGAACTTTGGATGACAATATTTAAGAATTAAGCACAAACCAAAATAAACAGACATCTCCCCTAAAATAAAACCACACAAACCTTTTTGGTAAAATTACTCTCTGCTTTCCCTTATTTTTCAGGAAAACTTGAGAGGCCACCCCTGACCTAGAGAAGATAGCCACTCCTGTCCCCTAACTTTGTATAAACTCAGAGTTATTTTACAATTTTGTTATTTATTCCAGAATAACAATAAAATCTCAAGCTTGTTTTAGACTATAGGCTTGTTCCTTATTTCTTCCAGTCATTATTCTGGTATTTTTGGTGTATCTGATCCATGTTTCTTGTGCTGATCAGATCTGGGCAGAATTAATCAAATATCTTGGTCCATTCTTAGTCTCCCTCTCCATTCTCTTTCCTTCTTACTTTTTTTCTTTGTGTTTTTTATCTTCCTTGTAAAATTAGAGGCTATGGTATAGAATTACTTTGATTTTTTCCCCCTTGGGTTCAGTATTAGGACCTGTATATAAACTAGAATGCATATTGTTGCTTTAATCACTAAACTAAATTTTATTTAAAATGCTCACTTTGCTTATTTTCTTAGGTATCATTTGGTTAAATTAGGGCCCCAGAACGTTTTTATGAAGGTTGTATCTCCTCAATTTATGGGCTGACTAAATACAAACCATTGGATTTCCGTTTGCCAAGAAATTACATAGGACTTCAGTAGTTGCTTTAGGAAAATTGCACAAAACATTTGCGAAATTTGGATGATTCACATGTTTGAAAAATACTAAGTTCAAAAAATTTTGGCAGAGACGTATGTGGAAAGGCCTTTGAAATGAGGTGAACCATTTCTGAATCTTATGATTGTACAGACTGAGCCATTTATGGCAGGATGTGTATAATGCATCATGAGTATTATGAAATATTACTCATTTCTAATTCATTACAAAAATACTTTCCTAAACTTGCATATGTGATGGATGGCAAGAAACCAGGTATTCACATCTAATTATAAAGGTTTTTCTTTGTGCTAAAATGGACTCTATTTATCTATCAGTGCAATCAATCCATGCATTTTTCTTTATGTCTGTCACCGTACTACCTAAGCACTTAGCAAAGAGATTAAATTAGCCAAAAAGTGTGGAGTGGGATGTTTTCCTTGTCTTTACTACATTTATCTAAGCCAACCTAAAGCTAAGCAGACTGTGACTAATATTGGAAGCCTTATTCTTATCGCAGACAGAGTTGTTTTCATTCTTGTTATTATTAATTGGTTGAATGCCAACAATATATTCAGCACAGGACATAATTGCACAATATGTTCTTTTTCCTCCAACCTAGAAAGGAATCAACTGCTTTCATCTACTAACACTGATGCCAGAGTGACGAATGCCTCTTGATAACCCCAGTTTCCTATTTTGCCTCTCTTCGTGGACCTACTTCCCTCACAATTTTCTTTACAAAAGAAACCCATTAGTTGTTTCTTAATTTTATTAGCAAAAGATTTTAGGGGGAAAACGCATAACTATTCTCTTTTTCTAATTATATTTTACTTTTTCAGGGCTTTTAAAAATTATTTTTAATTTCATAATTGAACATAGACTGTTATTAGTATTAGGTGTAGAATATAGTGATTCAACAATTCTGTACATTACTCAGTGTCAAATGTTGAGGCATAAAGAGCATATATATTTGTCTGAAGGTAATATGCACTTGCAGTTTCTAGTGATACATGTCTGAAAAAACATTAATATACGTATTTAACTCAAAATGTATCTATGATATATGTTAAAAAGGTATAGATTATGGATATAAATTTTGTTTCTGATACCCCATACATACCATAAGATCTTCAGAGATCAATGTTCATATATCCCTTTTTCTCAAAGAAGTTATTATTATTAATATTTTATATATTTCACTCTGATTCTGTGTTCATACTCTAAGAAAGAAAAGGCTATTTTTATTTCTTTTGGTTTAGTTTCAGAGCTGCTTTCCTGGAAGGACTCATGGGTTTTTGTTTTTTGTCTTTATTTAAGCTATGTAACTTCTTGAGAATTGTACTTATTACATGTAAAACAGATTTGTTAAAAGTAGGAAAGATGTATTACATTTGTTTCATTTATATACACAAATATTACTTTAAACAATTTCATATTGACTGTACATGGTCCTGGCCCTTAGTAAATTGAAATTTTACTTTCCTTCTACATATTAAATTTAGTCAAGTGGAAATTCAAGCTGGGTGGATTCACAGGGAGTCAGTGGCTACCAAATTTAGGAGATGGGAACTATGAATAGGATCAGAAAGGCAAACTTTACATTAGATAGAAATTCATGAGTCAGGAAGATACTCCTGAAGATTTGGCTCCAAATCTGATACCCTGGTACAGTACAGGACCTGGAAGAGGCCCCATAAAGGAATTGGTGCAATAGCATATATTATTGAGCAAAACACAATTTCTAATTTTAATATATTGTAGTGACTTGAAGATGAAGCACAAAGGAGGAACTGAGTGAAAACATTCAATGAGAGTTTTATAATAGGAAATCTGTAAAAGAAACTATAATATATGACAGAAAATATAAAGTAATATAAAATTACTAATTGCCATAGAAGTTCAAGAAGAACATAAATCACTTAGCTGGCATAATCATAGAACTCATCTACTTAAACTGGGCTGATAGGAAGAAATGAGTTTTAGCAAGTAATAATGTTTGTTACTTTCTATGACTGCAATAAAATTGATTTTTAGGTGAAGTTTTCCTAAGATTGCAAAGATAATTCTCCAGCTTAAATTAGGAATAACAAAATCATGTAAAAAACTTAATTTGGGGAAGAAAATCTACTCAGTGTTTTATGCAGGTAAACAGGAATTAGAATCTAAAGGATGCCAAAATATAAATCTTTCGTATCTCCATATTTTATATAAATTTCAGCATTTCACACAAATTCTGAATCATTGAGACATAAAAACATAAAAAATAGCATTTCTTATCTATTTCAGTACTTAGATCGGTTTTATTTTTTATAAGTTCTTTAATTGAAGTAGAAGTTTAATCATCAGAAGTTTTATGCTTGGAGTCCTAGTATCCTTCTTCAGAAATTGTTTTATTATACTTCTATTTTATAGTATTTTTCAGTAGAGGGGAAACCAAGGAACATGAGCATTAGATTAATATTAAGTGCTTAGAAATTCTGGTCTATAAATCTTTAATTTTTAAAAACATTAGAAGTTTATCATGATCATTAAAATCTTGGGCAGATGCAGAAGTCATAAGAGAGAGACTCCCACAAAACTATGAAGAAACCCAGACGGGAGATGATCTGTCATCCTTGACTTCTAAAAAATGATGGTCATCTACCAATTTGCCAATTACCAGATTGGAAAAAAAAAAAAAAGAGGATTTTAGGGTAGTTTTATGGGCCAGGCCCTGCAGTGGTACACATCACTTTCGTTCCTGCTCCTTAAGGCTAAGAGGTCAGTCACAGGTCTATACCTGCACATTTGGCTTAGAAATAGGGCTAGCTGGGTATTCAAGTTGAAGGGGAAAATATGTAGATTTTGTGACAACAAGCATTCTCTTTTTTCGGCCACTTTCATGATAACTAAAATATATGCCTAGTTTCCCACACAGAAAAATCAATCACCTAGTCTCTGAGGAAGTTAATACAAAGTGAATAACTGCATACAGCTCAAAATCCAGAATCTCCATAATTCCTCATGGCTGAAGATCCATAAGCTAGACCAGTTACCTGCCTCCATTTCCCTCCTAACACACAACTGAGGAACAAATATGGAAAAGTGCATACACAGTAAACTATATGTGTTCCATTTTGAAACAAGGAATAATAAGAGTCATAAAATTGTGCTGGACACATAGCCTCCTGGCATTGTGAAGACCTTTTCTTTCCCAGAGAACATTCCTTTGTTGTACCCAGATTCTGCTGTAGTATAAATTCTCTTACCAGTTTTTCTCTTTTGTCCCCTAGTTCCTGCCTACTTGGAGGTCCTATCTCATCCATTGCCTCCTAACAGCCACATCTGACGTAGGTACTGGGCATGTGTTCTCCTTGAGGGCCTCACAGCTTACATGATCTGCTTTCTTCTGATGAGAGTTTGCAAATCAAAACTTGATTTGGTTTGCCCACACAGGCTTTCTCAGCACACAGTCAAGGAAATACACTCCCCCCCCCCCCCCCCCCCCGGTATCTGGAATGCTTTTGACCAATTTGCTTCAAGGCAGTTCCTGGACCTATGAACAGACCCAAAGCATTTTACTTGGCCTCGTTCTTAAATACGACTTCTTTGCTTATCTCTCTCTCCTCATCCTGGTGAAACATGGGTAAGAGATTTTAATGGGAAGGTACCAATTTCCACTAAGCATCTGATCTTTGCTCAAGGGGTGGATTCCTGTTTACTTTTTAAGTTGAGAGGTCTTTATGGAATTTGTAAAGTGTATAAATTTGTTATATCTATTTATTTAGATATAAATATCTAAATATTTAGATATTTATATCTAAATATAAGTATATATTATATATATTATAAGTATATATATATATAAGTATATATATATAAGTATATATAAGTATATATTATATATATATATTATATATATATATATTATATATATATTAGATATATTATATATAATATATCTAAATATTCTTTAGACTTATATCCTACTATTTAGAATCCAGAGCTGCTGATTCTTCTAACCCTGAGAGTTTCCAGTTTTGTGACTATTCTTTGTTCCCTTTCATTTTTGTTTGCAATCTGGTCAATTCTTTTTTTAAATCATTTCTTTCTTGCAATATTTTGCTAAAAACAAGAAAGAATGATAGATAATACCATTTTGACTCTTACGAACATTTTCCTCTAGAGCCACAGATTTGGTAAGTACTTGTCCTTCTTTCAAATTGTTAGTAGCAATAGTTACACCAGGTGTTATGCAAAAGTACAGCAAACCTCTCAAGCTTTCCAGTCTACTATGTGATCTTGTTGTCTGCTGCCTGCCTTTCAAAGCACGACATAATTCAACATTGATTGTTTTTACAACAATATATTCTATTTAAGGTACAAACTTCTGTATCAGTCAAAATAATGATAGCAATTCTTACATATAATAGGTAAAAATAATAGCTCAAATATTGTGAGTTTATTTCTTGCTGATATAATAGTTCTAAGTGAGCAAAAAAGACAGCAGGGCCAGGCAATTCTCCTCCACACTATCAATCAGGAACTTACAAAGGTAGATGTTAGGCCATTTCCAACATTTGTCTTCATATTTTATTTTGGTAATCTTTACGGCAGCCAGCTGGAAAGGAAACAGAGCATGGATAAGAACATAGGGAAATCTGTGGTAGCCCTGAAATTGGTATACATCACTTTTCACAGTCTATTGGCTAGATCTCAGGCACATGGTCATACTTTACCATCAGTGACTTTGGAAAATGTAGTCTAGCTCTGTCCCCTGGCAAAATTTGTGATCAGTCTTAGATATATGGTGAATTAAGTGAAACTTGGACTCTAGCCTGTCTGCCAACAACTTATTTCATAATAAATCTGTGAATTATAAAACTCAAAAGCAAAATAAATACCTTGTAGTAGACCATATCAAGTAGTTATACTCACTAGTTTGTGGAACTATACAAAAATTATCAGTCTTATTTCCAAGTTATTGTATAAATGTGGTAGCACGCTCTGTCATTTCCATCAGCACATTATAAAACATCAATAAACAGTGATTTAGTGGTAGATTGCAGTAACTTCCAGGCCTCTAGCACTTTAGGTTTTACTACTCCCTGAAATAATTAAAACTTACTGAAGTAAAGTGTATTGGCTTTCTATTCAAGCCATCATCAACTTTTGAACATATCCATATTTCCTTAGGAAGAAACCTCTTCCTTCTCAAGCTCCTTAGGTGTATAGGCTGAAAAAATTATTCTTTAATATGTGGTCCTTTTATTGCAGGGAGAGCATTGCCTATAATTTTAAGATAGTTGAATAGATTGCAATTTCAATTTAGATATTAGAGGAAAACCTTCATTATAGCAATGAACTCTCATTCTGTTGGTATAAAGGATGTCCCTGGCAAATTATACTTTTTCCTCCATTAAAATGATTCTGAAAACTTCCAGACTGGTGGAAAGCACTATTCTGTTGCAGTTGATATGAAATGGGCTTTTTAAAGTGCCATTTTTCTGCTTAACAAAATCAATAGTCTTTATTATATACAATAAGCATAACCTGCTGCCATTTCCCAGATCAATAAAATCTCCTCTTCCTTTTTGATATTCAAGTGCCTTAGAGACAATGTAGCCATTTGAATATTAATTCTGCTAGTGGAGCCTATGTCTTTATTAACTCTTAAGTCAGCAACCTGTATCTAAATTTCTATTGAAAGTAAAATGGTAAGCCTATTTGGAAAAAAAAAGTCATAGATATTAAATATTTACCATGTTCACTTGATCCAAAGCTGTGTGTGTGTGTGTGTTGAGATCATTATAGAGGTTCCACTTGTTGATAATCAGAAGTGGTATTCCTGGTTGCTTGCTTTGGACATGATAATCAACCACCCCTTCATTTAGATCGACTAAACAAAATGCATTCTGGATTCATTACTTTTTCCTCTTAAAGATCATTTCTTAATTACAGCTTCTATGTCACTGTTACAGAGTAGGGTACAGTATGGACAATACTAATATGTGAATTCAAACACTTGCTAGCTTCATTCAGGTCAGAGAAAAACTCCATCGCTTTGTTTTTCTCTTATTTACAGAGCTCACCAGCTTATTTATATTGTTTGCATTTCAAAAAAACAGGATGTGTGTTAAGTTAAAGGAATTAGCTAAATATATTCTATTAAAATACTACACAGGATTTCTCACTCATGTTTCCTCAAAGAAAACATTTGGTCTTTGCAGCATATATGTATTCTTGAATTCTTTTATGCTGGAATACTTTCTTTCTTAGCAAGATTCCAAATTCACTCATTTGAAATGTATCCGATGTGTAAGTATATGACATTTAAAATTAAATGTGTTGTTTTTTAGGTCTGATAAATAATGTAAAAAAGCAGTCTAGTAAATTTAATGTGTAGATGAATAAAGTGAGATGTATAGGGACTAGGTGACTTATTGATGATCAGTTACTTTAGAAGACAAGGACTAGAAAATATCTCCTCTGTATCTCAAGCTGATACATTTTATATCATCAGATATATTTTTTATGGAAAACATATTCACCATATAGAAAATAACCCTTCTCTAGAAATGTATTGTTGAACATTCCTGTTCAAGTTTAGAGCCACCTGACAGATGGACACAGGAAATAGATTGCTGGATGTAGAATTACTAGCATTACAATAAATTCAAGTTGGATGTATGTTTTTAATACGGATTTAAATGAGTTAATAATTTCTATGGCTCCTAAATAATATTTTCGTACCAAATATGGCATTAGTGTCTACATTTTAACATCATAATTTTCATTTTATAAAGAATCAAAGTATGGTAATGAAGCTTTCAACTAAAGAACCTTTTGAAATGTGGGGAAGGAATATTTGACATTGTCTCAGTTATTCGGGGATGCTATTGTTACTTAATATCTGAGTGCTGAGTGATAATGTCCTCCAGTGCTTGAGTCATTCCCATATATAAATAAGATACTAGTTGAGAACCAGATGTGAAAGGAAGCAGCTTTTTTTTTTTTTTTTTTTTGAAATGCTCACTTAAGGCCAGAGTGAGGAAGTCATATGTTAGGCCTATCCACTCAGGGCAGAGTACAAAGGTAGGTGCTCCCTATCTCATGGCAGGGAGATCCAAAATGATGAGAAAGACATGAGTGGAAATGAGAGTATCTGCCCATGCCAAATTCACCAGTCAGGTCATGAATATATGACTGGAAGCTCTGTTGTTCGTCCTCTGGAGAACAGTGGAAAGAAGTAGCTTTTTATATTTGTCTTTTCTTCATTCTTTTTGCACCCTTTTTCTTTTTTTCCTAGCCCCTCCCTGTCTTGCCCTATCTCTGCATTTTAGTGATCATAAAATATTTGTTCTTATGAGGAATTGCAAAATAAATAAGCTCTCATAGATTGCTAACCTTAACCATGATTGATATTTCTGGGGGCCTATATTGGTGATGCCTTAGCCATTTGCTAATCTTCAGTGCCATAGCATTGGAGAATAAAGATTTAAACTATATCATTAACAAACATAAGGAGAAATGGACAATATAAGAAGGGAAAGGGACAATTATTGAAAATCTTTAAATGCCTTTATATTTTGTAACGTGAAAATAGAAATCTGAACTTGTGTATCGCATTTAGGTGAGCCACAAAAAAGCATTAGAGGCAATGTATCAAATATTCATTGAATGTAGGGTATCACTGCCATGCAATAAGCATGTATGATAAATTGGCAAAAGAAAGTGCATGCTTAACAATATGATTGAGAGAAACTAAGTTTATTAGATTTTGTACTATTGTAATAGGTTAGATTGTCTCTAGTCTTTATTTGGTTCTATCATTTGCTTTACCATTACCATTAAATATGAAAACCCCACCATAACAAATGTTCCTGAGTACATAATCAAAAAGTTTTATTTCATTTTAGTCTCTGAACAGAAGCCACCATGATTTCACCGAAACAAGTATTAGCACCCTTTTAAGCATGTTAAGGAGAACAAGAAAAAAAAAATCCTGAACTTCCACCTAAGTGTTCCATTATTGTCCAATTGTGGAAGTCTAAAAAGTAAAAGTACTTCTTTATAAACTTGAATGAACCTTGTTCTAAAGAATCAGTAGAGGAGGAAGTTGCAAAAGAATTTTCTTCAGAGTATTGCAAAAATTTGAATCTCCTTAATATTGTTAAGCTTTATAAATTAGATAGTGATAAATAGTGTGTGTGTGTGTGTGTGTGTGTGTGTGTGTGTGTGTGTGTGGTGTGTGGCCTCATTTAATCCACAGAATAGTTGGAGGCAGAGGTTGTTATCTCCACTTACAGAGAAGAATCTAAGAGTCATAGAGTTTAAATAATTTTCTTAGTGTCATTAAAAATAGTCAATATTGAAGAGAGAAATCTAATCCAAGTTTACCTGATTCCAAAGTCAGAATTCCTAGCTGTTTTCCACTGACCTCTGTAGCCTAAAACTGAAGAAGCCTTGAATAATAGTCATTAGGCAGATATGAACACAAAAAATAAAGCTAATTTTCAGAATAGTATTTTTTTTTTTATTTTTTTTTTTTTACAGGGAACAAAACAAAGGAAACATGTAGTTGATATCTGGGGTGGGGGAGAGACAAACAGTTACTCCTATTGATATGGTATGTAAGTTCCTTATTCTACCTTCTTATAGGAAAAACAACATTACCTTTAAAATATAACCTATAAATTTTCATTGGAAATTAGGGTCAAGACAATATATTTTTTATTAATTTCAGTACCTATGATTATTCATTATTAAAGCTAAAGATCATTCTTGTTAATTCATAATACATCTAATGCTATGAATGAGTTATACTAATTCATCTACAATGAAATTAATGATTGGTATTTTTTTGCATTTTAATAACTACTTTTAGTTTGATAAAAAAATAAAATTGCCTTTCATTAAAACCCCTCTGCCATATCTCTATTTCAATAATAAATCTATTTTGCAATCACAATTTTTCAAGTTTGGAACATTGATTTATTCAGCTAACAATGTATTCAGGTGATTGTGAAAAGAAGAGAAACACACTAATATACGTTTTGTAAAAACAGATATGATTAACAATGTGGACTTATTTTGTTAACAATATGCTATGCTCTACTGTTAAATATGATATAATTTACTAATATGTGCTCTTGAGCTGTAGAGAGAGGAAAAAAGAACCAATACATGTACCTTTTCTGATCTGAAAACTGCATGTATACTATTTTAACTCTTACAATACTCTTAGGGAAATAATTATTAGTGTTTTCTTAGACGTAGAAAGTGAATTAATATTTAACTTACCTAAAAGGCAATGATGGAAAGTATTGGCAGTAGAATTGGAACAGTTAGGCTAAGCCTTTCGAACTTGTTCACTATATTACATCAATTGTGCCCTTCTTCCCAACTTCCCTGTCCTATCACCTCCATAATTGGGCCTTTCTTAAAATCCGTATATCAAATAAGTTAAAGTGTGGCCTTAGGAATCAAATAGACCTGGGGATGAATTTCAGATGCAACTAGCTGTGCAACTTTGGGAGAAACTATTTAACGGTTCTTAGTCTTAGCTTTCATACTAGTAAAATAATGACAGTAATAACTACTAAAGAGGATCATTCTGTGTATTAAGGATAATAAATATAAACCACTTAGAATTTTTCCCTACATTTTTGGTATTTAATAAATTATGTTGAATATGTTAATGTAGGGTAAAAGAAGATAATTGATTTTTATTTTTATTTTTTTTAAATTTTTTATTTATTTATGATAGTCACAGAGAGAGAAAGAGAGAGAGAGAAGCAGAGACACAGGCAGAGAGAGAAGCAGGCTCCATGCACCTGGAGCCTGATGTGGGATTCCATCCTGGGTCTTTAGGATCGCACCCTGGGCCAAAGGCAGGCGCTAAACCGCTGCGCCACCCAGGGATCCCAGATAATTGATTTTTTAAAAAAAGGACAACTGTTGTATCACAGTTCATTGCAGTAATTGAAACAACAATGAAACAACTCTAGATATTTTGGGTGGAATGGAAGTTAAAATGGGGTATTTGGTTGTTTACAAAATTTTTGGAAGAGTTAGAAAAGAAATACATTTAAGCATACCCTGCAGTCAAGGGGCTGAGCTACCAGAATTGATGTTGCAGTTGTCACTAATCCTATCGTTTAATCAACTGCCTCTTGACACTGAGAGTCCACTACTCATAATTTGGAACACAGAATATGGCCCCTCCTCACCCATTCGTCCATGATCTCATTTGCTAGAATAGCTGTTGGAAGACGCCTGGCCTCAGCTTTACTACTGTCTTCAATTCTGTCTTACTTGGAAAAACCTAACAACAGGAGAATACAAGGAAAAAAGGACATGTTAGTGAAGTAGCAATGACCAAAAGATAGGTGGTAGACCTGAGGATACTATTAAGTTAGGTTTACAATTTGATCAAACCTAATCTTAAAGCTCTCAGTAGTATTGTCTCACTTCTTATTTCTTTTTTTTTTTTTTTTCACTTCTTATTTCTAATTGTTACTTCCCCAAACTCCAACTATATGTTTATACATTGACTGCAATGGAAGTCTTTAACAGGTTGTTGATAAGTGTGTCACATTCAAATTTTCTAATACTGGGAGCTGAATTTTCGATGGCTCACACCTCTGTGTATTTTAACTTAAAAAATAATTTGTCTATTGTCATATATTGCCAAATCACAAATCAGATTAGAGCAAAGCATGACTACTTCAAACAAACAAAAATTGTACTTGCTATTCTTTAAGTTAATTTGTTTCTTTTCCAGAATCGGAAATGTATGTCTGGGTAGCCCGGATGGCTGGCTCAGTGGTTTAGCTCTGCCTTCAGCCCAGGGCCTGATCCTGGAGTCACGGGATCGAGTCCTGCACCGGGCTTCCTGCATGGAGCCTGCTTCTCCCTCTGCCTTTGTCTCTGTCTCTGTCTCTTTCTCTCTCTCTGTGTCTCATGAATAAATAAATAAACTCTAAAAAAAAAAAAAGAAAGAAATGTATGTCTTTTTGTGATTCTTTTTTAAGGCAGGTCTTTTAGTAGGGACAAACTCCGACGATATTCATTTCATCATGATTACATTTTTTGTTCAGAATCTTAGCAGCTTACAGGAACACCAAACATTTAGTCTTTGCAATTTAGTTTGCAGATATCACTATGTATTAATGATTGCCTTTTTTTATATTTTGTTCTTTTTCAAGGTATTAAAGCAGTCAGAAGTACATTCTGTTTAGGTTTTCATTTCTAAGACCTAAGAGAGGTATAATCAACGGAGATATTTTTGTTCTATCTGAAAAAATGCATGTTGTTAAGCCTAAACATAGGTGATTGTGCTTTGATGCCATGGAAATATAAAAGAAAGTGAGATATCAATATTTATAAAGCAAACACCTTGAGAAACATAATCCTGAAAAATGTTGCGGTTATTTGACTAATTTTGACAATTTGTCCTTTGAATTGTCTTTTCTTCTTGTTGATGGTCAGCACTTTTTCTGGACTGCTAACACAAGGGATTCTTTTAAATATCTTTTGCAGCCACTTTACACAACTTAAGTCAATTACACTTAACCATTTAATTTTTAGTAAAGAGAGATATAATCCTTAAATACCTTTACTCAAGGATTGGTGATGCTAATTTCCTTTTTTTTTCTTCTTCTTCTTCTCTCCTTCCTCCTCCTCCATCACCATCTTAATAGGTACTATTTGAATACTCATTATTAGGTCAGGAACTAAACACAAATTTTGTTCAATTCTCAGAACAAACCATGATTTTATTTTCCCCCTTTTAATGATGAAGAAACTGAGTCATGACTTTCCTTCACTAGATTTATTTCCTCATTTTCATACATACACAGCTTAAGATAAATAATCTTAAAAAAAAAAAAAGGATAACTCCCTTGAACCACATTTCCCACTGTTTCCTCTGCTGATAGATTTTACCAGAGAGAACTGTCAGGCATATTCCTCAAAGACCGCTCTTTTTTCCCATTTCAGTTTGAATAAAAATGAAATGTGTTACCTTGAGGATAAGGCCCATTGGAATCCACATGTTAAACATTACAACCATGTGTGCTGACACATATTAAATGTTTACTGCAAGTCAGAATTGTCCTCTTCACTGCTGTTTGATCACAGCATGTTTTTTTTTACCTCCTCTTTCCCATGCCCTCTTCTGGCCACATTGGCCTTCCTCTGTCTCTCTTAAATACCCACTCCTTTCTCTGAGCACTTTTATATCTCAATTCCCTGCACCTGGGATGTCATTCAGCGATTTTCACATTTTTGCTCATGACTGCTTTCTGTCTTGGCTTAATGGTAACTTCCGCAGAGGCCATCTCTGCTCTCTCCATCCAAACTCTACCTTGTTACAATGTTTTGTTTTCACAGTATCCTTTCCCACTACTGAAGTTATCTTATTATTTTATGTTACCCGTCTCCCTTGGTTATTATGGAAGTTCCATAGGAAAAGAGACTATATAGTACAATATTGAACAATACACAGAATTTTTTTTAATCTAATGGCATATTTCACCATTAAGTATATAATTATCCAAAAATATTTCTTTTGATATTTATAGAATTCAAAGGAAATAATTCTGTTTAATATCAAATAAATTCAATGTTATTTTGTTTTGTGTATTGTGCTCATATACATATACATGGAAGAAACCATGCCAAGACATTTTATCTTCATTTTTTTTTTTTTTTAAGAAAAAGAGTACATACAAGCAGGGGTGGGGGTTGGGAGAAGTAAGCAGGCTCCACACCCAACACAGAGCATGATATGGGGCTCAGTCTCACACTCTTCTATCATGACCTTGAGCTGAAATCAAGAGTCAGATGCTTAACCTACTGAGCCACCCAGGCGTCCCTTATCCTCAAATTGTACCTTCCAATTTCTATTGCAACATTCACCATAAGGCATTATATTTTTTTTTCCCCCCAAAGTGTGAGGTTCATCTTCTGCTACAGATTTTGCCCAAACACACTTTTATCTATGAAGCTGATGCATGTGACTATACAAATTGATTAGAGTACAAAATTAGAAAATTATAAACATAAAGAGCTATAAACTAGTATAATATTTAAGTGATATAATCATTACAATTATACTCTCTGGAAACTGGGTTATAGGGTTAATGTTATGACTATTGAAATAGAAACTGGCACAATATTCATTTGTTCATTAATTAGAAGTAGAAACTTAACATGCAACTGCAGTTTACAATCATTTTAATAGATTGCATGTTAAGGCAGAAGCTTTAGGGTTCTTTTGTAACTATTTTGCCTGAAATTTTGAAAAGCAATTACTATGAACATTGTAATTGTAATCCATATCAACTTTCCTGTAGGTAATTGTTTTTGCCTTTGTATTTATAAAGCATCTTTAAGAGTTGTAAAAATTTATATACATGCCACTCTATTCATCCTTTTGGAACTCTATAGATAGTCTTCTATTTATTTCCTTTGAATACACAAGTGAACTTTTCAAAGAATTCTTTTGTAACATGCTAAAATTTGTTTTAATTTTTTGTTGATAAAGAACTAAATGTTTCATGAGCATGAAGTATATAGCATTTTATATCTACTTTTATGGTGTCAATAGCATTTATTTTACAAGACAAAATTTTGCAGCCACCATTTTTATTACAAAAGTGGGAATGAAAATTTTACCATTATTTTGTTTTATTGTCTTACCTTGAAGATAGTATTAGGCTTAACTCCTTGAAGGTCTTCAATAAGGACTTGCAAAAGGAGGTGGTTATTTACCTTTCAAGCAAACCAACACAACAAGTTTTAAGTGTTCGCCAAGGTATAAATAAATATCCACAGGAGAAGTAAAGTTCTTAGTTATAACTGCAGGTACTCAAAAGTTCTCGTAAACAGCCAAATTCCTCAGGGATTGTCTTTGTAAATATTAGGCTCTGCAAACAGCACCTTAAGAAATTGATGTATAAGTTTCGTTCTCTGGAAAACTATTCAGTATAAATCTTATACCGCCAGTCTAAACAGACTACATTTTTGTTGGACTTAATAATCTCTAAATTGATACCTGTATTGAAGGTCACCATAATTGTACAAAGTTGGACATTTATTTATAAAATTCCTTAGACTAATTAATTTTAAACAAGCAACCATAAAATAAGTGCATTTATATAATATAGTAGTATTAATTTAGTCTAGGTCTTAAAAGTATATAAATGTTTCAAGAAAAAAATGCCTACCATGTACTTTTTCTCACCCTAGATTACCTAGATAATTAATAGTTTATAAACTTTCATGGTAGGGGGGACAAAATTTTCCTCCAAATGGAAATAAATCAATGTTATTTTAGTAAATGTTATTCTAATTTTCAGTCTCAGTATGAATGGTTTTGGCATTATATTAAAATTAAATTTAAGTTTTAAGCTAGAAACTTTTTCTGGAAGTCCATGGTCATCCATCTTGAACTCCAAGCATGTAGGAAGACATAGGTAGAAGTATATTAAATCTGACAAATGACCTCCCATGTGCAAAGGAGGAAATAAAGATTCATTCTCCGTGTTTGTGAGATCATTTTGATGAAGGAAAGGCTAATTGAGGATGACATACATTCTAAATCTAATTCAAATCAGCATTTTTACATGAAGACTCATCACATTTCCAATGGTACACGCTACCATAAAACAGCTTAGTAAAGACATTTTGAATTTGATTCTTAGAATTTTTTTAAATGCTTCATCAGAACTGACATTTTTAGGGGTAATGAGTTTCCAATCTTAGTATTAGCTCAAACTGGATACCAGTGGTATTTTACACCTTTTATTAAAAAAAGAAGCATTTTTCCTTAGCATAATTAAGTCTTATGTTGCAGAGAAAATTGCAACTAATATGCGATTATGCCTAGGAAACATGTGGGGAAAGTGCCAACACAGGGTTTCTCACAGTAAAAGCAAATCACCTTGAAATGATTAAAATGTTAAATTATGAAGGACTCCTCCTTTGGCATTCAAAGAATAATCATATTCCAAGACCAAGTAGCACTACTGTTGTTTTTAAAATGAAAAGGTGATTGCTAACTCTTTCCTCTTGAAATGCTCCAAAATTAGCTTTAATATTATCTTATTAACACACAGTTAACAGCTTACTCTTTAAAAAGACCACCACATCTTTTATCTAATAGGTAGCTCTGTTAATCCTGCCAATTTCATACTATGGATGTCATTTGCTAAAAGTCAGGGTCATTTATATTTTATACTTAGATAAAATTGTATCTTGACTATATTTACACAGTGACAACTCAAAACACAGAGGACAGAGGTTAGACAGGAGGTTAGACAGAAACAGTATTCAGGAATTGCTGCTTTTAAGATGATATACTATATGCCAGTCATTCTAATTAAATTGGAGACAAATATTAGTATACAAGTTAGTAGTTGTAAACATGTCCTATACAAAGATCATCAGCATGGCCTGTTTATGCTACTGTATTCCCACCCATATCATGGCCGTTTGGCTTTCTTCCAAGAGTAAAACAATGCAGAATGTCTAGATATCCAGTTTTGGATTCAAGAAAAAAGTACATTTTTTCATAGTAGAATTTACTTGTAAAAATATGTCAAGTACCTTTTCAAGATTGAGAATTTGGAAAGGTTTGATTTTACCTAAAGATTGAACAGTGGGCCTCTTTCTATCTTGAATATCCATGAAGTCTCCTGTATCTTGATGGGCAAGTACAAGATGTAGCTATGTACTCTTCCTCATCTTAATTTCTGAAGTTATGTATTTACCTTTCAAAGCAACTGAGTATCTAACTCATCTGCATTTTGCTGAAGGAATCCCCAAGCAATTATGCTATTTATTTCTAAAAATAACAGGGAGAATATAATGGGTATCACTTATGGTCATTTACATTGATGGAACAATGTACAATCAAATCATTTGCTCTTATAAGCTCAAAAAAATTTTTTAAATGACTATGAATCTAGATTATTTTTCTGTAAACTTCACCTCATATGTAGACATAACAATCTACCTATAACACTACCAGAGATTTCCAGAATAAGTTTTAATTACATTTATTCAGAAATATATTCATTAGATTATTTTGCTGGCGTGTTGTCACTGAAGAAATTGAGAGAGAACAGGAAACACTGACTTTTTATGTCAGAAAATTCTTTGACTGAATTCTGTAGCACTTGATGTATTTTAATCATCTGAACCATACCACATGAAACTAGATAATAGCTCTAGATATTCATATAAATCCTTTGTTTTCTGGATACAAATTTATCAAATAGATTTTGAATTTAGGTGAAAAATGGACCTTGGAGACAGCATTACTTTCAGCAACTTCTTTATTAACAGTATGAAAGACAAATAATCAGTATTTACTGTTTTAAACCCTTTTCTCAAAAAAATTTAAAAATGTACATAATGCACCTATGAGCTTATTAATAGTCTATACATAAGGAGATTGAGACATTTAAAAGCTAATAACTTGACAAAGGTCTCACATCTAGTCTATGACAGAGCTAGCTATTCAGTCATCACTACCATTACTCTTAATTGGCAAAAATAAATTAATGAAATGAAGAAATACTTTGGAATTATGAGAAAATACAATTGCAGAAAATGTAGTGGTTTTTTTTTTTTGTTTTTGTTTTTGTTTTGTTTTGTTTTGTTTTTAGAAAAGTTAATACAACATACATTCACTAGTTCATTAAAAACATGTTCTTGATACCTGGTATGTTCCTAGAACAATAAAGTGACTCACAATTGAAACATTAAGGGCAATACAGCAAATGAGAGAAAGCAAAACAACGTGTAAGCAAATATTGGCAGTGAGAATAATATTGTTAAGGAGATGGAGTGGGTTGGACCTTTAACCAAGATGGGGGTAAGTCAAGGAAAGGTGACATTTGTGTCATAAATAGGTAGTAGTACAGTGAATGTGAAGGAGTGAATGTTCTAGGCAGTAAGAACAGAGCCTTAAAAATCTACTCTCTGATGTGGAAATTGCACATATTTCAGTAGGGCTGGAGTTAACATTAATGTTCAGGGCGCTAACATGGCAAAGTTAGGCAAAAATTAAGACTTCAAAGGACCTGGCTTAGAATTTTAAGAAGGGACAAACTTTTCAACAAAGTAGTTCATAGCAAATCTATGATTTTGGCAGTACCAAATAAGGTAGACTGGAGGGGAATATCCTGGAAGAAACAAACCAGCCAGAAGACTGATTAGGAAGGCTAGCTGATGAATGTTTTGAAGATGCAAAAACATCAAGACAATGGAATTGACTGGAAATATATATGGGCAGTGGCTTCCTAAGACAAGATGACTGATTAGACTTGGGTGTGATTGATTAAATAAATTTTAGCTTTCAGGTTTCTGATTTGGGCAACTTGAAAGGGATTTGGGAGATAAGGATATTAGTAGGCAGGGCAAAAATCCAGAAATAGCGGTTAGTTTGAGGAAAGCTTGTGAGTGAGGATTATTCTGTCCACCCAGATGAGATGTCAAAAATGCAACTGGATATGCAGATATGAAATCCATTAGAGCTCTGGGTTGAAGAGTTAGATTTAGTAATATAGAGAAATCCTTTGTCGACTGCCAACTGGATATATTTTGGGTTCTCATAACATCCATGAAAGGACAATACTATATAGAGTATGATATATATATTTTTTGAGGAAATTGATGCTCAGAGACACCAAGAAAAAAACAAAGAAAAAGAAAAAGCCTTTCTACAGTTAGGGAGTAGAAGTGCTCAAATTTACGCCACATGTGCTACTAAATCCATGTGCCTTCCCCTCACCTACATGTTCATTCAGACCCAGGCAACACATGAAGCTGACTGTTCATGACTGACTGAGATTACAGAAGGGGAAGGTATTAAGGAAAGAGAAGGCTGCAAATTACTGAAAATTTATAATTTTTAAGAAGCCAGAAGAAGAGAGTCCAGCAAAAGAATACATAAGAAACAGAGAAAAGAGAAAATGGTGTGACAAAAGCTAAAACAGAATAGAACTTTTTAAAGCTAGAAGGATCCACAGCAACAAATAATGAAAAGAAATTAGAAAAACAAATTTTTCAGTTAGAAAGGGTTGCTTGCTACCTTTGATACTTTCTAGAAGTTAAAATTTCACACTTTATGCATCATTTAAAACCACTGGTTTTGAGAAGATAAATAAAAACGATAGGTAATACATGACATTTCTGATTGATTATACTTGTATGGGTGTAAGAAAAGGTGTACACAGGATAAGAGATCAAGGTCTTCAGCTCAGATTCCTTTTATGAGGGTGGGATGTGAGGAGTGGGATTGATCCTGTTCTGAACGTAATATAACATTTTTAGATTAGATGGAGGTTTTTCCTGGAAGGTGCAGTGAGATGAACAGTTGGCTATGAGATAAAGAGACTTCAAGGTGCTCACTTCTAGCTCCGTGGCCTGATATAGATTACAACCATCAATTACCAAGTTTTTAAACAAACATTTATCAGTGGTAGCCTTTGAACTATTAAGAAATGACTTCTACTTTTCCACTTTCCTGCTTCCCAAGAAGTTGCATATTTCGGCATGCCCCGTGAGTGAGGTCTATCTGGAAGACCTCAAGAGCCCTAGTGTGGGTAATTTTCTTTCTCACTCTGTGGTCTTTGCTTAGGAAGGCACATCAATGCCCCTGCTTTTAATTATCACCTCTCTTTCAAAGACTTTACACAGTATTTCAGCTCCAAAATCTCTGAGCACCACAACATACCTGTACAACCGCTTTTTCAGTTCTTTCATGTGAATGTAGCAAAGCAACTTGCCTCTGTTGCATCTAAAGGTCATCATGGTCCTTCCATGAAATCTTCATCTCTTCATTCTCTGAGTTGGATTATTCACTAAGTTGCACAAAATGAATCCTGGAAGTGTCTTTGGTTCATCATTCTATTTTATCCTCTCCATGTCTAATCTATCATCAGGTCCACCTTCTTTCCTTCTAAATTTATATAGAGCATGTTTGCTTTTCTCTATCCCCACTATCCATACCTCTGTTGTCCAAGTTCCTGTTATCTTGGGTTGGAATTAGTGCAATAGCTCTTAGCTGCTTTCTTTCTTTTCTTTCTTTCTCTTCTTTCTTTCTTTCTTTCTTTCTTTCTTTCTTTCTTTCTTTCTTTCTTTCCTTTCTTTTTTCTTTCTTTCTTTCTTTCTTTCTTTCTTTCATTCATTCATTCATTCATTCAAGATTTTATTTATTTATTCATGAGACACTCAGAGAGAGGCAGAGACATAGGCAGAGGGAGAAGCAGGCTCCCCTCAGGGAGCCTGATGTGGGACTCAATCCCAGGACCCCAGAATCATGACCTGAGTCAAAGGCAAATGCTCAATCACTGAGCCATCCACCTGCCCTCTTTATGTTGCTACAATTAGAGCACCCTATATATATTTTATTCCATGACACTAAAAGTTACACTTAACAAACTTTTAATACTTAGGAGATTTCCAATAACCTGAAATTATATTGAAAAAGATGAGGTCAGTGTTGCCTGTAATTTTTTATTGAATATGTTAATGAGAGACAATTCAGATTCTTCTGGAGAAAATTTATATAATTATATGACTATATATAATTTAAAATATGTAATATTATGTATATAAATCCATGGCATAGAGATGTCTTAGAGACCCAGAAATTACTGAATAACTGTCTCAGCTTTATATAGGCATGGAAGCCACCTTATGACTTATTTCATTATATATGTATAAATCTGGAAGTATGATATGTAAATATACGTTGCAAACCAGGAATTCTAAAATAAAGGTCAGAGACTTGATGAAATCACTTCCTTTATCAATGCATACTCTGTGTTATTTGGTATTAAAAATATGGAGGTTGACTCCACATTCTGTTCTTCCTCTGTCTTTAACACATTTTCGCTTGGGCTGAATAAATTAACTACAAACAAATAACTGCTTTTACTAGGTTTACATTGAGCAAGAAGAGTGTATTAAAATTAGCTATGAATGGCTCAGGCATTCAGATACCTGTTTTTGGTGCCTGAAGATGCATGCTTTAAGAATCTTTAGTCATTAATATCAACTCAGAAAACACTAAGGGTAAAAGGCCCAGTATAATATATATCTTAAGATGCTCCACTTGTAATGATTGCATTGTTCTTTTAAGGCTTCATTTATTCTTGACAGAAACAATTATGTGAAGTAATTATATCTAAAGTCAGGCATTGTGCAGTGTTCAATTTGGAAGGTAAAGAGCATTGTTTGACTGTTGTTACCAGGCACATTCCTGATAGAGAACAAATGCTTACATCAATAGGAATCATGCACTTCGTAATTTATTCTTTTATTCGCATATGCTGTTATCATAATAAGTGCCAGGTTAACCATCTTAAACACAAGGACAAAATTACTAGAATAACATCAATGGGGGAAAGCAATATAGAAGCAACTCATCAGTATTTCACTTGCATGGCTTGTTATTTTATATGGCTCTTTTTCCTTGCATGACCAAATGTTGCATAATTGACTGGACAGGATTATTCCACAAGACATCTAAACAAGATTGAAGGGCCAATGTCCTTGGTGAATAAACTGGATAATACTCAGAATTTAAAACATTTAATTTTACCAGATCCTGAAAATTAAATAAGGTTTTCTTTAGACATAAGTATTTTCTCACAAATTATTTCATTTTTAAATATAGATGATTAGATGCAAATTATCTACATGAATACTAATTCCCTTATGGTTTTAAAGAGTTCTCAAATTCTCTGAAGTTGTCTAAATTGTAGCCAGCCAAACTGACATATTGGTCCTTTGCTTACATCTAAATAACTGCACATTATATGAATGTATTACACAATCAATTTACAGTAAAAGAGAAAATATAAATATTGAAGCATTCTCCCTTGAATCTATAAGTCATATTTCTTTTCATTGTTTTACCTTACAGGTGTATATATATTCCAAGGTGTCTTATATTTATTTAAAGCATTCTGTTACAACACATCGACAATTCTGCATAATAATGATCTTCAGACTAGCAAGCATCTCCAGACATTGTCTTGAATATACCACTTTGCCTTGTCAAAAAAGATTTGTTTTTCCTATTAAATACATTAAGTATGACTATTACAGCATTTGCTTCATTCCATGAAAGTATCCTATTACATGCAATAAGGCTACTTCGTACTAAAAGGAACTGGCCAAAATAACCAGGTTGAAATGATTAGCAACTCTGAATACACATTTCATCTTTACTCCAAGAGAAAGTGAACAGTAATTAGCTTTACAATTATATGTAATATAATGAAATCTTTTCAAGGCTATCCTTCTTCCTATTGTTCTAGTATCTTCAACAGTGAAGGAATGAGACCTTAGTATAATCTCCAAACTGAAGGTTAATGCCAAAGAGTCTAGATCCTACATGTGCATCAAGCTCTCACATGTGAGAGTTCTTAATTTGAGTTATGTAAATTTCCAGAAACTAGAGATAACCTTTAGGGATCCATTAATTCCTGATATGGTGTAAAAGTTATTGATTGTGCATTTTCTAGGATCAGGGTAAGCAATTTTAGGCATCATGATTCCTATAACTAGTTATAGTGGCTAATCATTACTTTGATTCCATAGGACCTTATCCATCTATCCATCTGGAACTACCATTCTTTACCCAAATTCCACGCACATAGTTACTGTTGGAATTTACACATTGAGTTTAGTGTTGGTCTAATGACCTACACTTAGCTAGTCCTTACGGAAATGTACAGATAAAGTTGTGAGACATAACAGTGTCTCTACCTGAACTAAGGTATGGTACATAAAAATCCAAAGCTATAAGAGGCTACATTTGTTTAACATACTACAGAAAGAAGAGAAGAAGTCAGCTTGTTGGGAGATAAACACTGAAAGAGTCACAAGACAGCCTAAGAAGAAAAGAAAGTCCTAATGATATTTGAAACAATGGGGTCCAGTTTATGAGTTCCTGTAGAATACTTTACCTCAAATTTTATAAACCCCTCAATATTTTGGCTGAAATTGTTTCTTGTAACCAACAAAGCAATAAGTAATCTGTTATATATATGATTTTTTAAATCCAGTGATCTTAAGAAAAGATGATGTAGAAATAAAACCACAAAACTAAACGTCTATTTAAAAAAATACAGTAACAAGATGTATACACGAGAAAAATTTCAGAAACTATCAAACTAAGAGAAACTAAGGTATAAGTACAAAAAATATAAGATTATAGAAACCAATTCATTTCCTGTACCACTCCTCAGATGTGGTAGTGGGAGGAAAGAAGAGGGGAACTGAAAAGAAAGTAAATACAAACAAAATTCTTAAAAATCTCATTTGGATCCGTCTGTTTAGAGTAAAGTAAATAGAGGAAATTAGGAGGAAGTAATGCCAATAGACACGGTATGTATGGTAGTCTGCAGTGGGAAAAATTTCCCACTACCATGGAAAAAATACTGACTCACACCAGAAATGGAAAAGGCCAGGAGTCACCACTTTTTTCCT
This sequence comes from Vulpes vulpes, assembly GCF_048418805.1. NCBI lineage: Eukaryota > Metazoa > Chordata > Mammalia > Carnivora > Canidae > Vulpes > Vulpes vulpes. Next base: position 25,179,366 of record NC_132785.1, on the reverse strand, counting down.
CCCTAGTTTGGAGGAATTCATATTAGAGACACAAACAATGGTTTTTCATGTTTGTAGTTCTACAACAGCATGATGGAACAGAAGATGTTTAAAAATGAGAAAGTAGAAGACTGCTGGGAAAGATAGAAATAACAAGGTGAAAGTAGCTGTGCGGTCAGGACTATGATGAGTGAGCAAGGAATTGTGTGATTAGGGAACACTGCACTAAGAAATTACATGTAAGGGACACCTGGGTGGCTCAGTGGTTGAGTGTCTGTCTGCCTTTGGCTCAGGGCTTGGTCCTGGAATCCCAGATGGAGTACCACATTGGCTTCCCTGCCAGGGGCCTGCTTCTCCCTCTGCCTATATCCCTGCCTCATATCTCTCATGAATAAATAAATAAAATCTTGAAAAAATAAATTCCATGTAAGATCCAAATAAATTCCCATTCTTCACTAAAAGCTGTTAACATAGTGGTCAAGGACAGTATCTTTGAAATACTCATTTTTCTAATTTAGAAGTATTACTACCTTAAAAAGGAAATTATATTCAGTTTTAATGGGGAATAGGGCTAATCAAAGAAATAAAGAAAATGGAGAAAATATAAAACCAAAACACATTAGAAAACAATAATAGATAAGAGGACAGATAACATTTCAAAAATCATACTTCCAAGTTACAAAAATAAGCATATCCAAAATTTAGCAGAACATTTGACCCATCTCTGGAATTAAAAAACCAAAATGCCAAACACTGTAGGTCAAAGAGGTACATTATGTGGCACCAACATTGTTACATCATGATTATTTCTCAGATATATCTTAGTGAATTCTATGATCTTCAAGAATCCTTTTAAGTATCCAGGCAGAAAAAGAAAGTGAAATGCAAAGGAGGAGGATGGGGACAAACAAAACAAGAAGATAGAAACAAAACAAAACAAAAACAAGTGACCCAGGCATTGTGAGAAAATTTCAATGAGAGGGTATTTAATGTAATTCTGACACTAGTTGCCTGGAGTTAGTGGAGACCCCGCAGTTTGTTTGTTTGTTTGTTTATAGATTTTATTTACCCTGAGAGACAGAGAGAGAGAGAGAGAGAGAGAGAGAGAGGCAGAGACACAGGCAGAGGGAGAAGCAGGCTCCATGCAGGGAGCCCAATGTGGGACTCAACCCTGGGACTCCGGAATCACACCCTAAGCCAAAGGCAGACACTCAACTGCTGAGCCACCCAGGTGTCCCCAGACCCCACAGTTTAAAGGCTCAATCATACAAGACTGACTCCAACTGCAAGTGGTGGGTCCCCAGGTTATCCACAACTTTTGTCTGAATTCCCTACAAACCAGAGGTGACTGGTTTGACTATAAGTCACCCCCACAATTTTGATCACTTGCTAGAGCTGCTCACAGAACTCAAGAACACAATTCATTTACCATTACTGATTTATTACAAAGGTTATTGAAGGATACAAAAGAACAGGTGAAGAGATGGAGGACAGAATCTGGAAAGATCTTGAACATAGGAGCTTCTGTCCCTGTGGAGTTTGGGGTGACCACCCTCTCACAACATAGATATGTTCTTGTTCATCAACCTGAACAACCTGTTCTTGTTCATTCCTGAACAAGATTCTTGTTCAGGAATCTCTCTGAACCCCATACTTCTGGGATTTTTATGGAGGCTTTATTGCACAGCTAGAGTTGATTAAATCATGGGTCTTTGGGGATTAGTTCAATTTCCAGCCCCTCATCCATCCTGAGAGGTCAGGGGTTGGGGTGGAAAGCTCCAACTCTCTAATCCCAAAATTGGTTTCCCTGACAACCAGCCTCCACTCTGTGGTTATCTAGGGACTTTCCAAAAATCACCTCTTTAGCATAAAATTCAGGTGGGGTTTGAAAGGGGCTTGCTATGAATAACAAAAGACACTCACCTTTATTGTTCTCAAACTATTTCAGGAATTGAGTACCAAAGATCAAACATTGAATTAAAAGATGCTCCCATAGCTCTTATCACTTAGGAAATTACAAGTGTTTTTTAGGAACTCTATGCCAGGAATGAGATGAAGACCAAATACTATTTCTAAGTATAAACCACAGTATCACATATAAAAATTAAGAGTCAACAAAAAAATAGAAAAGCCCAGAAAATGAAATGCAAACCTTTTAAGTAAAATAACAAGAAAAAATATTTAGAAGTACTTTAAAAAATAATATGCCACAACTTCACTGTAGTAGATCCTGGAGGTGTATGAATGATGCAAAATTGGCAAGTGTTCATTGGTTTAAAAAAAATTAAAATTTAAAAATAAAAAGCATTTGACAAACTTCAAAATATATGCCTGATTTCAAAATAGGGAAATTCAAAATAGGGATTATTGTTATTTTCATTGATCATAGAATAATTGTCTTTCACATTGTTGAGGAGGAAATATTTTTATCAACACTTCAAGATTCTTCTGGCTGACAAGACAGATTAATAGGAGAAATTTAAGTTTAATTCATACTTAGGAAGATCTCATAGATATGGGACCTAAGAAATCACCAGGGCAGGAAGCTATTATACTTTTTTAGGCAAAAACATAAATCTGTGAGTAATTCATAGGACAAAGAAAACTTATCTTTGGGAGCTTCAGCTAGTATGGAATTCTGAATAGAAATTGGCCTGGGATAGTAAAATCAAAAGTAGAAGCTTTGTTTACATTGGCTTCTCTGACACTGAACTGCCTGTCTCTGATAAGGATGCCTCTCTCTCTCTCCTAGTGCAAGGGGAGGTACCTTTCACACTGGAGATTTATTTCCTGCTTTCTGAAGACAAAGAAGAGTCAAATTGTTCTTGCACTGGATGTTTCTTAAGTAGCTTTAATTCAAAATCATCAATATGACACCATGGCATATCTTGGGGACAGGATGCATGTTACAGTGCAAGAGCACAGAACATATATATCCTGAACAGATTTTCGATTTGCAAATACTTGTAGAGTTTCATAAAAATAAAGTCATGCAGCTTATAATTTTGTCTTTATTTTTCACTCAGCACAATTATTTTGAGATTTATCCATTTTATTTAATTATATACCAGTAGTTTGTTCTATATTCTTGCAAACTAATACTCCACTGTGTGGATGTTTCACAGTTTGTTCATTTTCCACCAATTGATGGATGTTTGGGTTGTTTCTGATTTTTATCTTTAGTATGTTAACATTGTAAAATACATCAATGTGCTTTTATACTGAAAAAAGTCAGACAAAATAATTTATATGATATCTGTACCATATGGCATGCTTTAAGAAACTCTAGGCAATGAAAATTTACAATAATAGAAAGTTTAGTGGGTATGAGGGACTATGGGTCTTTGTGGGGGAAAGAAGAAAGAAGAGTTAAAAGAGACAAAAAGAAACTTTAGGGGAAAAAAAAGAAACTTTAGGGAAAAAGGAAATGTTCACTATCTTTATTGTGCCAGTGGTTTCACAAATGCATACATTTGTCAAAACATAAAATTATACACTTTATATACAGGGAGTTTATTGTACACACTTAATAATACTGTTAAAAAAGACAGGTTTTGTCTTTTGATCTTAGCTTATAGATGGTGTCTGAAATGCTCCTAATGTATATTTGCATTGATGGGGACAAGTAGGATCATCTTTATTTTATATCTTCCCCATCAATAAGCACACCAAAGTCCATGGTGACATCTGCCAAAGTCTCTGAGTTCTGTAATCTATCAGGGCTAATGCCTGGGTTCTCTAAATCCTGAAAGTAATGGTTATATAAATTATAGTCCATGGTTTGGCAATAAATGGATTTTACTTTAATTCGTTTTAAGAGGAAGGCAATTTTACCTCATTGATTTTCAATCTTTTTGTACTCACCTGTTTATTAAACATTGCTTTATCTCCCTTTGGCTCATTTTTATCTGCAGTAAATATTAATTGTTGTTAATGAAGACAATTTTATATATATATCATATTCTCTATTTAGAAGGATAGACTTCTTAATGCATACCTTCACTTAATAAACATTATCTATAATATGTAAACATTAAATGTTCATTTTACAGATGAAGAAAAGTGGATGCTAAGCAATTTTTTTATCATAGTTACAGTAAAACCAGGATAACATGATAAATTATAAGGGTTCTGGGATATTAGTCTCTTGTTATATAGCCCTCTGCAAACATAATCTATCATCAGTAGTCTTCACAAATGCCGAGCGGGTTAAACCAGTGGTATTTCCTCAGTTATATCATAGTTGTCTAAAAATGTATACCATTTTAAAGGATTTTTGTAATATGAATATGTTTTCAGTCAGTTTGTTGGAAAAGAGAGACTATTTCTTATTGAAAAAGTTTGAATACGTAGTTAAATGAAATAGTGTATAAAAGAAGATTAAGATACAGATGGGAAGAAATGATTAATACAGTAAGGAGAGAGGTAGGGGTACTGGGAAGAGCTGATGTCTAGAAAGTACTGGTGACTGGCTGATAGTCTTTGTACAACCCTAGCATATTCTAAAGTGAAGTTAAGAGCTGTGGATGAATAACCATTCTACACCTAGCTTTAAATCTATTTGACCATAGTATCTTCATGGTTCTTCTAGTTATGACCAAACTGGAACCTAGTCATCCACCAGAGTAGTTTATCTCAGAAATGCATTTAGACATTCAGTATCTGATCACTTCCTCTTAATCTTCTAGCTTTTCTGTTTACACCTTCACAAGAGACCTCTATTCTATCTGTAACTTGTATTCAACTCTCCTGTGAGTAGAGGCAACAATATGTCCCATTACCTTTTAGTCTAATTTTCTCACAACTCCTCAACTTCTAAGGAATGAAATTTTTCTTATTTTAGCCTATAATGGAGTGTGGGGGTCAGGGGAGGGTTCAGTGTTTCTAGAAAAAAATTTAACAACTCCATATACCAGCATCTTTTCCAATGCATGCTCAACTGTCCTACAGGCCCAACTATTTTATTTTCAGTTTGCTCTCCCATATGCAATAGATATTTAAGACATTGTCTGAATTCCTTGAATACCACTGCCTTACCTTCCCACCTTTTCCTCTTGTTCTCAGTAGCTGGTTTCAACACTTTGAGCACAGCAATAATAGTGACAGTCAGAGAATCACACACAGATCCCTAATGAATTCCATAAATTTGAAGTTATCTGCACTGGCATTTTCCCTTTGCTCTTCTTTTCTTGGTGCAGTGGAAAAATACATGCTTTCCCCTTAGCCTGGTACTGCTATTTTCACTTCAGATGTTGTCTCCTTCCTCCTTCTCAAGTAAGAAAATGCCTCTATTTTGTCTCTCTTGTCTCTCTATCTCTCTCTCACTTTCTCTCTCCCACTGTGCCTTCAACTTCTCTTTCAATAAAGTCTTGTTACCTGTATTACTTAAAGCATACATTTCATTAGAAACTGATCCTTTCCTTCCCTGTCTTCACTCTGCGTGCACTTGTTTTCACTTTTTTTTAACTTAACTATTATAATTTCCCTTCTACTCCCATTTCTCAAAAAAAAAAAAAAAAACTGTCTTCATCTAAATTCTCAAGCACCATATATCATCAATCAAATTATAATATCTTAGTGCTTATCACATGTAAACTGTAACAGCACTGAATATTGTTCACCTGTTTATCGTTTTTGAAACTCTTTACATCCAAGATTTGCCTAGAATTTTCTCCTACTGCTTAGCTGCTCCTTGGTCACCTTTTTGCAGAGTTCTCTACCTCTTCTATTGTCACATGTGTTGAGATTCCTCTGGATTGTAATGCAGGAGTATGTCCTTCTCACTCTACAAACTCCCCCAGATGAATGCCATCCAACTTCTAGCACCCACTACCATCTATATGCTGACTAGCTTCTAACTCAGAGGACTCTCCTCTCTCCGGAACCACACTGTGTAGCTACCGCACTTCTCCATAATCACAAAACTGGAAGTGTCATCTGCTTTAACCATTTACCATTTCCACTATAATGTTCAACAATAATGAAAAATAAACAGCAGTAACACCTATTATCACAGCCGGAAACCGGTTCAGTTATGATCTTTTCCTCTTTCCCTCATCTTCACATTCTGTTCTTAAGTCCTGACAATTGCAAGTTTGCCACTCAGATCCATCTAATAATTCTCTCTTCAGAGCTATCCCTTAGATTCATGTTTCCAATGCCTCCCAGTCTACCCCAGCCCTAAGTGGTATACAGAATTGCTATCCTGTCTTGACTATCTTTCTTTTACAGAACTGCTCTTCTGTGGTGGGAGGAGCTAAATCTGGAATCAGACTAGACTTGGGATACAGTACTGCCTGTCCTACTTGTGAGCTCATGTGATCCTGGGAGATGAATTTAACCACTTTATTAACATTTACTGGTGAGGAAACAATCTTCATTTTATCATGGACCTATTGGAGAATATATGAGTTAAAAATGCTTTATAAAAATACCCAAATCCTAAACTTGAAATATGATCAATAGATGGTACCATGGAGAAACATTATTACTATATTAAAACAAACTTCTTCATGCTGTTCTCATGCTTACTTGCTTCCATTGTCCTTAGGTAAAATCCTCAGCTCCTTCACATACCTAATAATGCCCTGAATTCTGTAGGGCTTCCTTAGATCTGTTTCATATCTGAGCTCTGACCCATTCATGTCGTTTGTGTTTTCACACCATGGTCCACTCTTCTCCATCTGAAATGGGACTTAGAGAAACTGTTTCAGGCAGCAGTAATGACCAAGGCTCTTGAGGTAGGAAAAAGCTTGACAGTAAAGAACCAGAAAGGAGGAGGCTGCATGGCTCAAATGTGAGTGAGTGAGTGAGTGAGTGAGTGAGTGAGTAGATTAGTAAAAGTTCTGTTGGACTGATAGGCTCCAAATCACTGAAGACTTAGGCCAAGTATTTTCAACTTTAGCACTATTGACATACTGGACCAGATAATTATTTGTTGTGAGGTGTTACTCTGTGTATTTTAAGATGGTTAGCAGCATTCCTGGCCTCTACCCACTGGATGTCAGAAGCACCTTTCCAATTGTGACAATCAAAAATGTCTTCAGGTATTCATGAATATTCCCCAGGGAACATTTTGCCTAGGGGCAAAATTGTCCTTGGTTGAGAACTGTTAACGGGCTAAGGAGTATGCATTTTTTTAATCTAGGAGAGCAAAAGAGAGGAAAAAAAAAAAAAGCTGTGAAAGATTCTAAGGAGTAGTGTGACATGTTCTGATTTACATTTGATAAAGATCACATTGACAATGAGGTTGGAGAGAATATACACATAAACATCAGACCCTTCTAGACTGGTAATAAGATTTGATGATTTACTATGAAACAGGTGCTACATCCTTAATTAATAAGGAAGATATCAAGGAAGTTGCCTTGGAGCTAATAAATAGCAGCACGGAGATAAAATAGGAGCACTGTCGTTGTTTTCAGGAGGCTTAAAGGAAAATCAAAATTTTTAACAGGGAGTAGCAAGGAGGTTGCAGAATATCATGCCTGCTCCCTATGGAGGTACCAAAGGACAGAAAAGTCTTACTAAAGAAGACAAATTGAGGAAACTCTGTCTCAGGGAATGAACTGATGTCTAATCCCGAACTTATCATGGGAAGGTTGGCTGTACGAAGTTTGTTTTCATTAAATTGGAGTTGCTGTGGGTACTGTGGGGGAAAAATGGAGTTCAAAAGTAGGAGGAATATCAGAAAAGGTGTTTATAGCATATACACACAAATCTGGTCATGTTACTGTCCCAAAAGAACTCTTTTCTGGCTTCTATTATCCATCAGGAAAAAAATGGAACTCTCTCACAGGGTTTATGAAACCTGAATATGTTTAGCCAGCCTTTCCCGTCTAACTTCTAATCATTCCACATGTGCCCTGGAACCATTGTATTTTTTCCAATTTCCTCTGGGTTTATTCATCGATTTCTTGCATGTTCTCTTCATTTTTTATGGCCATCTTCTACTTTACTCTGAATATTTAGCAGGGAAAGGGTAAAAATTAAAGTGGGTAAGGGGGTACCTGATTGGCTTAGTCAGAGGAGCATGTGACTCTTGATCTTGGGAGTCATGAGTTTGAGCCCCATACCGGGTATAGAGATAACTTAAATAAACAAAACTGGGGAAAAAAATAAAAGGGGATAGGAAATAAGGAAGGAAGAAATTGATGAAAAGGGAGGAGGAAAACATGCAGGCTAAAAATCTTTTTTATTGTTCTGGAATCTATTACTGTTTCCAGTTTTGGTTTACAACCATATCTCTAGTCTTCATTGATTGATGAAGAAATATTAAACACTTAACTATGCTCTAATACTCGTTTAGTATGCTTTAGTGCTTAGAAGAGCACAATGGTTTAGAAGCTTTATAGAGCTTGCATTTTAGTTGGCTGTGCATACATATTAAAGATTAAATTATGTTAGATGATAAAAAGAGGGAAAAAGGGAAGATTGTGAGTTAGTGAGTTCTGGGTTTCTGGTTTACCTAAGGGCATTAGAGAAAACCTCAATCCCAAGTGATACTTGAGAGCGGGAACCTGGGCCATCTATCCCTGAAGGCACCATTGTCTCAGCCTTGTTTGAAACAAGATTGTGGGGGAGATGGAGGACAGCCTAGCATGATGCTGAATTACCCTATAAAGATTAAAGATCCAGAATCTGTAGGAAAGCAATTGATAAGGAAAAGAGATCATTGGTTTAAAAACTGGACTCATACAGATTTTCAGTAACCAAAGCTCAGATAAGCATCTAAACTTTTCAGAACTTTTATTGTAGTTTGACATTATATATACACACACATCTGTATTTCTGTTGTTTTGAGTTATCCCTTTTTGTGTTTATGTTAGCTCATCTACTAGCCCAAATCCCTGTTACATGAGGATTTGATCTCTTTACCAAACAATTGCATTTTTACTGCTGGGCAGAGTACATGGAATTAAGGAGATTCTTCACGAAAATTTGTTACTGAATAACAGGACTTAAGGTCATGGGAATGTCTACAATGAACTGAAACAACCTTTAGAAAATACCAATGATTTGGTGTTTATCATAATTTAGACATTGTATGTCTAATGCTCATGCAAAGTAAGAGAATGTAGTTTATCCACTTTTATGTGGATGACACACTGTACATAATAAAGATGAAGCAGATTGCACATGGTTATGTATTTAGAATGTGAGAAGGGGCAAAATTTAACCAAGATCTCTTAGCTCCAATATCTACACTCATGCCATTAAATCTCAATGCCCCTCAGTGTAGACTGGAGATTGCTTTCAGAAACCCGGAGTGAAATGTAATATTGTATTACGTATATCCTTTTCATGCATTTTCTCTCAAGAGCTTTCTTGCTTGCTAGAATCCTTAAAGTTCAATGGAGGATTACAGGTAAGAGTATAAACAAAAAATGCTGGCTAGTATAAGAATAGGTATACTTGAATATGACTTTGAGAATACTTAATAAAATCCTAGGTCTTTTTAGACGTCATTTATTAACTGAGGATTGGATGCACTGTTTTTCTTCTACTTGCTATTTTTTAATTCTATTGGGAATTAATATTGATAACCTGTCATAATTTTCACCTGAAAAATCATCTTTTTTATTGTTCTTGATTTTTATTGCCTCTGGACTTAACATTTCCTCCCTGAATATCTGGTCCATTATTTTATTAAGTATTGATGTCATTCTTTCAAGTTATTGGAGATCATTCTTTTTAACTCTTAAAAGTAATCAATACAGCATTTGTTTCCCTCCAATCTTCCTTGTCTCCCCAGATCCCAAGAATTTTTAAAAATATTTTTAAGTGGTTTAGTAAGTAGGTTAGCTAATACATTTAAAAACCTAGTACATAATCCATCCATCACTTGTATTTGCTATTCATGACACCCTTCATGCAAACATCTCAGAATGCTTTCCTGTTATTACTATATAACAGAATATACAATTAAATGGCAAGTTGCAATCAATAAGTCTAGACTTGATTTAAACTTAGCCAACTTTTTGTATCAATAAATATGAAAGGGGAAGGATAAAAAAATAAAAGCAAAGGTAAGCACATGATTATCATCCAAAACCAGAGAAGCCAAAGATTTGGATCCAGCAAAAGTTTGATATGAGAGTGATTTATTTCTTGGAGGACCCATTAGGAAAAATAAATATTGTTTTATCCAGTCTCTTTAACCAGATCACTGAAATTCTGAAACCTCTAAAATGTTACAGATCCTATATATTCTGTCTCATTCAAAGACCTAAAGGTCTTGTCTCCTTTGGTGGGGAAAAATAATAATAATTCATATCTCCTAGACATTATTTTTGGGAATGAATTGGAAAATTTCTATAGCCCTTCCATGTATATTCATGCAATTATATTATCCTCAAATATAAATGAAGGCTTGTAGAGAAGCATTGAAGGCGTGCAAAAGACTGTCACCAGCTTCAAGCTTGTGAACTTTTACCCAAATTCTTTAAAAGGTAGAAAAGGAGAAACTTCAAAAGAGGCAGTCTGTGTTGGTTTTTTTCCTCCTTCAAATTGTTAACCATTCCTTCTTACCTGTCAATAGGGAATAGATCCAATATAAAGCATGACTTGCTAAAAGAACCATAAGAGATTTTTAACTTTTCATATGTTTTTCCTTCTTGAAAGGTAATAATGCTGACTTATTTTGATCCCTTAAAATATACTTTTAAAATAGGATTCATTATTTGTAGTAGCTCAGGCATCAAGAACAACAACTTTAAAACAATTTGTTTCTGACCACAAATGCAAGTGGACTAGGGGACAGAACTTGAAAAACCAGACTTTGACTTGGTATCTAGCTTAGGACTGTGCATATATTGAAAAAAATTATAGTTTAATTTTACTGTGCTGAGTGATACATGATGATACTGTAACAGGGAGTATAAAAATTCCTTATTCTGGGCCGCCTAAATAGCTCCGTCGGTTAAGTGCATCTTTGGCTTGGATCCTCATCCCAGAGTTCTGAGTTCGAGCCCCACATTGGACACCCTGCTCAGTAGGGGGCCTGCTTCTCCCTCTCTCTCTGCTGTTCCACCTGTTTGTGCTGTCTCACTCTCAAATACAAAAATAAATAAAACCTTTAAAAAAATTCTTTATTCTAAGATCCTCTCCTCAAGTCATTCATTTTCTATGTTCTAGGCCAGTTATTTCACCTGTTTAAATAAAGCTCTGCTTGTTTTGTTTTAAATCAGATGCTTTCTATATCTTTACTCATGTAAAAAGATATATAAGATTGCTGCTACTATAGCCCTGTAGAATAGAGCACATCTTCAATCTGTGTAGCGAAGTTGCAGAATAGAGAATAACTGATGGAATGAGCTTCAGGCTAATATTTCGACTGGCTGGATACTTAGAACAGACTTCATTAAGAATGGGTATATGTAAATAAAAATTAAAAAAAAAAAAGGATCCCTGGGTGGCGCAGCGGTTTGGCCCCCGCCTTTGGCCCAGGGCGCGATCCTGGAGACCCGGGATCAAATACCATGTCGGGCTCCTGGTACATGGAGCCTGCTTCTCCCTCTGCCTGTGTCTCTGCCTCTCTCTCTCTCTCTCTCTCTGTGTGTGACTATCATAAATAAATAAAAATTAAAAAAAAAAGAATGGGTATATGTTCAAGTATCTAATTCACAAAAATGTTGTATGTCTTGTTTTTCCCCTGAAAACATGCTGAGATTTGAAAGCATTTAGTTGTGTGCATATTGTATTTTCAAATTATGGTTTTAATCATATGAAAAGACATTTCTCTTTTGTACATACTATGCACATCTTGTTTAATTCTTCTACCTTTTCATATTTTTTGTCATTACCAAATTTTATTCCTTCTAATTACTCTTCCTTGTCCTTCCTTTAAATTTTACTTGTGCATGTGCAACTTTCATATAGGGCTATCCTAATTAAATTTGAACCTAATCTCAGTATCCAACACAAAACAAGAAATTAGTTTCAAACTTTACAGGTGAAAATTTATTATTTTCATGATTTAGTTATGCTTGTATGCATTATTTAATTGTAACAAAGGAGAATAACTAAAAGGAATTGGGTAAGGCGCCAGTGAATGTATGTATTTTTATTAGATAAGAGCTTTGAAGAATAAAAAATAATTGATCTTCTCCCTTGAATGATATTGCCTCAGTAATTTACTGATATGATAAATAATATGAGTTCTTAGATCTAATTGCTATGGCATTATGACTTATACAACTTAGTTGCTTTTGCTGGAGTATATTTTCCCATTTTTAAATGATACAATTGGCTGAGATTACTTCAAAGGTCACATCTGCGATTAAGGAAGTTTCTTTCATCCCTCTATTTTTTTCTCCTTTTTCTACTGTAACACAATCTTTTTTTTTTTTAACACAATCTTTTTTAATCATTTGTTCTGGTCATTTGGATTATGCTTTGTCTACATAATTTTAAAGATATATAAATCGCACTTAAAATACAAACAGGATTTACACATATAATTTGGTAATGCAGTTAAATAGTGTGGATTTCATTTTACTACCATTTTATTTCTGGTACTCCATTACTTGGTGTGAGATTTTGCTTTATTACTTGATGATATGCTTTCTATCACAAAGCTGAACTAATTATTTTTGAAATAGTACTATTGAAAGAATAAAACCAGAATCAAAACATATTCTCTTTTTTTCTTAAGTATGTTGTACTGTACATGATTCAGAAAGAACTATATGAAGTTGAATATTGTTTTTCCTATTAGTCTATTCCCTTATGTCCATTTGCCTATGTCTCTGAAATTCATTACTGTGGTAATGAGGAATCACTGAACTTGAAAACTAAATAAAGGGTAAAAGTATATGTAACATTATGCTTTGAATTAATTTTATATAATAGGTCATTGTGACATTTGTATAAAAGTTCAAAGAGAAATGGAGGCTATGACTTCATTGAGAATTTATTTTTAAGACTCTTAGATAGTTCAGCAGAGAATTCAGACCTGGAACTCAAAGGGCAGAACAAGACCTATTAAGTAATTCAGTCCATTCTATAAAGCCGGAGAGAAAGGGTATGAAGGTGTAATCACTCATTTTCTGAAAGCTAAGATGTAAGAATCAGCTTAAGGATGGCAAGGATATTAGTAGGAGATAGAAAGATTCAATGGCTGCGTTAAGTTGACAGCAATTGTCTGGCTGCTTCTATGAACTGAGGTTACTAAACAAAATTATGCTTACTCAGGGAAATCATAACCAGCATCATTGAAACTGAAAACTACAATGCAATTTATTTTTTGCATTAAGGAAACACCACACAAAGAACTCTATGATACATTATTTTTCTGTCATTAACTTCCATCTATAAGTTGATTTAGGCTGATAATGAACTCCATTATATCATCATGTTTCAACATTAAAAAAGGGACAAGACAAAGAAGATAAAACTTACTTAAGTAAATGGATATTCTAGGTTTGGTTTTATTTCTGCATATGAAGTCATACAGTCCTGCAAACAGTTTATTTTAAGAGTAGCTAATTATTTAAGAAATAAAGCTTCAGGGCAGCCCTGGTGGCTCAGCGGTTTAGTGCTGCCTTTGGCCCGGGGCATGATCCTGGAGACTTGGGATCCAGTCCCACGTCGGACTCCCTGCGTGGAGCCTGCTTCTCCCTCTGCCTGTGTCTCTGCCTCTCTCTCTGTCTCATGAATAAATAAATTTAAATAAATTTAAAAAGAAATAAAGCTTCATTGATAGAGGACAAAATTGGGAAAATGTCCTAGATCATAGACCCTAAAATGCAGAAATTTTTTTAATTTTAGAAAATCTTTTTGAAAGAGAAGTTTTGAAAACATTGATTTATATTCCACCAGTTGTTCATATTGTAAGTAAATGTAATATTTGGGGACTATGACTTCTCTTCTGAGTAAACTTTTTAGCTGTTCTTTGATTATTAAGTTATGGAAGTATGAACTATTCAAAGAATATTCTAATCCTTTTAAAACTATTATTGGTTAAGACTCATTTTTATATCGTATCATATGACTTGTGTGTATAACAAAGTATTTATAAGATGAATAAAGAATGAAAAAACAAGACAAAACTTGAAATGTGGTAAATTATAGTAGGGAAAACTAATAAGCAATTTCAACAGTCAGGGTACACTTTTATCAGGAATTTTAAATTTTTTTTTAATATATATATTTTTTAATTTATTTATGATAGATAGTCACACAGAGAGCGAGAGAGAGAGAGAGGCAGAGACACAGGCAGAGGGAGAAGCAGGCTCCATGCACCGGGAGCCCGATGTGGGATTCGATCCCGGGTCTCCAGGATCGCGCCCTGGGCCAAAGGCAGGCGCCAAACCGCTGCGCCACCCAGGGATCCCATGGAATTTTAAAGTGAAAAAAAAAAATTAAAAAAAAATTTAAAAAAATAAAAAAAAAAAGGAATTTTAAAGTGATATGTATTTTACTAAGTAGTATTTCCTTTATTTAAGATCTTGGTATATATCAAAAAATGTTAGTACATGTTAATTTTTACACATGTACTTAATTTTTTTTCTTGGGTGTGGGACAATATGATTTAAAATATACTGTAACACCTTTGAGGAAGGGAATTGATAATATACTCTATTGGTCTGTGAGAGTAACTGACCTTGTTAGGTTGAATTTAAAATATTCTCTTAAAAAGAATTTTATTCCTTTTTCATTTTTATGGTTAGACTTGAATTCTGATTCTATAACTTTGAATAATCCCAAACAAATCAATCTTTATCATGCTTGTCTTACATAAGCTAATTTAAACTCATTTTACTTTACTGTATTCAGGCATTAAGAAACACTCAACTTCCCCTGCATCCAAAATTAGAAATCAAAACTCACACAAGCACATTTTTAATTAGTTTTGCTACATAGCAATTTAGATCAAGTGAAGATAGTAAGGAAATATTTCTAATATTTCAGTTTAAATTCATAAATATATCTGAACCTTTTTGGAAAATATAAATTAAATTCCTACCTACCACCATGAAAAAGTAAATTTCAGCTACCACCATGAAAAAAGTAAATTTCAGATACCTTGAAGTTTATAACTATAAAATATTATAAGATGAATTATACAGAATATTTTTGTAATCTTGGCTTTAGCATAATGCTATATAGAAAAAAACAGATTTTCTAATAGCAAGAGGTAACTGTATAAAAACTAGTAATTTGGAAAGTGTATAACCCTGACCTATGAATTCTTCTCATCATTTTTCATACAGAAAAATAATCCCACAACTTGACAAATACATATTTGCAAGAATATTAAGTGAAACATTATTTGTAATAACAAAATCCTAAAAGTGAGTTAGGTTGCCATTAAAACTTCTGTTGTATAAATTATGGTCTATCCATATTATGAAATACAATGATGAGTTTACATGAAAGGATGCAGAGAGATATTAAGTAATAAAATACGTACATCAGTATATATAATAATTTCCCATTTTATGTTAATGTAAAAACTTGAATATATGTAGAAAAATCCAGTCTGAAAATATACTGAGAAAAATGATAACTGTATATATTTTGTTTGGGTGAACTATAGATTTTACATTTGTTTATATATGATTTGAACAGTGAAATTATGCTTTCCTTCAAAAATTTTAAAAGCAAGTTGGCTATACAGTATTAGAGAATACTATATGATAGAACGTTTAAACACTCAATTTGTTTTTTTAATTAAAAATATAATATTATTCTAAAAATGTTTTCATTTCATTAGCTTACTAGTAATAAATCTTAGCCATTAAAGCAAAAAAAAAAAATGACAATTTTTTAACAATTTGAATGAAAAACAGTATAATTGTTCCTCCAAAAGTTAAATATAATTCAGCAATTACATTTCTAGATGTTTTCAAATAATTGGAAAGAAGAAAATTAAATAGATATTTGTATACCAATGTTTGTAGCAGTTCATTCATAATAGTTGTAAGGTGAAAACAACCCAAATGCCCATCAGTAGATTCACAGATAAACAAAATGTGGTATATATGCAATGTTAAGTTACTCAGCCCTTGAAAGGAATGAAATTCTGATATGGACAACATTGGTGACCTTTTAAACCATTATGCTAAATGAAATAAGCCAGACACAAAAGAATAAATATTGTCTGGAACCACTTGTATAAAATACATAGAATAGGCAAATTTATAGAGACAGAAAGTAGAATGGTGGTTACCAGGAATGGGGAGACAGAATAATGGAGAATTATTTTTCACTGGGTACTGAGTTTCAATTTGGGATGATAAAAAAGTTCTGGAGTTAATGTTGATGGTTCCACAGCACTGTGCATGTATTTAATGCCTCTTAATTGTACTCTTAAAATTATTTAAATGATATATTTTATATTATGTGTATTTTACCACAATAAAAAAAAGAATAGATAGGGTTTTTTTTTTTTTACTCTTACAGTTTTATTTACTAAAACAAGAGTGATGGTATGTTAAAATTACATGCGATCTAATTTCTAAAAGGTACTGAGTTTTAAAATTTTTTTTTTACTAAGAGTCATTTACAGATTCATGGCAAATTAACTATATATATATATATATATATATATATATATATATATATATTAACATTTGCTGGCTAGATTTATTGCTGGTTGGATAAATGATTCTGGCAGTGCTTTACCTGAGGCAGTTGTATGGGCTATGTACCTTTAACATTTGTTTAGCCTATAATAAATGTTGTGCAAATCAATCTTCTTGATCTGGTATTATGAACAGTAATGCTTTTATTTTTAATGAATTTCCTTGCCAATTTGGCTGGAATCCAAGGCAAAATTAGGTCTAAGTTACTGATTTTTGGGGAAAAAAGGAATATAGTATTAATTCATATGGGAATTGAATTTTCATTTCTCTAACTTTGTTAACTCTGAAGTGAAGGAACTTTTCTAAATGTAACTTTCATTTCAAATGACCCACTGGTTTCAATATAAAAGGCTTTCTTGTATCTCACACTTTTATGAATACAGAATTTGTTGGAATTAGGAATTATGTGCTTTTTTATAGGTGTGTTTACTGTGCCTCTTTAAATTTGGCTTTTTGTAAAATGTGTGTGTGTGTTTGTGTTAAAATATTTTATACTTTAAAATGAATATATTCTATAACTCTTTTGAGACAACTTTATACTCTTAATATTTAAAATATCATGCCTAGGCAATTACTGTATGTAATTACCTTTTACAACAATGAATGCAATTATCTTACAGTTTACTAGCAACAGTAGAGAAGGAAGGAGAGTATTATAATCTACTTAGGTGGTCATGCTACAGGATGAACTGAAGCCAAAGATGTACTGCTAACATAAAAGCATTACAGTTAACCCTGAGAGTGACTTCTGAGGATGTGCTGGTAATAGTCCCTTTAAAGTAACTCTTCATATTATGATCACAGACCCAGTTGAAGACACAGAATACATATTTACCTATGCCTAGTCTAATGAAGACTGTAGATTAAGTCATAGTAATATATATCCTCATAGGGATTTTTAAAATTTAATTTAAAATTTCTTAGGGCTTTTTTAAACATTTAATTGTCACATTAAAAAGTTAGAAAGTTTGTATAATCTTGTTTATTCTGCCACAGAACAAGTCATGTTTTTTTTTTTTTTCTTGCAAAATTAGAAAGTAAATTCTTACTCTTGTCAATTCCAAGTATTCAGTTGGCAAATTGTGGATAAGTAGAAGAAACCATTGTTATTCACTAAATAGCTGTAGGAAAATCAGGCCTAAAACTTTGATGGTTAATTCATTTCCTACTTACAACTTCCTTTCAGGAGAAGAGAGACAAACTTAATAAAAACTGCTGGACATAGTGTCCAAATAATGTAAGGCAGCAACACTGAACTTCATGTATAAAAATATTTGGATAATGAAGGGGTGTTCTTAGGAGGCAGATCTTAACTGTGCCATATTTCCAAACTTTAAATAATTAGCAATACATTACAAAGGGAGCATTTGAAGAGTTAAACTGGGAAGATTACAGTTGACCAAACCGAAAGCTAGGAGAAGTATTCTTAAGAGTACAGAACAATTCATCTCCTTTCAACATAAGCAACAAAAAATATTATGGTTAAACTCCATGCAATGGTATTTTAAGGAAAAATGTGTAAGAGAACTGAGTTCAAAGTCAACATATACATTAGAGAAAAATATAAGTACATGAATTCAAAGTAAGATAAAATAAATTAAAATTATTGAAGCTAGTAGAGAATTTTGATTAAAGTATAAAAAATGAAAAAAGTAAAGCTCAAAAAATAAGAAGGATAAACAAAGGTAGGCTGTACAGAGGACAGATTTAAAACAAAATGAATAAAATTATTTTGTAAAGATTGAACTAGGTGGTATACAAAAGTGAATAGACATAATGGCAAATATCATCAAGGAAAGAGACACAGAACAACAAAACAATCAACTAAGTAAATGAGTAAATTGAGAAAAAACAAACTCAAAAGAGAAAGGAATACAATTCATGTAAAGAAAAAACAAAGCAATTAAAAAGAAAAATATGTTTGCATATGTTTGTCGGTTTCTTTGTGTTAGCATATTTATGTGGAGAAGGAATTAGAGAAAGAATTGAACATTCATACTGATAGGACATATTGTCTACACAGGAAGATGATTTTAGAACCAAATATATTCTACTTAAACTGCTGAGTTTTATATACGTTGTTGGGGAGAAAAATTTTTCCTTCACTCTTCAAACTTCAGCCACCTGATCTAAGAATTAAAATGACATAAAGCAGCCTAACAGGAAAAAATTTTACTTCATATACTTGAAAATCTCATAGATCTGGGACCTAAGAAGTGACCAAGGTAGGCAGCTATTATACTTTTTTAGGCAAAGAAACATATGTGCAAGGAATTGACAGGACAAAGAAAACTTATGTTTGAGAACTTCAACTAGTTCAGAATTCTAAATAAAAATTAGGCTGGGGTATTAAATCAGTAAAAGTAATAAGCTTTTTTTATATAGGCCCTGAATTCTCTGTCTCTGATAAATATGTCTCCCTACTTCCTGGTACAGGGAGGGTACATTTGACATGGGGGATTTATTTCCTGCTTTCTGGAGATAAAGGAAGGTCAGTGTTCTTCTTGCACTGGTTGTTTCTTAAGTAATTTTAATTCAAGGTAATCAGTATGCCACTATGACATATTTTGAGGCAGCCTGTCCTGGACTCTCACAGTATCAACCAAGACAAACATGAAAGTCTCATAAAGGAAAGAAAATCCCTGTGACACTTCATCCCAAAACACAATGGATGAACACATTTCAGGTAGTCAAGGAATTAAAATATGAACTAAGATTTTTTTTATTTCAGCCAAGCTGACTTTAAGTATAGAGGCCAGAGACCAATAGTTATTAAGTTATTAATATGTCAGAACTAAAGGATTGCTCTCTTGAGAGCTTGTTGAGCAATCTCCTAGGAATGAACTTCAGACAACCAAGAAAAAAAAAAAAAAAACTAGAACAAACTTCAGCAAAATGTCTGGTGAGATTGTTGACGTATATGTAAACAAAATTACATAGATGAAAATGAAAGGATATTTTCTAACACAGTATATATAATACTAATTTTACAAGGAGTCTATAATTTTTAAATACAATTTTTGTGAATAATACTTGAATAAAGCTAAGGGGGAAAGATTACTAATTGCCTTATAAGTATTAGTTTGTTGGTAAAATATTACTTTACAATAAATTGGGGAAAAGTGAGTGAATAGGAAATAAATTACTAGCAAATTTAATATTTGCACAGAATGGGGATACTAAATTTTAAAACAGTTTAGGAGCTAATTAGTAAAATTATAATTTTGAAAATTAAGTACAAATATAACAAGAGAGAGGCAGCTAATTTAAGCAAATAAATTGGTCCTATTAACAAATATAAATGGCCCTATCGGGATTCCTGGGTGGCTCAGTGGTTTAGCACCTGCCTTTGGCCCAGGGCATGATTCTAGAGTCCCAGGATGGAGTCCCACTCCCTGCATGGAGCCTACTTCTCCCTTTGCCTGTGTCTCTGCCTCTCTCTCTCTCTCTCTGTGTGTCTCTCATGAATAAATGAATAAAACCTTAAAAAAATTTTTTTAAATGGCCCTATCTTACCAATCAAAAGAAAAAATATAGCTTGCTAATAAAGCAAAATTCAAATCTGTTTTTACTATATTATAAATAAGATATTCATAAAATGAAAAAAATACCCCCCAAATTCAAAAGAGTTTAAAAAAGGATATTTAAGGATATACTAAGATATGAAAATTATTTTTTTAAATTTATTTTATTTTATTTATTTATGATAGTCATCAGAGAGAGAGAGAGGCAGAGACACAGGCAGAGGGAGAAGCAGGCTCCATGCACCGGGAGCCCGATGTGGGATTCGATCCTGGGTCTCCAGGATCGCGCCCTGGGCCAAAGGCAGGCGCCAAACCGCTGCGCCACCCAGGGATCCCAAGATATGAAAATTAAAATATGGTAATGATATTGACACAGGGACTGATACAACTTCTTCTTTATAATGCAAAGGGCCACAGTCCACAAGAAAACGCACCAACACCTTTCATAAAAATACCAGACAGGCAAGGATAAATACATAAAGTAATAGTAATATGAGATAACTAACGCACCTCTCTGACTAAGATGAATTGAGTTGACAACAAATTAACAAGGATATAAAAGATCTAAACAACATAATCAATATGGTAAATATCAATAGTGATATTTATCTAACTCTGAGCCCAAGCTCTAATGAATGTCTTTTCAACTGCACATAGAACATTCACAAAACCTGACCATATATTAAGTAAAAAAGAAACTATAATCCTCTAATTATAGATAACACAACCCGCATTATATAACCATACGTAATACACATAAAATTCATTTCTAAAGCTACAATTAACAACAAAATAGCAAAACTCCTTTGAATTATATCCTAAAGAAATTCTAGTAAACAATTATTGGTACAAAAATTAAATTGGAAAATACTGAGAAAAAATAATAAAAATGATATATATAGGAGAATCTATGGGACATTGCTAAATCAATGCCTAGATATAATTCATAGCAATCAATAGTTCTACAATTTAAAAAGTGAGGAAAAAATGATTAAATGAAAAGCTCAAATTATAAAATATCAGCAAAAGAAAATAAAGGATGAAAGTATAAATTAATAAAAACTAAAACATAATTTGAAGAATGGGGCTGATTAAAACAATTAAAAACTATGTCATGGAAAAATATTTAATAAGCAGTCAACACCCTATCCAACTTAATAACCAACTTTGAGAGGATATATAGACACCAAGATAAAAAATGTGAATGACAAAGGAAAAATAATCTTTAAAAAAGTGAATATCTTAAAAATGACATTAAACAACTCTGCATATAAATTTGAAAGCCTTTAAAACTTTCAAGAAAATATATTTTACCAAAATAATGCCTGAGTAGTATTAGAATGTCCTAACAGAGCTTAGAGAGAAGAATCAGAAAGATGTAAAAGATTGCCAGGTAAAAACAAATGCAGAAAAAACCCCACGCCCGTAGTTTTCACAGAGTATTACAATGACCTGTAACAGACCAGGTGATTCCATTGCTACTTAAACTATTCTACAGGATAGAAAAAGAAGGAACACTTCCATATCATTTTATGAAACGAAAGCTTTTGAAAACAAATCCTGAAAGCACATGGCACAGTAATAGAAAACATAATGGCATATATTCTAAAGGAAAAGATTTAGTGAGATGAATATTGTCTTTGTCTTTTGTTTTCCTTTCTCCCTCCCTCCCGTTTTTCCTTACTGTTTTCACTTACTGGATTTTACAATCTATCAGTGAAGACCATTGCAATAGGTCTTTGGGTACATGTTCAACTCCTGAGGAATGTACACCTAGAAACAATCAATTATGTGCATTTTAAAACTTAACGGAAAGCACAGATTTGCCTTTAAAAAAAAAAAAAAGCTGTTCAAAACCCACTGTAGCCAGTGAGATCTGTAAATCCCGTGTGTGTGTGTGTGTTCTTCTACTTTCTTCAACACTGGGTATCTCTGTTTTCTTTCATTTTGTGAGTTTGTCAGGTAAGAGATGTATCTTTTTGATACATCAATGCATATTTCTCTGATTTTTAGAAATAATGAACATCATATATTTTTTGGGTCAAGTATCAGCATGGTTCTACTAAGAGGAAGAATATTCATAGAGGAGCTGCAGGGGTCTGGGTAATATATACAGGCAGGAGCTCAAGAGTATGCTTTCAAATAGACCTTGGTCTAGGGGGACGGAATTTAAGTCTGGATAAGGGACAGTTTGTTGATATGAGAGCATGCTCCCCATGGCTAGGATTTAATGTCCTGGCAAGGGTACCTGGAGCTGATCCTAATATTCTTGGGTTTCTTCCTGAACACTTGGAAAAGAATGTTGGCTCACAGTAAATGAAGTGGAGATGTCATGTCTCCCCTGGTACATTGCTGAGAAAGGGATCAAAGGGCTCTGAGAGAGAGAGAGAGAGAGAGATCCATGCTAGAGTGGATCTATAAGACCCAGGAACATAGCAGATATCTGTGTCTTTTGGAAGATTCCAGGGGATACTTGGCTCACTACAGTCTTGAGAAATGTATTAGTCAGAGGACTCCAGCATTATCAATGAGCCCAGTAGTGGTTGTGCTAAGACAAGACTGTGAACATGAGATGCTATTATAGAACTGGGTCTCCTAGTGTTATCACTAGAATTTTGGAAGAGCAGAAACTGTAATAGCACTTCAGTCCTCAAAGTAAAGTGGACGTAATCGCCATTATGGCCTTAACGGGCAAGGACAAAGATGGGATGGGGGAAGCTGACTTAGAAGAATCTATGATGATAGCTAATAGTGATTGGAGTTCCTTAGATTAAGATAAATGTCTAGGTGAAGATGGGCAGCTAGAAAGAGTATTGTTTGCTAAAAATAAAGAGATCAAGAGTAGGCAGGATAATTGCCTGACTTCTGGTAGCCATTGCTGAAACTTGGCCTCTCATTTTGAGTCCTGTTATTCCCATTGCTATCAGTGAACCCAGTTCTTTTTTTTTTTTTTTTAAATTTTTTATTTATTTATGATAGTCACAGAGAGAGAGAGAGAGGCAGAGACACAGGCGGAGGGAGAAGCAGGCTCCATGCACCGGGAGCCCGATGTGGGATTTGATCCCGGGTCTCCAGGATCGCGCCCTGGGCCAAAGGCAGGCGCCAAACCGCTGCACCACCCAGGGATCCCAGTGAACCCAGTTCTGTATCAACTTCTCCTCTTGCCAACCCTGGCCTGCAGCCCTTTAGATTTGAAACAAGTAATCTGTACAAATTATAGGGTATGGAAAAAAGGCATGTAACCTTGTATGGGATGTAGAACTTACCTCACACAATATCATAAATTGAGAGATAACATGAAAAAAAAAAAAAAACTCAATCTCCTCTAACTCCTTAGGGAATGATATTCTATTGTGAATAAATGGAAAATGAATTCCTTTAACAGCGTAAGCATATTAAAAACACACATTTCAACCATACATACATCCCAACTATGCACATATAGAGAGATACATAGGGATGTATATATGCCAACCTATCACTGTATTCCAAACTAATTTTGGAAAAATCTAAAATATTTTACATACACATATTTATTTACTCATTTGTTTGATCCTTGCTCATAATTGATTATGAGAATGTTAATTATTCTAGCTGTGGCTTTGATCCAAGAAAGGAGGAGCTATGCCTGATCTATGAAGATCAAGGGGAACAGGTTTCAAGGTATTCCTTAATATTAGTGGATATGAGAAAAATCAAGGATGATCCAAAATATCCCCTTTGTACTTGATTTATGACATTTCTTCCATTGGGAATCCCCTGCTCATCTCAAGACGGTATTTGATAAACACAAAATTACTACAGCACTCAAAAACAATTCTTTTTTCTGGATTACTTTTATTATGCTAGCCTTGCTATGATTACATTTTATTATAATTTTAATGTAGTCTAAAATTTCCTTTTAACAATCTCCATTATCCTCTATATTTTACATCTATTTGGGGAGAAATGATATATTAAAAGCTGTTGCTGTATGAACTTATGGGCCTGGAAGGAGAACTCAATTTTCTTTTGAAACAAAATTAGTATATTGTTGGAAGGAGAAAAAATTATGATAGATCATAAAGTTATAAAATATAAGACATGTGAGTATAACATAAGTTGGAGACATTTTAGACGTAGTTTTAAATTGTAAACCTTATCACTTAAGAAAGTGACATTTATTTGGCTTCAACTGGGATATTGTTTTGTAGAGGTTTTTATCTTGTTTTATTTTAGATTTTATTTCATGGGAGGAGTTTGTCATGGATTCCATAAGAAGCAGACAAGTGCGTTAGGAGGTTTAGGACTGCAAGTAGAAATGGTGAGGCATTTCATATGGAGAGAAATACTTTTATATATTTTTAGGAACAATGCTGTGTTGGATTAGATTCAAAATTACTTATTTGACTGATATTATAAGCCCTCTTTTACACATAAAAAGTCAGTAAATGTCTGCTACACATCAACTTTATGGACATAGTGCTTCAATAAATGAAGGAACAAAGATGAACGTATTGGTGCCCCAGGCAGTGGCCAGAACTGGAACATGGTTATGAGTTCAACAGTTGTGGATAGTGAGCTTAAGAAAGATGTGAGTCAGAAGTAAGCATTATGCCAACCATTTCCCAGTATCACAGGTGGCCGCTGCCATGGTTAGTGAGGGATTGATAGAGAAGTGACATGATTCTTTTATATATAGAATGAGCACTTGAACAATTTAATTTAGTAAGTAAAGAGAAAGGTAAGGCCAGAAAGCAAGAAAAAAACCTTATGATATTCCTGCATCACACTCTCTGATTTCGTATTTGTAAGTGATGTAAAACATTTTGACACTTTTTAAATTTGATTTTATTAGATTTGCAAGTCTTTCTCAACAAACAAACAAGAAAACGAATTGTTCCTCTTTGTCTCTAAGGAATCAGTTGCCTTTGGGGTACATGAAATAGGTTGTTTTTTCTCCTGGAGATTGGGTGGGATGAGGTTGATGGATATAGACACATACACACACACACACACACACACATATTTCTAAGATAACTTGTAATTTTTCCCACTGGTCATAGATTAATAGTTCATTAGATTCACATATGCAGAGAGTTTAAAATATTTGCATTCTTTTTTGTCTCTGGCCACTTTTACTGATATTTGCTATCTACAGTAGATCAGTGGTGCACTGTACAACTGGAGCAGTTTGCAAGTATCAAAAGAAAGCTGTTATTGCCTGTTATGTTCTAAATCATGAGTGACAGAATCATTTTATTGTTCTCCAAAATCTGGAATTGGTCGTTATTTAACTAGGAACTACTTCCCTGTAATTTTTTTTTTCACATTCCTGTTCACTGCAGCCATGATATCTGTCACAGGCAGATGTGCCCCTAAAGGGAATAACATCATCAACCTCTCACTTGGTGGTGTCTTATTCAACTTCCTTAGCTGATTCTTTCATTTCCTAGTTACTTTTAAAATACGTATGACTTATAAATTTGAGATAAACTTATTTTGTAGAGGAATTCAGAGTTGGCCATCTGTACTAAATATTAACAGCACTACAGAAGTTCTGAAAAACTACTGTTAAGATTAATTCAGCCTCTCAGTCACTGCATTCTCTATTTACTGATCACTTTTATCCCCAATTTATAATGTATTTCCTTTTCTGTAGAACAGTCCTTTTCTTTTGAATGAATGGCTGATCTTACAGATACTGATATTCTAATATATCTAAACTATTTGTGTTATATGAATCAATGCGATTTATGTAAAGCATATCTCTAAGACTGGGATTCTCTCCTGTGATTCATTCAATTTCCCTATTGAGCTTTAATATCCAACAGTGATTTTATTTTTTTGCAATTAAGATTTAAATGCCAAGTCCCACAAATCTTGGCACATAGTGAAATGCTATTAACTGATCACTGTCCCATTGTAACACTGTCATATTCCAACTCTGCAAGTCGTAACAGAAGGACTTGATTGGATGAAGAGTCTTTATAACTTCAATGCTAAATTTGAGTATCAAGTGAATAATATGTGATATCAAGAACAGCAGATAAAGAGTAATTAGACACAATTGAATTGACAGTGGTAAAACTTAACACTATTTTCTGTTCACAAAAATATTCCACATCTTAAAAATTCTCCCTAATTTCCAAACTTCTATTGAATTTTTGATATGAGTGACATGTTTTTCTTCCCATCTTAATTATATTCAGTAGTCTATTGATTAATAAAATACCATTGTATGTCCTGTGCAAAAGCACTTTAAAAAGCATATTCATCAAAGCAGAGGAAATGCATGAATACAATGGACCCTTGAAAAACATGGGTTTGAAATGCATGGGTCCACTTATGCATTTTTTTTCTAAATACAACACAAAACTGTAAATGTATTTTCTTTTTTATGATTTTCCTAATATTTTCTTTTCTCTAGCTTACTTTACTGTAAGAATACAGTGTGTAATTTACAGAATTGTGTTGACTGTTATTGATAAGGTTTCTGGTCAATAGTAGACTATTAGTAATTAAATTTAGGGGGAGTCAAAAGTTATGAGCAAGGAGCACCTGGATGGCTCAGTCAATTAAGCATCTACCCTTGGCTCAGGTCATGATGCTGGGGGGCTGGGATCGAGCCCCATATCAGGCTCCTGATCAGCAGAGAATCTGCTTCTCTCTCTCTCCCTCTGACCCTGCCCCCTGTTCGTGTGTGCTTTCTCTGTCAAATGAATAAATAAAATCTTTAATTAAAAAAAGTTATGAGCAGATTTCCAGTTGTGTGGGTCATCAGCACCCCTAACTTCCACATTGTTCAAGGGTCAACTATACTTCATATCGTGATTTATAGATGCATATATTGTATGAGAAATGATATTAAGCGAAGGAGTATTTGTATAATTATTTGAAGTAAATTTAGTATTGGTAGTCAAGGAATACTGCCTAAGAAAGTGATATTTAATCTGAAGTTGGAAGAAAATTAGAAGAATTACAGGAGGAGAGGAAATTTGGAAGGCAGAAACTTGCATGGGCCTCTGGGAGCCAGACTAAGGTGGAAATTATAACAAAAAGGAAAGCTGTAGAAGGGAATGCCTGAGTCTGTGTATGAACCAATACAAGTTCTGTGCTAAATCCCA
Source organism: Vulpes vulpes (assembly GCF_048418805.1). Taxonomy (NCBI): domain Eukaryota; kingdom Metazoa; phylum Chordata; class Mammalia; order Carnivora; family Canidae; genus Vulpes; species Vulpes vulpes. Next base: position 25,152,168 of record NC_132785.1, on the reverse strand, counting down.
CATTGTGCAGGTATGCAACAGACCTGAAACAGCATAGAAAGTAATTGATAACTGTAATGTAAACTATCCCCAAGTCTCAGAATAAACCTATGAATAGTGCATGTGTAGGGCAAACCCAAAGAACAATGCAAAGGTTTTGATAATTGTACTGATACTGGAACTCACAGAAGGTGAGACTGAAATTGCTATCTGAACCTCACTGGACTGGAAAAAAACAAAAACAATGCAACAATCAAAACAACAAAACACTTTCTCTAGAGGACTTGTAACAAAACTCAGTGTTTAATATTATATTATTTAAAATGTACAGATAGAATCCAAAATTACTAGACAAAAATTAAAGAATATCCAATAAATATTCAAAGAAAATTAAATCAGCAGACACACACCCAGAGAACCCAGATTTTGTAATTACTGAACACTTCAAATAAGCTATTTTAAGCACTCTAAGAAGAAAGCGTGTTCCTGAAACAAACTGAAATACAGAAGAACTGAACATATATAAAATAACCAAATAGAAATTTTAGAACTGAAAAATATAACAATACTCAAAAAAAAAATCACTGCTATGACTAGATGAGATCAGCAGTAAGTGGAAAAAATAGCTAAAAGAACCAATGACATTCCGGGATCCCTGGGTGGCTCAGTGGTTTAGTGCCTGCGTTTGGCCCAGGGCATGATCCCAGAGTCTCGGGATTGAGTCCCACATTGGACTTCCTGCATGGAGCCTGCTTCTCCCTCTGCCTGTGTTTCTACCTCTCTCCCTCTCTCTGTCTCTGTCTCTCTCTCATGAATAAATAAATAAAATCTTAAAAAAAAAAGAATCAATGGCAAAGAAGATACAATAAGAGAAACTGTTATATTTGAAGAATAGAAAGACAAAAGACTATCAGGAAAAGGAACAAAGCCTCAGAAACCTAAGAACAATATTAAAGGTTTAATAATGAAAACTGAAAAAAACTGAAAAAACTGAAAACTCAGAAGGGGAAAAGGAGGACTGCTGCAGAAAAAAAATAGTAACAAGTGTTGTAAATTTTCCAAATTTGTTAAAAGACATGATCAAGAGGATCAGCAAACCCAAAAGAGGATAAATTGAAAGAAGAGCACACCCAGAAATATCATAATCAAGCTTCTGAAAACCAAAAATAAGAGGACACTTTGAAAGGCTCCAGAAGAAAAGAAAATTGCATATTTCATACAAGAATATAATAATTCAAATGCCTGTGAATTTGTATTCAGAAACCAAGGAAGCCAGAAGAAAGTAGAACAGTATTTTTATAGTATCAAAAAAAAAAAAAAAACCTGTTAACTCATATACTGTGTAAGGCAAAATATACTTTAAGAAATGAGAGTAAAACACAGACATATTAGATATAGAAAAAGTTAGAATTTTTTAATGACCAAACTGCTCTAAAAGAAATACTGAGACTTTTTCAGTCTGAAGGAGTATGATACGAGAAGGAAACATAATACTTTCAGAATAAGGGAGGAATCAATATGATCAATATCTGAATAAATATACTATTTTTTCTTATTTAAAATTGTTAAGAAAGTGTATAACTATTGATCCTATAATGTTGATCTTTATAGTAGTTTTCTGAATATAGTATCTGATGTTGGCAGTAGTTAGATTCTCTCTCCCAATCAGTCTGGTTGGAAATGCCATAAATATATCAGTACTCTCAAAACACTAGCTTTTAGTTCTGTTGGTTTTTCTCTATTTCATTCTTTTGTTGTTTTTATGTTATTGACACTTGTTCTTAACTTTGTTCTCTTTCTTCTGCTTAAAGATTAATTTGATATTTTTTGTTTCCTAACAATTTCATTTATTTGAGATCTTTCTATATTTTTATATAAAGATTCAATGCTATATATTTGATCCGTATTTTGATGGGGTGTTAAAATATCCAGTATATAATTAAGAATTTGTTTTTCTTTCAATTCCATTTTTTCTTCATATGAAACTGAAATTATTTGTTAAAATTTTTAGAATTGTGATGTTCTTCATGAATTTATCCCTTTCTTGAAATGATCTTTACCTCAGGAAATATACTTTTTTCCTGAAATCTATTTTAGAGCAACCTAAGTGTGTTGATATTTGAATTAGTGATAATAAATCTTTTCCTCTCATTCGTATTTAACTACTCTGTGTCTGCATATTTAAAGTAGCTTTCTTATTGGCACTATATAGTTTGGTTTTTACTCAGTATCATAATCTTTGCCTTTTAGTTTTGGGAAGTTTAGACTGTTTATGTTTAATAATATTACTGAAATGGTTGGGCTTCCATTTACTCTCTTGCTATTTGTTTTCCACTTCTTCTGTTTTATTCTTATTATTTATTCTTACTATATTTTATAAATTTGGCAATAAACACCAGAATTGAAAGAAAATACATCACTGCCAACCTATGGAAGTTGAAAAGATTAAAGGTTATAATAAACTACTTTTATATTAATAAATTGGATACATGGTAACATTTCTAGAAAGACACAAATGACCAAAACTAATGAAAGAAATAGAAAAATCAGAACAAACCTATAAATAGTAAAAATATTGAAGAAAAGACCTCAGGCTCAGATGACTTCCTTATTGAATTTTGTCAATTATTTAAGGAAGAACTATCACCAGTGCTTAAAATCTTTCAGAAAATGTACAAATAGAGACAGCTTACCAATTTATTCTGTGAGACCAATATTACTCTATTAAAAGTGACGCAAAAATATTACAGTAAAATGTACAACTATAGAGCAATATTCCTCATGAATACAAACATAAAAATACTTAACATTAGCAGATTTTCATAAAAATTAGAAAATATCCTAGCCATGCAAGTTTGTATTAACATGCCAAAATCAATCAATATAATAAACCATTTTGATTGAAGGGAGAAAATACCATCCCAATAGACACACAAAGTTTTGGTAAAATCAAATATTCATTTGCGATAAAGCTCTCAGTAAACTAAGAATAAAAAGTAACTTTTTGTCCTGACAAGTTATATCTTAGGAAAAACTTAGAGCTAAATCATAATCATGACAATGATGTCTTCTCTCTTTGTAAGTGTCAGGATACAGGATTGGAGAAATCAATGACATATACATCTCTATATCTATCAAAATGGAAAGACAAATCACAGACTAGGAGACAACAATTACAAATCATGTATCTGTTAGAAATATATTCTGGATATAAGTCTTTTATTGTTATGCTTAATACTCCAGTATCTTGATTACTGTAGATTTTAAGCTTTATAAGAGTATTGTAAGTTCTCAAACTTTATTCATCTTTTAAAAAGATGAATAAATGAGCAATGGCTGTCTTTGGTCCTTTGCACTTTCGTAACAATTTTAAGATCAGCTTGTCAACTTCTACATAAGTCTTGCTGGAAACTTGATAGATATGACATCAAGTTTGTAGTAAACTTGGGAGACAGTTGTCATCTTGATTAGACAGTCTTCCAACTCATGAATATAGCAGGTCTCTCCATTTTTTAAAGATCTTCTTTATCTTAACAATGTTTTGTTGTGTTCAAGGTACATGTCTTGTACTTTTGTTATTTTATTCCCAAGTATTTCATTTTTGGATGCTATTAAAAACTGTTTTCTTGATTTATGTTCAGATTATTACTTGCTGATATAAAGATATTTTATCTATAGATACATGAGTAGCTAAGAAGCACATGAAAAATGTTCAACCTCATTATCATTAGGGAAATGCAAATTAAAACTAGAGTGAAATACCATTACATACCTAATAAAATGGCTATCATTGAGAACTAATGGTACCAGGTGTTGAAGATGGGAAGAAACAGATGGGAATGTACAATAGTTTAGCCACTCTGGAAAATACTTTGGCCTTTTCTGAAAAAGGTAAACATATTGTATCGTAACATGCAATTTAAGAATTCCTCTCCTACATATCTATTCAGGAGAAAGAAAACTGTCCACACAGATTCTGGAACATGCTGCTTCCTGCAGCATTATTCTTAATAGCCCAAACCAAGCAATAGTCTAAATGTCCATCAACTGATAAATGGATAAGCATAATGTAGTATGTTACTAGAAATGCTAAACACATGGATGAACTTCAAAGATATTTTAAGTACAAAAGATGCTAAAACATAATGAATTATTCCACTCAATATGAAAATTCTTAGAGAAGGCAAGTTTCCAGAGAATGAAAGCAAATAATTTGCCTACGTCTGGGAGTGGGCAGGGTGATTGACTGCAAATGACAAAGTAAACTTTTTGATAAGAAGGGAATAGTGTATTACTAGATTGTGGTTATGGAACTATAAATTTACTAGATACCATTTACCTATCCACTTAGATGGGATAATTTTACGGGTTGTGAAAGGTGTTAAAATATATTTCTTATAATAATTTAAATATGATTTCTAATATTCTTTTGAAAATACTCATATACTTTGATGTTCTTTTTTTTATTTTTTTTATTTTTTATACTTTGATGTTCTTGCTAAACTTTTCTGCTGGTTGAGCTACATAAACGATAGGGGATATCAAACAAAAGAGCAAACAAAAGAGCAACTACCTGGAGCAGTTTGATTTTCATCTACTCCTCTCCTGTCTGATGGCTGTTTTTCTGGTGATTCCCACATGCACATGATTTCGGAATCAGCTGGGGAAATGAGCAGAATTTATAATCAGGTTTTGATCCCATTCCTGGGATTTTTCTCTCTAAATTTTCAGCAGCTCTGCTGATTCATGAATGTGTCCTCTGCCACCTAAATCTAGCAGAATTTTGAGTTTTCACTTATAAGATCTGATAAAACAAGAGCACCTGCAGACCCAAAAAGCCATAAACTTAAAATTCTTACATATCATAGTCTGTTTTATTTAAAAAGCACTGCTGCCCGCATAAACACTTTCTCATACTTTCAAGTAAGTCTTTTTGTTTATTTGTTTTTAATACTTTGTATTTCTAGGGGATAGCTCTTTCTTCTAAATTGATAAAGCTTGTTTGAGACCTACTACTTTGAAGCTATAAAATTGTTTCCATTACATACCATGGAAACCCAAATGGCCTGGATATGACTGGAGATTGAAAATGTTTTGCTTGAAATTGTATGAAAAGAACATTGTGAGAAAAATGATATTTCTAGTGTAAGTGTGGTTAGGAGATAGAGAAGAAGTTTTGAAATCTTCACTCAGTAAAAGGGAATCTAATTTCTCATTTGTCTGTCTATATATTTTGCATTCTTTACTAGAAAACGTTGGGAATTTTGTATAGATTTTTATGCTTCCATTGAAAGCAATAAGAAGCTTATGTTAGCTTGTCAAAAAGGAATTTATTGAAAAGAAATTAGGAACATGTGGAATAGATGGAAAGGCTGGCTACAGTAGGTCTGAATATGAAAAGGCTCCAGAGAGCCTCCAGAGGGCTAGTAATAAGGAAGTAAGAAACTGCTCATGAGTCAAGGTGCAAACACTGGGAGAATGAATCACAGCTGCCTTGGCTTTGCCTTTGTCACTCACTCCAGATTGGAGTATGAAGGACCCAACTGGCCAAGCTCAGATCATGGGTTCACTCTGGCCTTAATGGGAATTGGACAGCCTTACTTAGATTGCTTTCATTATTCTCAAATTTTCATTATTCTCAAATTCTCATTTGTGTTTAATTTGTCCTAGTCTACACAGAAGGTAGAAGAGGCACCCAAAGGGAAGTTGTGATTCCAAAACACGATGGATACCCACCCAGTCCATACATTTAATATATTTTCTCTCTCCACCATTACAATGAATTTATAAGCTCTATCTTGTTCAACTTTCAACTCCCAGTATACAGGCCGTGTCTGATACATAGTTAGCACATGTTTACTGTCTGACTTACCGTCATCCTATTAAATAGAAATCCCTCAAATGGAATGAGAAAATTTTTATTCATAAATCTTAAAACAGAGAAAATAATTTATGATATCTTGGCTTACAGTTTTATTTTAGTATGATTAAAACAATCTAAATAATGAGTAAATTCTGCCATCATAGAGTTCCTTCACTTAATTTTTAATGTTTTAATAATTGAGAAAGAGTAACATTATAAATTGACTGGGAAAGCAGAAAATGAAGTCACGCTTGCCTGTAACAGATGGTAGAAACAAACTCATCATTGTTATCATTTCATCATTTCTCATCAAATCCATTATTGATTCTAACACTTGTATTTGCACCATGTTTCCCAAGATAGAAGGAAAAATGCTTTGTTTATTACTCAAGGGGAGAGAGAAATGCCTTTGATGATCTTTACATATAAAGAATGGGATTTGATTACTTATAGTTACAGATACTTGCTATTCACATAATATATGTGGAGACAGAGTGAACCAAATCTTGAAACAGGCTGTAGGTAAAACAGGCAGCACAGTGAACACAAGAGGTAGAAGTATGGAAATTGATCCCTCTTGCGAAAACAAGTTGGAGTATCTAGAAAAAGGTTCAGTTGTGCTGTTATTTTACTTAGCTCAGAGCAGTACTGGAGTTTGCATCTTACTTTACTGAAATCTTCCTTTGCTAACAGAAGACACAAACCATTGAAAAATTCTAAAAAAGGAAGAGGATTTGTAATGTATTAATCTCTTAAGCTGATAACCTGTTTCTGAAGACCTGTGCCCTGTAAGAATTACCACCTTCATATCAGTGGCATTTAAAATCAGTCTCTTTCCTCTCTGAGTTTTGTTATACCCCAAGTCATTTTGTGCTTACATATCCTTCGGGTCATTCTTTGCAACATGAATCAGAAATTCACATGTTAGCCATGTTAGCAGCAACGCACCTAAAATGAGTTTTCCTACTTTTAGCTGCTAGTGTGAAATCCTCAGTAACAGCTGTCAACCCCATGTGAATCATGTAAATGACACACTGACACCTCATTATGGAATAGACTTTATGACAACTCTTGAATCCTTTACAAACAAGTAGTTTCTCTTATGAATTCAGAACTACCCCTATGTCTGAGAATGTTGGCCTTGTTCTTTAAAACAGAAACAGGGAGAAGAAAATAAAAGAACAAATGTCAAAAAATTGTCAGCCCTTTTGACTCAGACCAGAATAGAGTCGGGATGGAAAAGAAACTGATGAGAGGATAAAAAAGGATTTAAGGAGAATTTTTTCCCTTTTGGGGGGAGGGTATCTGCGTGTATACATGTGTCTGAGTTTACTTTTTTAAACTTTTGAAAAATTTCATAGAAAAGTTTGAATTAATTTTACTCTTCTCATTTTATCTCACAAGGTTTGTTCCTTTTAGAAAGGTGAAATGGATAGGAAATCTTCTAATTGGACAGGTGAGGAATAGGATTCAATATATCCAATCAGAGGGAAGTGAGAGGCACTGATGGGCAAGAGATATAAAATTTTATCTTAGAAATATAATTATAAAAAAATAATTTTTTTCAGAAATATAATTCATGCATCATAAACATCCTCAATCCCAAATAAATGATAACACTTTCCATTTGTGAAAAAAATCAGTACTCTTTTCATAATTCGCTTTGTCTCATGTGCCATTTTACAACAGGGTAGGTTAAGCAGGATATCATTAACCAGAGCTGCAGGAGAGGCAACGGTGATTCTGGAAAGTGAGTTAACTTGATTTGTAGAACATTGTTACATAGGGACAGAATCAGATATGGAATACCTCCCCTCTTACTGATTTCTGGTCCAGGGCATTTAATTCAGTTAAATGAATTATACCTCCTGAGTAGTAATTATTTGAATATTAGGGGAGCTGGGAAGCTAAACTCCTTTATATGTTATTTTCTTGTACAATAGAAGCACACACAGGTAAAAGTACAGATCCACATCTGGTGGCCTGCAGAGTCCTTGAACCTGGGGATTAACACGGAAATGTACCACCAAATATGGCAATCTTACCTTGTGGTGGAAAAATACTGCTTTTTCTTTAGTTGGAACAGGTGAAAGGCACTAAAGAAATCAGGTTAATGGTATTAATTACAATGATCATAGAAGTAAAAACAGAAGGAGTTATGTCTTAATTGGGTTCCACATGTTTTGTTAAATTTCAAATGCATAATGGAAAATCATTGTTGACCTACATTTAAGAGCCCAGCACTTTACTATGTGTCAGAGGGGGCAAAAAAAAAGTCTTTTTGGCAGAATATTCCATTATTTTTGAATTCCTCAAGATCCATGTTAGGAAATTATAAATTATCTATGAGTCTTTGATATTATAATTTGGTAAGATGAATCTTGGGGCTTAACAATATATTTGTTCCAAATATTATGGATAAATTTAAAGCAGTTTTTACCATTAAACAGACCTTTTTTTCTCATGATGTACAGTCTGATAGATGCTATGAAAAACTGAAGTTCATCGTTCAATAATTTTGTAAAAAATGAAAGTAAAACAATGTTGTTGCCATGAAGTTGAACAAAGGAAAACAGACATTATAACTTTAGTGCTTATTCAAGTAATGTACAGTATAATTTTTATGAATCCCCAAGTGTGGAATATAAAATACAGTATTTCTGTTTGCAAGCAGTTGTTACCCAGGAAGTAGAATGTCACATGAAACTCTTGCCTTGGCACACCCTAAACAAATTAAATTTGTAATTTATAAGATTGTAACTTTAAACAAAAAACTTAAGTTTCCTGATTTTTCATTAGTAAAAATAGGTGAATGTGTACCATTTTGAGGGGAATTATAATTTATTACCCTACAAATAAGTAATTCCATAAATCTCTGTGTTATAGACCATATCACTGAACTATTATTTCAGAAAACATATATTTTAAGCCCTGAAATATTTAATAATCTAGGAACCAAAGTTATTAGGCACATGCCATGTAGTTTCATTTAATTATGCACATGTAAAAAATATAAGGCAATCATATGCTCACCTCATGAAACAGAAATATTGTTACTTGTTGTGCATAGGGAAAAGAAGATGTGGGGTTTGAACATATATATGACTGACTTGAAAATTAAGACACTTTTCATTATACCACATAGAACTTCTAAAATGATTAAGTGCCTGTCATAATGGAGTGCGCCCATAATGCAGTAGGAATTTTATTTACACTATGGCTGTTTGTTATCTCTTTAGCTGACCTTATGAAATTCTTGAAGTAAAGCACTAGATTCTATTAATACTGAATCACCATGTCTCATAAGGGACCTGGGAACGTGGTGAGTTTCCTATAAAAACTTGTTCAATGAATGAATGTTTACTCTAAATTTGAAAGCTGCAGAGAAATAATAAAGAAGATAGCAGGAGACCTAGCAAAAGTTGGGAAAATGTCCAGTGGAAATGCTTAAAATTGTGGTGGCCAAATATATTCTAACAGTAACATAGACTAACATTTAATGTTCATATGTTTACTTTAGTTTCCAAAGATTTAAACCTGTCCTTTATCTCTCCTATAAATCTTTTAAACGTTCTATCACCCTCATAAATACTATTGTGTGTTATGAAGAGGATTTAAAGAAGGGAGTTTGTTTCTGTTCATCTGCATAGCGCAGAATGGAGCAAGAGTGAGATCATGTAAGTTTTGTGAACATTTGCAAAAAGTGTGAAGAAGGCTTTTTTTCTTTTAAGAATTTTCTTCATTCCTTGGACTATCATCTGGATTATTGGCCAGCTGCACAGTTTATTGAGGTTTCTTATGATAAGTGAATGTTACAAATTAGAGGCATGTGAAATTTTATACAAATTTTACTTTATGACAACATGGATTTGTTTACATCAGGATTCGCTTTCTTATATGAAATTCAGAAGTTACAGGATTACACCATGCTTATATTTTTTTTATAAAGACCTTACACATTTTTCATTAGAGAAATTGATCTCTTGGCAAATTATGTACTACCTTGGTGACTCTGTAGATAGGGGTAACAGAGTATTTTCTCTCCTGGCTGCCATAGGCATAGAGCCAATGATTCTCAGTTCAAAAATAATTTCATTGGAAGCTTCAAAAATCCATGTTATAATTTGAAGAGATGTTATTTTGCTTATTGAAGGGGTTTAGTTTTCATAAGGTTTAAATGTTAAAGTGACATACAAGCATTTAAAGGTAACAGAATAACATATCTCTAAATTCCTATTTAAAATATTTTAAATAATATAATAAGATACAACATATACAGTACTATACTACACAAAATATATTCTGTTATAATATTATAAGGGATGAAATCACCTGGTGAGATCACATGCAAAATTTGTTGAGATAAAAATGTCCTTATTCCTTTCCATTGACAGTTACAATGCAACCAAAGTATTTTTTGCAGATGTGCTCAGATTGCTTTTCTTCCATTTTTAATACTCTTTCCTTCTCTTAAGATAAAAATAAAAATACTTCTTATACCATGTTTTACATATTCTGAATTCTATCTCTTTCTTCGGAATCCTTGCTAATCAGCCTCTTCCCCTCTTGGTGAATCACTCCCGGTGACCTTATTTTCACCATGTTCCCTTCTATTTTAAGGATTGCATGAAGTTTTTCTCTCTCCTCATTTTGCCAGATTGCCTTTTACTTAACCAATAAATTTTATCTGAGATAGCCTTCCTTATGGAAACTTTGCCAAATATCCAGAGATGGTCATATGTCCCCTGGTCTTTATTCTTATGGTTTTCTTTAAAGTTCTTATCAAAGTGACTTAAATAATTGTTCCATCAATATATGCCTCCAACTGTAATCTCTATGAAGGTAAAGGTCATGACCAATTTACTCTTTACTCTGTACCACCAAGACTGTTCCTGATATTTGTTGAACAGAAGAATCCTCAATAAATATTTTTACATGTCTAGTTTCATTTAAAGGATCATATATTTACAGTTTTATGGGCATATTCTCAATAATTGGATAATGGAAGTTACAAAAACACATTTGGCAAATAGTAACTAAATGTTTAGTTTTAACGTTTAAGACTATTACTTCCTAAACCCTGTGGAACAACATTATTCACATTTTCAAAGACGAATACAATAAGTTTAATAGAATTAAATAACCTTTAAAATATAAAATATATATATTATTTTAATTATATATTTTTTAATGAACTTATATGTCAGATAAAATTTGGTTTAAATAATTCATTTTCTTATTACAGAGTGATCCAAGTAATGCTGCATGAATTTCCAACCTAGGATTGAAAAGGAAACACTTCTTCACTTAGCCATCTTGGGATGCCCATCTTTAAGCCCAGCCACCATGCAGGGACGAAGCGCAGGTCATGTTGTAGTGGTAGGTAAGAGCCTGCTGAGGTCTTTGGTCACTTATAGAATCAAATAGCAGGTATGAGTGAAAAGACCTTTGAGATAACTCAGGCTTCAGCTGTTCTCTGATTACAGAGAAAGTCCTAATAAGAACTATCACTGGAGTCCACTAACCCACAAATTCTGATAACAAATAATTATAAATGATTACCATTTTTTATTCCAATTGGTTTGGGGATTGTTAACAGCAGATTAATCAAAATTTTAAAAAGACCAGTGAAATAATAGACATTGTAGTAGAAACAATCTAAACTGAGATAAATAGAAAAATAAAAGAACACCAGTTACCTATAGGGAAATACTAAATGTTGTAATAAAGTCCAAAAAAAGAATTGATATTTAAAGAAATAGTGGCCAAATGTCATCAATTTGATTTCAGATTATAAATTCATAAATCTAAGAAGCTCGACAAATCGGAAGCAGAAGGATTATATAGTTAAAAATGGAACAAAGCACACTGCAAATTGTTTACAACACAGTGAAGACACATTTTAAAAGAGCCAGAGCAAAAGGAAATACCACACACAGAGAAATAGAAAAAAAACAATTGCAGTAGGTATGGTATCAGATGACTTTATATATATAAAGACAGTTTTTACAGCAGCAGAAAAAAAAAAGCATGCTAATGTAAAATTATAGTTTCCCTGAAAATATTTAACAAAAATGAAGACAAAATGAAAACTTCTCTAGACAGGAACTGAATGAATTCATCACCAGCAGGCCTATACTTTAGGAAATTGATTTTTTAATTTTAATTACAATATAGTTAACATACAGTCTTGTATTAATTTCAGGAGTAAAACATAGTAATTCAATACTTCTATGTATTACTCAGTGTTCATCATGGTAAGTGCATTCCATAATCTCTACCTATTTCCCACATCCCCCCAGCCATCTCTCCTCTGGTAAATATCACTTCTCTATAGTTAAGAGTCTGTTTTGTTTTGTTTTGTTTTGTTTTGTTTGCCTCTCCTTTTCCCTTTGCTGATTTGTTTTCTCTCTTAAATTCCACATATGAGTGAAATCATATGGTATTTGTCTTTCTCTGACTTATTTCACTTAGCATAATAGTCTAGCTCCACCTACATTTTTGCAAATGGCAAGATTTCAATCTTTTTATGGCTGAATAACATTCATGTGTATATATACCTCTTCTATTTATTTGTTTGTTAGAGAGAGAGAATGAGTGGGGGGAGGAGCTAGAGAAGGAGGACAGGGCAAGAAAGAATCTCTCAGGCAGATTCTACCCTCAGCAATTTGGGCTCGATCTTATTACCCAGAGATCATGACCTGAGCTAAAACCAAGAGTCAGAAACTCAAACAACTGAGCCACCCAGGCACTCCTACCACTTTTTTATCCATTTATCTATCAATGGACACTTCCATAAGTTTGGCTATTTTAAATAATGCTGCAATAAACACAGGGGTACATTTATCCCTTTGGATTAGTTTTTTGTATTTTTGGGGGTGTGTATAAATACACAGGAGTGTGATTACTGGATTGTAGAATAGCTCAGTTTTCAATGTTTGAGGAGCCCCCATACTGCTTTTCTATAGTGGCTGCGCCAGTTTGCATTCCTGCCAACAGCACAGGAGGATTCCTTTTTCTCCACATCTTCACCAACACTTGTTGTTTCTTGTGTTTTTCATTTTATCCATTCCGACAGGGGTGAGGTAATACCCCATAATTTTAATTTGCATTTCCCTGGTGATGAGTGATTCTGAGCAATTTCATGGTCTGTTGAATGTCTTCTTTGGAGAAATGTCTTTTCATGTCTTCTGCTCATTTTTTATTAGATTATTTTGTTTTGAGGTGTTGAGTTCTAGAAGTTCTTCATATATTTTGAACGCTGACCATTTATCAGGTATGTCATTTGCAAATATCTTCTCCCATTCAGTAGGTTGTTTTTTAGTTGATTGTTTCCTTCTCAGTGCAGAAGCCTTTTTAAAAAAAATATAGTCCCAATAGTATATTTTTGCTTTTTTTAAAATATATTTTTGCTTTTATTTCCCTTGCTTCAAGAAACATATCAAGAAGAATGTCACCATGGCTGATATCAGAGACATTACTGCCTCTGCTTTCTTCTTAGATTTTTATTGTTTTAGGTCTCACATTTAGGTCTTTAAACAATTTTAAAGACCCAAACTTTATTTTTGTGTATGGTAAAAGAAAGTGGTCCAGTGTCATTGCTTTTGCATGGAGCTGTCCAGTTTTCCCAAAACTATTTGTTGAAGAGATTCTCTTTTCCCATTATGTATTCTTGCCTACTTCTTCATCAAAGATTAATTGACCATAAAAATGTGGGTTTATTTCTGGGTTTTCTGTTCTGTTCTCTTCTATGTATCTATTTTTGTGTCAGTATCATACTGTTACTGCAGCTTTGTTTTTTAGTATTTTATTTATTCATGAGAGACACAGAGAGAGGCAGAAACATAGAGAGAGGGAGAAGGAGGCTCCTTGTGGGGAGAAAAGCTTTGTTTTTCTTTTTCAAGATTCCTTGGGCTATTTGAGGTCTTTTGTGGTTCCATACAAATTTTAGAATTATTCTAGTTATGGGAAAAATGCTGTTTCTATTTTGATAGGGATTGTATTAAATCTATAGATTGTGTAATATAGACATTTTAACAATATTTATTCAAATCCATGAATATGAAATGTGTTTCCATTTGTGTCATCCTCAATGCTTTCATCAGTGTTTTATTGTTTTGAGGATATGGTCTTTAACCTCAAGTTTATACCTAGGTATTATTTTTGGTGCAATTATAAATAGGATTATTTACTTCTTTTTCTGTTACTTCATTATTAGTATGTAGAAATGCAACATTTTTCTGCACATTGATTTTGTATCTTGCCATTTTACTGAATTCATTTATCAGTTCTAGTAGTCTTTTAGTGGAGTCTTTCTGGTTTTCTATAGTGTCATGTCATCTGCACATAGTGAAAGTTTTACCTATTCCTTACCAATTTGGGTGCTTTTTATTTCTTTTTGTTATCTGATTCTATGACTACTCTAGGAAATTTAAGTTTGTAAGATAAAGAAGAAAATGATAGTAGATGGAAATTTTAATATAAGTAAAAGAATAGTATCAGGAATGGTAAATATTTGAGAAATATAAAGCATTTTTCTTATTTTTAAAATCTCTTAAAGATAATTGGCTGTGTGAAGCAAAGATAATTGATCACATAGGCAGAAATGATGTATGTAACAGAAAAGCATAAGATAGTGAGAAGAGGAAAATTCAGTGTACTATTTTAAGGTTCTTAGATAAGAGATGATATATCATTATTTGAAGATATATTATAGTAAATTAAAGATTTATTTCAGAAGTCACAGAATAACCACTAAAAATATACAGTAAGGTATAGAACTCATGAAGCTAATGCTCAATTAAGCAACAAAAAAGTGGAAAAAGGAGAGAAGGGAAACAAAAATAGGGCAAATAGAAAACAAAGGACAAGATGGTATATTGAGACCAAACTGCGTCCACAATTCCAATAAATGTAAATGTTGTAAAGTCCCAATTATAAGGAAACAAGTATCAGCTTGACAGTTACATAAGGACTAGGTTTAAACTGTTTATGAGAAACTATTTTAAATACAAAGATGCACAATAAAAGGTAGCTATATTCATATAAGGCAAAGAAGACTTTAGTTAAGAAATATTACATTGGATAAAAGGGTCAACTTACCAAAAAATAGCAGTCCTAAATATGGATTCACCTAATAATACAGGTTCAAAATACATGAAATGAAAAATGAATAGACTTAACAGCAACTTAAGAGTTTTAAGTATTAATATTGTAAAGTCTTAAAGGTGGTCTAAGCATCTACTTTAAGAAACTAGAACACACATAAAAGCATATTAAATCCATATAAATGGAATGAAGTAAATAACAAGGATTGAACAAAAATCAATAAGATGGAAAATAATGGGAAAAATCAATGATATTGAAGCTAGTTCTCAAAAAAGAAATAGAACTCATAAACCTCTAGCCATATGGATAAATACACACAAAAAGGGGAAAAGGAGAGATACCAAGATATATCCTACTAATATTTTAAAAACAGTGAGGTATATCATCTATATACCAGTCAATTTTACATTTAAATGCTTTGAGGCTCATATACTACCAAAGCTCACTCATGAAGAAATAGATAATCTAAATAGCTCTACATTTAGAAAGTAATACTGCCACTTTCAAATTTTCCCCCAGTACATGGTTCTGCAGATAGACCCTTATACACTCACAGTAGATTGGAAATAACTGAATCTCTTTGTTAATAGAAAGTGTTTCACATAAATCTCTACTCTCAGATATATGTATTTCCTAGTTCTTACTTGTTTGTTCATACTTAAAACATAAATCTGCATTTAATACATTCTTTTACATGTCAATTTATTTTCTATACTGAAGATTAAAAATAACTTTATTAGTATGATAAAGTATTTCCTTAAGTTAGAAAATGTGCTGTGATCTTGAAATTTCAAACTATGAATCCATGTTTTAAGTGGTATATTTTAAATGGTACAGGTCTAATTAGTATAAAAGGCAGATGGTCATTTGGCAGTACACCAAAGTTATAATTTAAGACTGTTTGAAAAATCCTAGTTTGATCCTTTTCTGCTTTCTGTGGCATATGCTTCTTCTGATGGAAGATCAGAATATGTGATGAAGTGAATGATAAATAAGGACATATGGTATATATCTGTCCATTTTTAATGAAGTCCAAGAGTTTAATAAGTGTGTTTAAATGCTTCAATGAATCTCAAACTTAACAATGTGTTATAGCATTTGATTATTTTTGTCTTTTCATAATTATGGAGTTATTTTAATAACTGGTCTCTTCAGTTAATTTCCCAATAAAACTGCTCTATACATTTTTGGATATTATGAAATAATAATATTTAATATATAATCTCAAGGACAGTGAAGTCGGAGAGGTCATACATAGTTCACAGTTCATAGTCTGTGCCAGCAAGTAAAACTTTTTTTAGAATGGCATTTAATAATAATTCCTGGGAGTATATCAGTGATTACATAAAATGATGCATGTTAAGGATTTAGTAGGCTGCATTTTGAAAATACTGAACAATTATTATTATTGTTACTATTCTATCAACTATGCTGTCATTTTATCCATGTAATGACGTTAGCTGATTTTCAGGTAGTTGCTATAAATATGTGCTGTATCATTTATACAGACATGCTTACATTTTGTTCAATGTACTAGAGAATTTTCATCTTGTTAGATAGCTGTCTTCAGTTGAAGTATCATCTTTGGCTTGTCGAGAGATCCAGTAGTTCCTATATAGCAGTGACTACTGCAGTTGTTAGGTCAGTATTCTAATCTTCCATATATTCAGCCTGTAGGGAGACCATATGCCAAAATGGCTTTGTTCATGCTTTTTATTTTCTGAGTTTAGTTGACACCCAATGCTACATCAATTTTAGGTGCACCGCAGAGTGATTCAACTTCTCTGTGTTATTCTATGCTCACCACAAGTGCAGCTATCATCTGCCACCATACAAGGCTATTGATTATTTAACACAGATGAGATCAGCAAGAATAGCATGGTGTCTATTATCTGTGTCGCAGAACCAGAGGCACTAGACAGTTGGTGCCATGAGCCAATGGTTTGATGTGCCACCAAGAAGCCAACCTAGACTGTAGTTAAGTGGTTTTATAAGGGAGGTGAGACTGAAGTTTTTATGCCTTACTAGCTCTAGAGAGGTGGATGAGAAACTGGCTCCAGTAAGATGGGGAGCCTCCCATGAGATAGAGAGGTAGATAGGAAATGGCATTTGTGATAGCCTCTTATAAGACTGCCAATTTGACATATTCCTGGGAGAATCAGAGGCCATTCTGCCAAGTAGGTCTTGGGTGATACTGAAGGTGAGATTCACCTATTTCATTTATAGGGAGACATACAAAGTCACCACCATGCCACGGCAAACCATTCACCTACATGTCTATGAATAGTCTTCTCTCTTTTTGTATGGAGCTGACAATAGTTTTTGAAATATTTTCTTTGCTTAAAATCTTCCCCGTGTTCCAGGTTATTTTATCTCCATTGATACCACCACCACCATTGTCATCATCATTGTGTCATCACTACAGAAAACTTACAGGTTCCAGACATACATATCATTACCATTTAATCCTCACAGCAGCCCTATAGAGTTCATATCTCAATCTAAGATGGGTAATGTTATGTATGTCATACAAATATATGGTATTTCTTTTCATAAAAAATATTTTTTATCAAACTTCTCAACTTTCATGAAGTATTAACCCTATCTCCAGATGAATTGACTTTAAAACATATGGTTCTATAATCTTTGGGTAAATACCTAAGTAGCGCAATTGCTGGTTCATAGGGTACTTCTATGATTAACTTTTTGAGGAACCTCCATACTGTTTTCCAGAGTGGCTGCACCAGTTTGCATTCCCACCAACAGCGCAGATCCCCACATCCTTGCGAACACCTTTTGTTTCTTGTGGTGTTGACTTTAGCCATTCTGACATGTGTGAGGTGATATATCATTGTAGTTTTAATGTGTATTTACCTGATGATGAGTGATGTGGAGCTCCGTTGTGAACCCTCCACATAAACAAATTGATGAGGGCATAGATCACTTTCATTTATCTGTGTTTACAAAAACAAAGTATATACAGATCAGCCTGATTGGCATTCAGTCTACTATTTGTGTGCTAAATAATTTTCTCACATTGTTCAACACCAACAGAAGCCTTACAAACATTCATGATTTTACTTCTCTTAATACCGTTTTGGATTAATTGTAGTCAGCCTTTATAATATTGGCCTATTTTAAAAGCTCTTACCAAAGAACTCTGAAACTCTTTGTAATATTATAAATACTGTTGGGAATATTTTTAAATCGTTTTTTTTTCCCATCATCTTTAAATAAGTATACAAGATAAATTTCTGATTTTCACTACAGGTGTAAACTAGTAACTAGTCCCTTTTTGAGTAGCTAGTTTCTCCTTTTCATAATTGTAAATAATTTAATTCCTTAGAGGAATTTCCTGGTTATGTTTTTGGGTATTCTAGGATGAAAAAAATCACTTTCACTAATAAATATGTTGACTTAATCAAGAAAGTTAATATATGTCATTTTTTCTCCAGTTTTTCACACCTTTGCTATGTGAGATTTAAACTTCCTAGAAAAGAGTATTCTATGTTTTGAAAATAAAAATTTACTTCACTATCTCATTTTCTTAATCTCTCAACAAATAATCACTAATTGATTATATTGACCATATTTTTCTTTGCCCTCACTGCTAAAAAGGAGATAGCTTAAGTTATGGCCCCATATTAGGAAATGAGTAAAACTAGGGAGTAATCCTGGTTTCTTATTTCTATTGTTCTTTGCTCTGAATATCTCAAATAATATATTCAACTGCAACTTCCTTTTATGTTCTGTATAAATGCTTTCAATACAGTTTTTCAAATTAAAATAGTTGATAATACAATAAATGTTGAACTGATAACCTTGTTCTAGTTATAGAACTATTCCTATTTATTATCATTTCTACTCACCTAAAACTCATAGCAACACAGCAATGGTATATATAGCTTTTTTTTTTTTTTAACAGTTTTATTATCTGGAATATTGTGGAATTTGGTTCAGTTTTTAGACTTTGCATAAACTATGTTATTGAGCCTACTATAGAAAAAGTATTTCTTTCTAATTTTTTTTTACATTATAATAAGATTGTGAAACAAGCATGCATTATTAGGCCAATTGAATTCTCTTAAACATTTTCAACTCATACCACAAGTTCACAAAATCTGCCTCAGGCACTAAAAAACTTAAAAGCCAGTCTGATAGTGTTTCTTACAAATATTCTTTGAATTTTATGACTTGTCTCCCACATGAGGCGTAATAGTTTCAATGTTCTAATTAGTACTTGTGTATATTGCTATTACTTTGTCTCTTTAATCACATTATTAAGACTGTTATGGAGATTCCTTATAGAATCACACTTTATAATAGTGTTTCTAATTTGAATATGTCCTTTTTTATGTTGTCTGATTCTGAAACATCATAAACTCTTTTTATGGGTCCTTTGATAGTAGTCACTTTCCTTCTTTATGCTTGATTAGAACATACAGTACTAAGTAATAAAGAAATTTCCTGAAGCTTTAGAGTTTTAGCATCAGGGAACAAAAAAATGAACTTCCTCTCCCTTGTGTCTTTATGCTGGAACAAGGAGAGGTATTTTTAAGCCAATACCATTTTTGCAATCTTTTTTGGGACATATGCAAGGAATTCTTCTGAAATTATATTTGATTTTTTAAATATTTATTTGTTTATTCATGATAGACAGAAAGAGAGAGAGGAGACAGAGACACAGGAGGTGGGAGAAGGAGGCTCCATGCCAGGAGCCCGATGCAGGACTCGATCCCGGGACTCCAGGATCGCGCTCTGGGCCAAAGGCAGGCGCCAAACCGCTGAGCCACCCAGGGATCCCCTGAATTTTTTTTTCATTTAAACTTAATTGCCTGTACCCTGATATCCTTAAGACCCTCCTCTGTAAATGAATTTTTTTCTGAGTTAACATGTATCATTTTAAAAAGAAAACCTTTGACTTTTTACATATTGATACACAATACAGTAGGGAGAGGGAAAGCCTGATGATAGCTTTCTCTTTTTTTTTTTTTTTTTTTTAAGATTTTATGTATTGATTAATGAGACAGGCAGAGACATAGGCAGAGGGAGAAGCAGGTTCCCTGCAGGGAGCCTGATAAGGGACTTGATCCCAGGACCCCTGGCATCATGACCTGAGTCAAAGGCAGATGCTCAACCACTGAGCTACACAAGTGCCCTAATGATAGTTTTCTAAAGGCTCCTGAAATGGGACTTCAAGATCATTGATTAGAATAGTGTCTGCCTTTATTTCTATCATTTCCCTTAAAAAGAAAAATTAGAGAATTGAAAATGGAAACATTTAGCAAAAACTGTATTAGATAGATGTCTTGGCCTATATGTATTTAGGAGTACTTTCACAAAATCCATTGCAAATACAGGGAGTTTTAGTCTTATACTTTCAAATGTTTTGCCAATCACTTGGAACATGTGTCATATACTATGACATAGACTTATTTTAATTGAAACAGAAACATTTTAAATATTTATTTATTTGTTGGAAGGGGTGGGCAGACGAAGGGCAGAGGGAGAAAAAGAATCTTGATAGGAGTTTCCTCTCCAAGCAAGGAGCCTGACATGGGGTTTGCTCCCTTGAGCCTGAGATCATGACCTGAGCTGAAGTCAAGTCAGTTGCTTAAATGACTGAGTTCCCTAAGCGCCCCAGATATAAAAATATTTTAATGACTTACATACATTTTTGTGTTAGTTTAATTTTGACTCTCTAGAACAGAATTGCAGAAATTCTTCTCTACCATTTGCTTAATTCCTTTCTCCATTTTAACCTTGCAAATCCTTTATATTAGAATAATTTCAGTCATAGCTGTGTGCCTCCCATTAACCCAGATACATCTGCAAATTCCATCACCATCATAGTCAAAAGAGATATGCAGATTGATTTTGCTTTTCTGTTCTAGAATAGAATTTAGTTCTGTTTTCTCACTGCTTTCTTGCATTGCTTTGGACAAGAGTTCGATATAGGGCTATCAGATTTAATAAACAAAAATTTAGGACATCCAGTTAAATTTGCATTTCAGATAAACAACAGATAATATTTTAGTTATGTTTTATGGAATATTTGGGACACATGTATACTAAAATGTGTATTTGTTGTATATCTGAAATACAGATTTTACTGGATGTCTATTAAATTCTACCTCCGCGCAGAAAGGGCACAGAACAAGTGTTAACTACTTATGTTCTAAATGTGGAAATGTGTGAGAGTAGAGATAAAGCTGCTGTAAAAGTGCTTTCTAGTTTGCCAAGATAGTTGGATTATACTTGTCACACTATTTCCACTTAGCATATGTAATTTAGAATATAGTCAAAAGTCACTTTAAACTTAAAATTTAAATCTTAAAATACAATTTTTGAAATCTAAGGCACTAGTTTTCATTATATCCACTTAAATCAAAGAGCAAAGAATGATGGTTCTGGTCAATGTCAAAATACTTTTGCATCTTGATATGGGATGCCTGAGTGGCTCAGTCAGTTAAGCGGCTGCCTTTGGCTCAGGTCATGATCCCAGGGTCTTGGGATAGAGCCCCACATAGGGCTCCCTGCTTAGGGGGGAGTCCGCTTGTCTCCTCCCTCTTCCTCTCCCTCTGTCTCCGCCATGCCCCTTCCCCCGTTAGTGTTCTCTCCCTCAAATAAATAAATAAATAAAATATTAAAAAATAATTTTTCATCTCAACTGAAGATATACTGAGCCTTAGTTGAGTGAGTTGCTTGGGATGTTATACAAGTGTTTGAAGAATGAGAGAGGTGAGAACCACCAGACAGGACATAGCTGGAGGGCAATTAAACACAGTTTATCATCAGAAAGCAATTAGGAAAGACAAACCAACCAGTTAGCATCAGTAAAGGCATAGTAAACAATCCAGAACTCTGGTTTGTTAAGTGTGGTTTTATGTCTATTTGCAGAGGTGAGAAAGTCTGACAAAAGCAAACTGGTGATAAAGTGGAGGAGTTAGCATGGCAAATTGCGTATGCCTGGCTCCACCCTAGGATATTCAGGTCTAGTATATTTAGTAGAGCAATTGTCATTTTTAAAAACACCAAAAGAGATCAATTGTAATCTGAATCTGTAGTTGTGTTTGAGATCTCTGGAAAAATCTCCTTTGCCTAAAATATGTTAATAGTAGTATAGTTTTTTTTCCACCCAGTGTATCGCTTGTTTTAAGGCTCCATTTTATTTATTTTTTATTTTTTTTAAGATTTTATTTATTTATTCATGAGAGACACAGAGAGAGAGAGGGAGGCAGAGACACAAGCAAAGGAAGAAGCAGGCTTCATGCAGGGAGCCCGACATGGGACTCGATCCTAGATCTCCAGAATCACACCCTGGGCTGAAGGCGGCGCTAAACTGCTGAGCCACCGGCGCTGCCCAAGACTCCTATTTTAATGATTTATATTGTATATTTCATGGACATATAGAATTTAAATTTGTATAAACATGTGTGTGTGCATGTGTGTGTGTATGTATAAAGGGAATAAAATAATATTTATAGCTTTCCTCCATTTGTAGTGTCAGGAAAATTTTATTTAGGTCAGGCCAGGATATTTTCCCAAGTATTCTTAGATTAAATGCACAAATAAAATATGCTCTGAGTTCTTGTATATATTTCAATAGGTTCCTTTCGTGATAACATGTAAATATTATATTGAATACTTAGGGGTTTGGGAGATTTTTGACCCTTTCTCTCATTAGTTGGTACATGCAACTCTATTCTCATTTAGCTCCCAGTGTTGGAGAAAATATATAAAAGTTTAATGCAAATTCCTTTGTTAGTAAGTTTTTGTTTCTGCCTGAGAGGCTGTAGGTAAATCTCTTTATACTTAGATTTCAGGAATTGCGGAAAGTTGCATTCTAACAAGTTTTTAAATTTTCTTTGTTGAATTAGGAGTATATATTACTATATAAATGGTCTATTAGTATTATTTATGTGCTGCCCACGCCAGCGAAGAAAATTCTATTTGATCTGTATATACTATGGTATTCAGAATGTATTTCAATGAAATGACTGAATTTCACCTGAGAAGGCCAACTGGCCCCTGGAAATATCCACATAGAGAATGATGGGGGATTCACCATAGTCCATAGTTTGAATGTTGTGACTCAGAAAAGTATTGTTGTTACTGACCCAATGTTGACCATGCCCCAGATACTGCTTCAGTTTGGAAAGTTCATAAAATGTAAAGTATATAAAAACGAATACAAATGTCTTAAATTATAATAAGTGGTAGACTAAATGGGAACAGAAGATGTTGAAATTAGTGGAGCTATCATATTCTTCTCCCTGTAGCCAGCCTATACTCAAATCCACAGTGTCTAGTAGTCGTAGAGGGAGCATTCTTTTCTTTAAGAATAAAAATATATTAGTTATTGAATGTCTACCATGTACTATGTCTTGTCTTAAGTGTTGGAGATAGAGGATTAAGCAAGATAGGCATGATTCATGCTATCAGTAAGCTTATATTCTAGCGGAAAAGATAGATATTTTACAAACAACAAACTACTAAATGCCAAATTACTGGGAAAAAAGGCTAATAGTTTTCAGAAAGCATAGAATATGGGGAGATAAGGTAGTTTGCAGTGAAAAGGAAATATGCCCTGGGAAGATCTGAAAATGGTTTATTTGGTGAGGAGGTTAGAAGAAGCACACTGAAAATAGAAGACTGCTTATATGGTCACTGCAAGGTAGAAAGAGTTTGATTGGCAAGTCACTGAATGAAGGTATCTATACCTGGAGGATAGAAAGCAACAGAGCTAATGGTGAGAGAGGAGATATAAATATGGAACAGGGGCAGATCATGTAGGGTCTTCTAAGCAATATAGGTTTTATTCTGAAGGCAATAGATAGATCTTGAGCTCTTTTAATCTAATAAATAATCTAACTTTTATTTAAAAAGAAAAAAAAAATCACTTTTGGTTCTGGATGGAAGACAGGAACAAATGTAAATGAAGAGACTGGTAGTGGAAGAGAAAGGAGCCTATGCAAGTTGGAGTAGGGTTGTATCCGTAGAGATGAAGAGAAATGGAAAAAAAAACCTTTAGATGTATTTGGAGATAGCGATCACAGAATTTGGTAGTAGCTTAGACATGAGAACTAAATAAAGAATAAACAAAGTAAGGAGGTAGTGGTACTGATTTTGAGCCAGTGAATGGATGGAAGAGTCACCTAAAAATAAAGAGAATGTAGAAAGTAGAGCAGATGAGAAGGGCAGATGATATCAAGATTTGAATTTTGGAAAATCTAAAGGACAAATGTGAGTAAGATATAAATGTAGAAATGTTGGCTGTACATTTGAATAGATAGATAAATGATAGGTGGTAGAGATAGATGATAGATGATAGATAGATAGATAATAGATAGATAGGTAGATGATAGATAGATAGATAGATAGATAGATAGATAGATAGATAGGTAGATAGAGCAATCTGACCTGGCACTACAATTTCAGAACCACTGGAATAAAATTATATTTACACCTATGGGGATAGACAAGATTTCCTCTTAAAACCATAGAAAGTGGGAAATAAAGAGAAATTTATCCTTGAATTTGAGGAAGCTCCACTACTTAAAAAAGGGCAAAGAAGCAACCAAAGAGGACTGGAAGGAACAAGCAGAGACATATTAAAGAAATAAGAAATTTAAAAAAAGGTTGGCAAAGTATATAGGAAATAAAGAAGAAACCTGACAGATTACTTGGGCTTAACTAAATAATCTTTCATGATCCCAACAATTGCTAAAGCCAGTAGAGACTGAATTGATATGTGAATTGAGTAATAGGTGATGAAATGAAGATTACTTGTGTGGACAGCTTGTTCAAAAAGCAATGCTAAAAAGAAGAGGAAAAAAGCAAATGAAATGAGATTGGAGGTCAAGAATATGCTCTTTTTCACAGAGAGAGAGATTATAGCTGGTTTGAATATTAAAATTTTTCAGTAGAAACAGACAGATTTAAAATCCAGAAAATAATGCAAATGATCATATTGAGAATGGATGAGATTCCAGCATATGTGAGTTTGTTGATATTTGAAAGAAGTTGATTCTTTATTCCCTGTAACTGGAGTGAAGAATACTTTGGAGGAAAAATATCAATATTGATGGTTTTTGTTGGAAAGAAAATGGAAAATATGAATCTTAGAACTATTGTTTTTTTTTCTCACCAAAATATGAAGGCAGCTGAGGTTTGGATAGGGGATGGAAAATGAGTACTTGATTCAGAAAACGTTAGAAAACAGAATGAAATATTTTACATAGTGAGTAAGAAAGTAAGCTTACAAGAGAATTGCATTACATTTCAGCAATATATTAAAAGCCTATCTGAGGATAGTGATCATGAACATATAGTAATTCCAAAAGTTTCTACTTTTCAATTTCATTGGGAAGAGAGGAGAATCTTGTGGGTTAATCTAAGACTAGAGTATTATAGGCAGATTATAAATGTGTGATATGTAAAGAGAACAAGGGATTCAAGGATAAGTAAGAGGTATGATTAAAATAAAAATCTGTGCCAGGATGCCATTTTAGCTGTATCGAATAATGGGCAGATGGCAATGACTTAATTAAGACATAATTTTTCATGAAACAGTAGTAAGTCCAGGGTTAGTTTAAGAATTCAGTAATGATAGGAACCAAAATTTTCTATTCTTTTCTATGCCAGCCTCAATTTCCATACTGTGTTCTACTCTTATGTACCAGCTCCTGCCATCTCATCTACCTTCCATTCAGAAGGAAGAGGAGAAAAACAAGGGGATACTTGTTACTTTTGAGCTAATGGCTTAAGTCAGGACCTGAGCTCAACAATTCTGTCTGTATCTCATTGAACAGAATGTGTTGATATGGACACATCCAACTGAAAAAAGAACCTGAGATATGTCATCTTTCTGATCCTTCTTATGCCTAATTCTAATTGTTACTAGAGAAGAGGAAGACAGCTAGCAGTGTCTGCCTCAGGCACTATGGAGTATATGTTGAGAAGACAGAAGGGAAAGTAGGCTACTTAGTTACCAGCTCTTTCTTGTGCTTGCATCACTTTAAAGAAAGGTAATCAAAGCAACATGTATTTCAGGTATAAGTGTTGTGTGGCAAAGGGTTAACTTAACTCATTGGGCTTGGGATGCTCAAACCCTGCATACTCCAAAGAAAGAAATCATTAATTAGAAATGACATTTATTTTGGAACCAACAGGAGTTTGACAAATTCAAAATAAATGGCAAAAAATAAATCAAATTTGTTATATGTGATGAGTCTTTAAATCATGGAAAAAGAATTCTTTTTCTTTTCCTGGATGTGTATTTATGTACCTTGACCTTGTTTTTGTTTACACTTTAACAATAAAACTGGATTAGTCCATAATAGGGCTAAATTATTGGAACATGATCTAGCCTCAAAAGTTAATGAAAATATAATTAGCGTTGCTTGTGCTACATGTAGCTGAAAAGAGTCGTAAATCCTATTAATCCTTCTTAGTTCACAAATTATTGACCTGATAGGCAATAATCTCTTAGCTTATTATGTCAATTTAGCCAGAGTATTTGAAAACTATCTTGAGCTTAAAATTCTTTCCCATTATTTCAGTGGTTTAAAGAAACAAAAAATATTTTAATGAAGAACAGAAAATATAATAGAAAACTTAATAAAATTTTATAAAAGTTTATATATAAACATGTATTTATGCACATACATATATATAACATAAGCAAAATATTTGGATACAAAACATTTGGATTTAAAATTAGGAAGTTCTTTCAAAAATACTTCTAAATTTCTGAACATAATAGTAAATTGAAATATCTTACACATTGATACATGCAATAATTGTGGGTTTTATTTAGTTATATTGGAAGAATTTGTATTAATATTGCTCAGTTTTGAAACTTTCTTCAGCCTACTGCAGTCAAGAAAACAGATCATAGTCTGGAGATTATATGTTGTAATGAAACTAATACAAACTTGGGGTAAAAATCTTGGGTTTATATTCTAGGGCTTTCCACTAACAGCTGGATAGCTTTGGTTGTATTTTAAAATCTTGGTAATTTTCAATTTCTCATTGTAAAATTGGATTGATAACAAGGACCACATATTTTTTGTTGTGGAGACTGATTCATCATTATACCCAATCTTCAATAGATCCTAAATAATCTGAATCTGCTGAATGAGCACTGACCAGCATCTCTTTAGAGTAGAGCCTTTGTCTTGCTACTCCTGTTGCTTCTCGGCATTTGTCATGTGTTTTTCAATTTTGTGTTAACTTGTGGGTTCTGTGTTTTAAATGGCATTCAGCTATTCATAAATGAGTATGTATATAAAATGGTTAGCTCTCTTCAGATTCATTTTTATCCTGAATTCCTCAAAGTAACATTTACTTACTTCATTTGTCATTAGGTCTTATGATAGAAACTTTGCCCTATCATTTAATTAAGAGACATAGCGTATCATTCAGTAGTCGAATCTTTTAACAGTAATGAAAGCAAATCTTACACTTTTAAAAGACATTGAACTACTCTATATACTGTGATGATACTTATGATTAAAATTGAAACTAAAAAGATGGATGAACACTAATATAGTCTGTAATTTTCTTATACCATAAGCATAGGCTTTTATTAGCTTTAATTGAGGGATGAATTAATCCAGAATCTTTCAGTTGTAAATAATAGAAATCCAACTCAGTCTTGCTTCAGTTAAGAAATTGTTATTGTCAAATAACTGGCAAGTTAACATAAATATCATTACTAATATGTGGCAAATATTAGATGAGTGCTGTTTAGGGGGGTTAGTCAGTCTCTTACATACAGTCTTTCAAATGCTGCTCAGCCGCAAATAAATTAATTAATAATTTAAAAAAAAAACGTCTTGGGCTTGGAACATGTCCCTATCAAGAGATAAAGAGCCCACAGAGTTTATCAGCTTGTCCTTGTCTCAGGCTCAATTAGCCCTCTTTTGTCTTTGCTGAAAGCATGTTTATCATAGGCAGCTGGCTAACCCCACTGCCTCATGTGTCTTCTGCATATAGAGCAATTGCCCTGTGTTGGCCACAGAGAGACCCTCTGGCCATAGGACATGATCACCCACTATTGGAGCTATTTCTATGTCTTCTCAGTAAAATGTTGTTCCATCCAGTGCTTGATTCTGTTGTTTTCCTTGGTGACTCTATACCAAGTTGCAGTGGCCAGAAGAAGGATCTAGATTCCTCCTTTGGGATTCATAACTGGGTGCATAGTATTCTGCTTGACACACTCTTAATTTAAGACAGCATCTGCGAATGCTTAACACACATTGTTTGCCTTTTCCAGGGCATAGTTCTAAGACTTCCTTGGAAGACTTCCCCACCCTAATCAGAGTAACCCATCTAGCTCCAGAGTCTCTCTAAATCTGACTTCTGCCCAAATTTGGACCCATCCTCTTTCCTACATTCGCTGTCATTCTGCTTTCCATGGACCAAACGTCCATGTGCTGACTGAAATTCAAAATATTCCCTGACAGAAAAATGCAAATAATTTTCACATCTTGTCTCATTCATTTGTTAAGATACCTTATTGCTTTGTAATAGATCTATTGGCTCTTTGCCTATGCTACCTCCCCTTTTGCGGTCTGGATGGAGTCTTCTGACCTAGGAATAGGCTTTCATGCAGCTTCTAGCTGGTAAGACTTCAACAAGAGCTTAGCAGATTTTCAGATCCTGTACTTTCTTAGAAAAGGTAAAAACAAACAAACAAACAAACAAACAAAAAACATCCAGTGTATCTAGCAAGCCTGGCCATTTGGAAAAGTACCGCATACCTGTGGAAAGGCATATCACAATTTCTGAAATCCAAAGTAGTGCTCATGTTTAGAACAGCTCAGAAAAAAAGTTCTTGTTTATTCCTCTTGCGGTGATTATGAGACTTCTTTTCAAGGAAAAGCCTATCTTAGTTAAAAATCTTTGCAAAGAGTAGAAAACTAGAATAGAAATAGAAAACCAGCTCTCAAGGGGGCTGAGTGCTATCAAGGGTAGATTTATTTGGCTGCATCACAGAAAAGGGAGAGAGATGGAAAAAATAGAATTTGGAGCTACAAGATAGCAGAATGCTGCAAGTGACATAAACTCCTTCCTCATAACATCCTAAACTCCAATTAATTCTAAAACTCATTAGATATTTCATGTGAATGGATATTTTTCTCAAACCCACTGAAGGGGATATCTGTGAATCGAGGTTAATGTGGAAAAGAACTGATCCAGAAAATGAGAATTCAGAACAAGGAACTAGCAAGTCATGAGAAAAGCGCTGTCATAAAGTCACAGCACCTGGACCCTCACCAGTTGTGGATTTGGGAACTGAGTCATTTTTCACAATCTCCATGTGGCCAGGGAGCCCAGCTAACTCTACGTGAATTACACGTAAAGGAATATCTCACTTCTAGATACTATACACATTTAGAAAGGGTCACCATGCTTCTGAAAAAAGAAAGTATATATAATGTATTGTGTTCATTTATCTATAAATATTTTGGTGCATATATCAGAGAATAGGTTCTTCAGTGCCAGCAATTCCTCTAAACAAAATAATGTAAGGGAAATGTCTTTCTGTTTATACAGAATAGGCATGTAACTATGTGGTCAGGCATAATTTCAGAAAGGATGTGAAACATCCAGAAAGATAAAACACCACCCTCAAAATGGACCACATGAAACTTTTGGCTGTGATGGTGAACATGTGTCAGGTGCTTTTAAACCATTTAAAAGCATTAACTCATTTAATCCTAGCAATAATCCATATCAAGCATTAGCTTTCAGATGAGGAAAGTACAGCAAGACAGCTGAAGAACTGGTTGAAATTTTACAGCTAGTAAGTGACAAAGGCAGGATATAAACACAGGCCCTCTGACTGCAGAGCTCTTGCTCTTAAACATCATGGATAAGGTGGGACACCTGGGTGGCTCCGTGGTTGAGCATCTGCCTTGGGCTCAGGGCGTGATCCCAGGGTCTAGGATCAAGTCCCACATAGGGCTCCTTGTAGGGAGCATGCTTCTCCCTCTGTCTAGGTCTCTGCCTCTTTCTGTGTCTCTCATGAATAAATAAATAAAATCTTTAAAAAAATCATGGATAAGGCTTTGGAGAAATCAATGATGAGTTATTTGTCATTTACAAACATGGCCATTTTGAGCAGAGTGCAGCAGAGTAACAGTTATGTGAAGTAGTTCTTGCTGAGAGAGAATGAAGGTTCCCCAGGGGGATGCAAAAACCAAGAAGGGTGGCAGCACCTTAGAAATGTGTACTCTTCTCTCTGTGTGAATCTTTCTCTGTACAGAGAGATCATCTCATAATCAAGAAAATATTTCTGGTTTCAAGGAGCATTGCTAGAAATGGTCCCAAACTGTACTGTACTGTAAAAACTTAGGATGATTTAGAGAGAGAACAACTAACAGGTTGCATGGAAACACTCTAAGGAAAGGGAATTATTGGCAGCAATTTTACTGACAAAATAAAACCACCATATAATAAGCTTATTTTCAAATAGTACAAGCTGCTTCTTGAAGTGTTTTGAATTTAGGTACCTTAAAACATTTTACCATAATCTACAATTCTGCTCTGTCTCTGATTCACTTAGGCAGTAAAAATTTTCTCCTCTGTTTGTAACATGTTTATTTTAAGTTACCCTCTGATAACCTTTCCTAATTGGAGAAGTTACTTTAACAGTTGTTAGTAGAATAAACTCAACTATTCATGTATACTAACCAGTGAAACTAATTGACAATCTTTCTGTCACAGTTGATTTCAAACATCTCTGTAATGAATCCTTTGAATAATTAAATGAATAAATTCTTAGTAAAATAAAAGTAACTGCATTTATAAGACAAATTTTAGATAATTTGCTACAGATATAACCAGGAAGAGGCAGTGGAAGAATTATTTAAAAAACCTTAAAATAACAAGTCTAGAAAGGCTTTAGAAAGGCAATTAAAAACAACAAAAAATAGAAATAGAAATAAATATTAATATTTCAATTTATTCCTTGTAGCATGCTTAAAATCTAAATATTTAACAAGAAAATAAAAATATATTATGCAAATGATGGAATTCATGAAAATGAAAGATGGAAATAAAAGAGGAGATATTTAATGAATATGAATTGAGAAAATATTTAGTTTTAATGTGTCTGGATTTTATACATATGACACAATATTTTGTACTTATATATAGGAGGGACTAAATATACTACTTTAACAAATTTAATAATTGATATATACTTGTTACTAAGTAAGAAGGGATAGGAAGACAGTGAAGGACAACTGAACATCATAGTTGATATATTTATCAGTATAGACTATTCTAATTCCACACAATGGCAAAACTTACTGGAACCTGTAGAAAATAGTACTATTAGTAACCTTCCACAATAAGACCCCACAGGACCACAGGTAATTTCTAAATACCAAGGCCAAGTGCCAATCCAATCATTTTTTCGCTTTTACAAAAAATAATTCTCTTTATATCCTTTTTTTTATAATAGCTCACATACTATTAATGATCAAAATGATTAGCTCTAATGATTAGAGCTATGTCAGGGTCCTAACCTGATAGCTCTAAGACTTATACTGAAATTTGCCTTCTTTTTCACTTGTCAAATATGGTAAATTTTTGAAATAAAGTTTCTTCCAGTTTATCTGTTATAATATTTTTCATTTTAATGACTGATTTGTCATATTTAAAGTGAATTAATAAACTATCTCTCTTTTGCACTAATTTTAGTTGAATTTCTGCCATTTGTTACAACAGTTCTCTTGACTACCCTATAGCTCTTTCTTTCCATGCTTTCAGTTATCAGGGACCCTGACTAATCTTAACTTCAACCTTGAACAAAGATTAAAACAATTATATAAAATGTATAATTAAAACAATATAAAACTAAAATATTACAAAATATTTGAACCATGTTAGGAAAAGTAACACAAAAATAGGAGACACACACAAAAAATAAATACTATAATGGTGAACCTATATTTTACCATTACAGTAAGTGATACCGACAGAACAATACAATTAGAAGGCAGACATTAACAGAATGGATTTAAAGAAAATCAGTACCTAACTATGCTTCCTACAAGAGACACATGTTAAATAAAAAACTACAAATATTTTGAAAATAAATTGATGTAAAAAGATGCTCCATGTTTATAGTATACATAAGAAGCTTAATGTTGCTATGTTAGAGTGACATATGTCAGGAAGAAGATTAATAACAGAGGAAAAGGATACTTCATGATGATAAATAAGTCAACTCATCAAGAAGACCTAGCAATCATTTATGTACATGTGACTAATCATAGAACTTCACTGTACTTGCAAAAACAGGATTAAAAGGAAAATAGACAATACCATAATAATTGTGAGATATTATAAGCCCATCTTTCACTAAACTGATAGAACAAATGGAAAAAGTCACAACCCATAGATGATTGAAAAACACTGTCAACCACATTGACCTACGACATAATCAACCGTTTTTAGAATAATCTTGATTTTTAAATGCACATGATTGACCATATGCTAGGATGAAAACAAATCTGATTACATTCAAATGATACATATCATTCAGAGTATGGTGAGAGAACGGTCTTAAATTACAACCACATATTTAGATACCTTTTCGATAATTATTGTAAATACAGATATAGGAATAATAGACATTTGGGTGATATGAAAACTATAGCTCAAGAACAGTCAGGGCATCTGGGTAGCTCAGTCAGTTAAATATCTGCCTTCAGCTCAGGTCATGATCCTGGCATCCTAGGATAGAGCCCTCACATCACGCTCCCTGCTCCAAGGAGAGCCTGCTTCTCTCTCCCTCTGCTCCTCCACCCTGCACATGCTTTCTTTGTCTCATTCTCTCTCTCTCAAATAAATAAATCATTTTTAAAAAAGAATAGATCTCAGTAACATTTCTGAAGCAATATTTACATTAATAAGTAAACCATGAGTTTTATGTATTAAGCTCAAACATTATAATTAGATAGCCAAAGATTATTACTGAATAAAAATTATAAAATATATTAATATCATGTTACTATATATTTTATCATGTCTTTAACCTTCCTTTAAAGCAATATTTAAATCCAGGAAAAAATCTTAAGCATGTACTTTTTACATTTTTCAATGCCTGGAAATTATAAACAAAACTGAAAATAATATTATATTGCTCAGTTTGTTCACATCTTTTACCAGTGGAGATGATAACTTGACTGACAAAGGCCAGTGCTAGGAACTGCAGAAACTACTTTGGTGAATGTTAGCATGTGTCTCCTTTTAATCACACAAATATTTATGCTTCCTTGTTCTTGTTTTATTTTTTTATTGCAGTGACATTTTTGTTACATTTTTCAGATGGTTTTTCGACTTAAAAAAATCAACTTTCTTAAAGAAAATAACCGACAATGGTATTCCTTCAAAAGTGAAATAGCAGACATAGATCTGTTAGGTATTTTGTCACATTATAAATAGCAAATGACTGTTTATAATCATGTATCTATAGATAATTCAGGCTCAA
The DNA here is from genome assembly GCF_048418805.1 of Vulpes vulpes. Classification (NCBI taxonomy): domain Eukaryota; kingdom Metazoa; phylum Chordata; class Mammalia; order Carnivora; family Canidae; genus Vulpes; species Vulpes vulpes. Next base: position 25,118,704 of record NC_132785.1, on the reverse strand, counting down.
CTTTAATTTCATTTATGTCAAAAACTGCAATTTACTGCTTCTTTCAAGATCTTGTCTTGTTTTGCTTACCACTTCTGCATCATACATCTAGGTAAATGCAAAGCAAATCTAATTGTCTTACAGTGTTTAGTTGCCATTTTTATTGTATATCGATTGTCAGGTCAAATGTTTTCTATGTTTCATGTCTTAAATTCCTGTTTCCTATTTCAGAGTATAAGATTAGTACTATCTCAAGGACCATAAGAGCTTGAACCACCCATTGGGAAGTAGGAATTTCCTCTATAGATTGTTCAGTGTGACCATATCCATGCAAAGATCTTTTGGTATTTTCTTACCATATAAATTATTCATTTCCATTCATCATTCTCAGTTATTTGAAATGTGTTAAATGTATTGGCAAAGGCATGTAATTGCATGTAGGACTCATTCTAAGGCCCATTTTTATTCTTCCTTTTCTCTCCCTTGTTCCCTTCCTTTCATCCTTCCTATTTTCCTTCCTAACCCGTTTCCATGGGTACTATGTCAATAGGGGGTTTTAAATCGGCATCCCCGAATGTTTTGTCATCTTGAAGTAGTGTTGTCTACATAAATCTGATTCTTACTTAATACTCCCAGGAGGCATTTAAGCCCTTTGTTTCACTATGTATCTATGGAAGAGAAAGTATTTATCAATTAAAATTACTGTTTTAATTTCGTCACAATAGAACATGTTTCCATATACTTTTATATTCACAGTGATTGATGTTATCACTAGTGGCCACTGTTCAATAAATTCTAGATTCCAGCAGATTTGTGCACATATTTCCAATTCAGACCACAGATTCTTATAGCAGTGTGTGGATTATACCATGAGAATCCAGTCAATGATATCTAGCTGTTAATTGAGGCAAGGTAAGAGCTGTGTCTTTTAGGCAGAGCTCCCAAATGAGCAGTAGTCTAATTCCTCTTTTCCAGAGAAAATAATTTCAGTGTTTTCCCCCACCATTGGTCATTGATAAGCACCTAATCTGAGAAGTGTGTTTGAGAATAGCAAAGTATTCTCTAGCTCTTTAGTGCTCTCATGGGAAAATTGGAATTATGCTTGACCTTTCCTGGAAATGTGTGGAGATGTTTAGATTTAGGCACTTTATTAGTTGAAATTGGTTTTATAAATTAGTTGATACGTGTTTTGCAATTTAGCTACGAAGATGCATATTGGGATGAAATATCTCTATTTTCATGCTATTGAAATAACCTAGTAGCTAGTAAGAAAAGCAAGTATTTCAGGTTCCATTTAAATGACATATAATATCTGTATGTCAAAAATTACAGAATAATGATAATAGAAATTTTAAAAAATACCTAGATAAATGGAGGGAGCCACTGTGTTCATGGAGTGGAAGTCTTCTATGGAAAATGTCTGTTTTCCCTATATTGATCATAGGTTTAAAGCAATTCCTATCAAAATGCCAGCAAGGTTTTATGTGAACAAGATAAAGCTTCTTCTATTTATATGGAACAATTCCAATTTTAACAATTAAGGGATCTTATGTTGCAACTGATTTAAGACTTAATTATGTTATAAAGACCCCAAATGAGGTCTACAAATGCTAATGTTCTTCATGTCTTCTTACAATATTGCATGGGCACTATTTTGTCTGCTATAGTTATCAAATTCTATTTACAATATAAAATGGGCCTTTTCATTTTCCATGTTATTATAGTCACCATATTTTGCTGTTTCTAACACAACATGGAGATAATTTTATCTGATATAGTTATTTTAGTAAGTCATCAACAAAGCCACTTGTGTGAGAATTTTATGGGGTGTGCAGTATTATGTTATGAATTTAGGTAACATGTTTAAAACTTTACTAGCATTACAAAGACGTGAATAAACCATTGGAGACATATACATTATCTGTTTACATCATGTTAAGATTAAAAAATATATATCCTGAAGAGAAGTACATTTTTAAAAATCCATAGTAAAAGACTATTATACTACTTAATAATTGTACTTTGTATGAGTTTAAAAGCAAAAGAATCATGGGATCTATAAAATTAAATGAACTCACATGGAGTTCGTATTTCATGTCATGAAGCACATGTAATAAAAATTGCCAGCACATGGAATACTACATAGGAGTATTATAATGATTAAATTAGTTAATGTTTATAAATTACTTAGAATAGTGCCTTGCATACATAAGTACTAATTATGTTGATTAAAATAAATATAGTGAAAGTAAACTGAGGGATTAGAAGTGGGTTCAAGTTATTACCTCATTGCTTAGTTTTGTGCCTTTTAGAAAGGTATTTGACTGTCTCAAACTCATTTTACCATCTGTAAATTGAGAATAATATCTAGCCAATTTTGGTAGGAATAAATGACAAAATGTTTTAAATATTTAGCATTATGTTAGGTGCGTAATAAATGCTTGACAACTTTTAGATGTTAGGTTAATAAAAATTGTGGCATGGCTACCATATATACACATGTATACATGTCTGTGTGTGCATAGACACATGTGCATACATATATAAACTTATGTACATCTATATATATACATATATATGTAAATATACAAACATCTGTATACATGCATATATGCATACATGATGGCATCTATATAGATGTATTTATAAACATTACATATGTATATGTATACTTAATGTATAGCATACGCATACATGCATACAAATATGTGTGAACATAATTTATGTATGTTAATAAACATGGTAGCATGACCACCATATATACATATGCATGTTTTTATGTATATACATATATGTGAGCATACAATATAAAACATGTATATACATGAATATGTTGTGCACATGTGTATAAATATATGTGGGCATACATGTACATGCACACAATATACGTAGGCATATGTGTTGTAGACATCTGTACATGTATTTTACATATACGTGTGTACAGACATGGGCACATGAGCATATATTGTATATGTACACTCATATACATATATAATACAAATATAAAATACATATACATATATATTTATATATATATATTCCACATTCATTCAATGTTAGGTTCTTTAGTTATACATCTAGATTGAGCTAATGTGTCCATAGGTGGGATTAAGTTCAAATAATGACTTCTCATAATTTATAAGGGAGCTGAAGCTAAATGAGGGAAGATAGCTGCAGAGCTTTCTCCAGAATGATTTTAGCAGAAAAAACACTAGACTAAGATTCAGGAAATATGAGTTCTTCATCTCAGCCTGACTACCTAAGTATTGTCTATTCCATAAGTCACTTCATCTCTCTGAATCTCAGCTTCAGCATTTGAAAAAGAATGTGGAGGTTGATACCAGTTTTATCTCCTGACAGAGTTGTGGAGATGATCAGATGAAAAAATTAACACATGTCCATGAATTTCAAATACCATGAAGCCCCGTCTCATGAATGTTGAGCCATGCTGAGTAGTTATATGAGCAAATCTAATATCCAGCCTATCTGACGCCTGAATGTTTTTGCCAGCAGGCACACTTAGGTGTGCATCTGGTAGCCAGATGAAGCACTAACAGCATTAAGAGTGTTGAGCACAAAGTAGTAAAACAGTTTTTTGGTTTTAAAAATAAGAAAGATCAGGTACAGTGTAACTGGTAAAGCCTGTTGGTAAAACTATGTTACAGACCAAATCTAGTAGTTTGTATGGGAAAAAATCATCTGAAGATGAAAAGTCAGGTCCCTCTGGTGGTGATATGTAAGAGGTCATCCAGTTGAGCCAATGTGATCATTCTGTGTACAGATGTCAAGATACTTTCAAAGTGAGATAGAAAAATCCAGGTGTTGATTTTGATCAAGAAAGAGACTGAGAGAAGGATTGTTACATATGTTCATGCATTATCTTTCCTCACACGAGTGATAACATACTGATAGTTTTTTTTCTGTAAAATTATTACTGTAAAATAAAGGAAGCTGATCATACCATAATTGATTAGAAAGCAGGTATTAACAGTGTTGATGGGGGAAAAATTACATGTTTGATATATTACTACAATGTAACTCCTAACCCCCGCCCCTTAATCCCACTTATATTCAGAAGATAACCTTTAAAATCAGGATCAAAGGGTATGATAAAATTCCCAATGAGTAAGCCAATATTAACATTCAGTTGCATACATTTATGTAGTACTGTCTGAATGAATATCTTTCCACTGCCTATCATAATTCTTTTTCCTGTTTAATTATAAACCAAAAAAATGATAAATTTCAATTTTTAGGGAAAAATACCACTTATACTTTTCTTTCATGTGTTTAGTTTCAAGAATACAGAAATGCAGAAACACCCACATGATAGCCATATACATTTTATTGAAAAGAATAAAACTGACATTATTCAATTCCATTTTAAATAAACTCTTTGAATTTTCTAACAGGCACTTATTTTAATCTGAATATGGACTGTAAAGGGGCAGGCCATCATCATTACATGAAGCTGGTATTTACAATAAAATAGACCTCTCAGATTTCAAAGATGTGCCTTAAAAATCTATAATAGGTAGTAAAAAAGAATACTGAGAAAATTCTGTGGTTATGTGGATTCAGGTAAGTTAAAAATGCTTTCCTGTTCAGAGAGAGGTCACTTTAAATTGCCCAACCGTGAATAATGTAAATTCTAAATTAGGAACTTAACTGAGTTACAACACAATGCATTACAAATTCATTAAATATTAAATAATATTTCTAAATGTATTTTAAATCAGATTATTACTACATATTTAAACTATAAAATCTATAGTTGCCACTGCCAGAATGCAAATAACAGAAAACTGGAATCAAAAATAGAAAAAAAAAAGGTACCCATTTTCCCCATTCCATTTTCAAATCATTATCACTATTAGCATTTTTCAGAAATGGTTACTTTCCTGCACTGATGATAGGAGGGTAAATTGTATCCTTTGAAAACATACGGTGTCTTAAGATTCAGCTTTTTTTTATTTTTTAATTGTATCTATTTATTCATGAGAGACACAGAAAGAGAGAGAGACAGGCGGAGGGAGGAGAAGCCGGCTTCATGCAAGGAGCACACTGTAGGGGATCAGGATCAGGCCCTGAGCCATAGGCAGACAAGCTCAACCACTGGGCCATCCAGATGCCCCAGGATCCAGCTTTGACATTGTTTGAAAATAACATAATTTATTTACATCATTAAATACATTTTTTATAAGAATCAAAATATATATCAGATCTCAAGTATCAACATTAGTATTCAGGTTTGAGAAAAATGATTTACTTCTATTGACCATTTAGAAGGATTTCAACTCATACCTATAAATACTTAGATTTTTTTGTTTGCGTATAAGAAGAGAGTAGAACCCAGTATAGCACAAAAAATTACTTATTTCAGACATATTTATTTGTAAGATTCAGGTGATACCATACTCTGCATAAATTAATCAATACTGTGGTACCCTATTAATTGTCATAAAAGGTACTGGTAACCCCAAGCAACCAAAAATATGACAAACTCAGAATGATCATGCAAAATGCAAAACAGCTAAATACGTGCACTTAGTCATCTGCCTAGTTGTCAAAAAACTTTGACCCACAAAAAATTGCCAGAAGTCACTTTAGAAGAGTTTATGTCAGTTAGAGCTGTTGAGAAAGCTTGGAAGAGCAGCTTACAGTTTATAGGCCATGCTGATTCCCAGCCTGAACAGTAAAACCTGTATGAAAGGCGGAGGGATAGCTTGAGATGAGTTCCTGTTTACACATAATTCTCTGAGGACTTCTGAAGCTATCAGCTTTCTTCTTGTTTTTAACCTGTTCAATGTGTACTTTCGATAGAAGGGAGAAGAGTGATTGAGCCCCGAGCCCATATTTATTTTACTAGCCAAGAGGCCCAGGAGAAACCTGAACATTTATATATCATTAATCTTTTAAGCCAATTATTCATTCAAATGTTCTTTCATAGTCATTTTTGAAAACCTACTATGCACTGTGCCCATATTTTCAATGGCCTAGTTATTTTGACAAATACCTTCAGTTATGTTACTCATTTATTTTCAATTAGGAAACACCTGCCATTTCTTAAACTTCCAAAGATTACTCTTTCTGATTTGTGTGAGGCAGCGTGGAACTATTTTATTTTTTTTCTCTTCCAGGTTTATTCTATTTCACTTAAGTCATCAGAGACAAATTTACCTTGGCATTTTTATGAGGGCTTTTCTCAATGTGTTGACATTGTTATTCCTGATCATTTTTATTAGAATAAAGACTTGTATTTCAGAAAACTTTAAATGTCTAACATCTAACAGGGATTTCTCCCAGTATGTTTGAGCGGAGATAAATGAGCATTCTAGAATCAAGTTTTCTGTTTCAGGCTAGCCTTTTCTAGAATAATAGTTTCACAGCACAAATGGATTCTTACTTAATCAAACAGTCAGTTGAAACTAAGCCTTGTTTTCTTAACCATATTTTCCCTTATGCATTGAAATAAAATGAAGAAAAATAGAGTGTGAAATAAAATTTAACCTATAACATATTTTTTTTCAGACGGAAGATACATGTAAAACACAGCAAGCTCCACACACTGTATCTCTGTTTACGATTATGTCATACCAAAGATCATCTCTATTTCTAGAACTTTCAGAAAACAGCAAAGCCAGTTTCTAAAAGATTAAATTCAAGGATTTAATAATTGACTTTGGTCCAGTTGTAGCATTCCCACTAATGAGGCAATAGGGACAAGGAGATGATACTGTGTAATGAACAGGACCTCAATTCCCACTATAAGATAGAAACTACAACTAAATACCTGTTAAAGTAAAATGAATATGTTTTGATCTGATTTCTTCTTCTAAACAATCAACCTAAAATATAAGATTTTTAAAAATATTTTATGTATTTATTTATGAGAGACACGCAGAGAGAGGCAGAGACATAGGCAGAGGGAGAAGCAAGCTCCCTATGGGGAGCCTGATGTAGGACTCAATCCCAGGACCCCAGAATCACGACCTGAGCTGAAAGCAGATGCTTAACCACTGAGCCACCCAGGTGCCCCAAGATCTTTTTGATAGGCAAAAGATTCTCTTCGACAGAAGATTCTCTTTTTCGTGTTGATAGCTTGGCTAGTGTTCTTAAACTTCAGATATAGGGCCACTCAAATATAGAGAGCAAGCAGAGCTGAATGGTTAGATGCTTCCTCTGACGAGATTTCTTTGTTTCTATTGAATCCAAAGGAACCCAGGTTTTCATTATCCCCTCTTTAAGTGGGAGTGATAACACTTACCTCATTTTTTTCATGAGTTACATTCATTTATTTGGGGAAAAGTTAAGTGTGTTATTGTTGCTAGGCAGTTGTCCATGGGTCTCATGCATTTCTACTCCTCTTATGAAGCAAAGTAATAATTGCACTTTGTTACAGACCAACTTTTTAAAGATATTTATGTAGTGAGCATCTTTGGATGATAGAGATAGTGTCTCCCTCCAGAGCAAAAGCCAGGGATACTTATAGTCCAGGGTAAGAAATGTGATGCCTCCCTTTGGAGCTAAAGTCATGCATGCTTATAGCCCATTATGAAGATTTAAGTTTCCTAAACTTAAATCTCCTGTCCTCCAGTGCAACTCACTGTGTGTCCAGAAGTCTGTGCAGTCTATTCATGTTACTATTGAGGAACTAGGGAGAAAGGATAAATGACAGTAATAAGCTGACCTCATGCTACTTTCTCTGAGTTATGAGTCTGTTCTTGCCCAGGAAATTCATGCCTTCTGCCAGCATGCAAGAAACTGAGGCAGGCTAATTTGAAAGTAAGGCGATAAAGGTAGGATGCTTGTAAATAGAATAACATACCAAGCTCTTCACAGTTCTTGACAAATATGGACTAGAAACCCAGGTTGATGCCAGACTAAAAAGATTAATATGATCTCATAACTGACTTGGAAAAATTTGATCTATAAATTACAACAGTTCAAGTTATGCTGCAAATGAACTAGGATTTGTGGGGTTACAGAAGGAGATTTTATCTCTGCTGACTGACGGGATGCTGTGCAATGGGTCACTGCCCTGTGTTACACATGTGAGGCTCATCTTGAAGGAAATCCGTTTACATTCTCCTTTTTAAAAATATTCTTCTTTGTGAAATTCCTTATCAAGAATGGATTTTGAATTTTTCCAAATGCTAGGTTGAGAGTTATCAAGATATTTTTTTCCTACGACAATTGTGATAATTTTATAAGATTTATCCTAATTTTGCAACATCCTTACTTTAATAAAACAAACGTCATGTCATCATGGCTTACTATACTACTAACATGTATGTCCCCTTTGTGAATATTTTTTTTACCTAAATATACAGAATCAGAGTCAGAATGTGTTGTTGTTTTTCTTTTAAAATTTCAAAGTTTTGGGATGCCTGGGTGGCTCAGAGGTTGAGCATCTGCCTTTGGCTCAGGGTGTGATCCTGGAGTCACAGGATCGGGTCCCACATCGGGCTTCCTGCGTGGAGCCTGCTTCTCTGCCTATGTCTCTGCCTCTTTCTGTGTGTGTTTCTCATGAATAAATAAATAAAATCTTTAAATACAATAGATAAAATACTTAAATAAAATAATATTTTGAGTTTCAGTATTTTTTTACTTAAGGATTTGGATTTCTTTCACTTTTATGTGGCTTATAACTAGTTTAATGTCATTGAATTTATCCAATTTTTAATTTTTTTTGATAAAATTCTTAGTGAAAACATATATGCTTGTTAGCGCCTGTCTGTCACCAGGGAGAAAGCAGGAAAGAGTTGAACTCCAAGTCTTTCTCTAATTTGTTCTCCGAAAATTAAGTTTACTTAACTGTTCCAGAGTCACTTTCGATAAATATTTTCAGTACAGTTCATACAGATTTATAAGTACTTATTTGTGTAAACTTTAGAAAATGTATCTTATGGCACTTATGTTTCCTTATCTACGGATAATGTCCCTTAAGCATTTTATTTCTGTATTTGTAAATTCTTTCCAAAACTTTTCTTTCCTTAATTGGGTTAGCTATTAGCTTCTCTGTGTTTTTTTTTTTTTTTGAAATGAGTATTTATAATCTATTTATTCTAGTATCTTCAATGCATTATTTCCCCTTGTTAATATCACTCCTTTTTTTCTGTTTTGTTTGTATTTTTTTCTAACTAGTCAACTTGGATTATTATTTAACTTACTTTATATTTCATGTCGCTGTAATCTTGAATGCTCTGCACATTTTTCTGCATTCTGATATAGATACAGTCAGGTGTATAACAGAATGGTTCTGACATTCAGAGTCATTACCTAAAAATGTTGATGAAAAGATTATTATAAGAGTGTGGGATGGGACAAATATATTTCTCATTTTGTAATTTTGCATTGTAAAATGATAAATGCAATTGACATTATTTTCTATAATTTTAAATTTCACATTCATTTTAGATTAGTTGTATCATTAAATGTATTCATTCTTATCAGTCCTTCAGCTGTAGTTTTCGCAATCATGTTTTCATTGCTTGATGTTTTTCTTCCAGTAGGTTTCTCAATAATGGTGCATACCAAAAATATTCCCTGTGTTCTTTCATGTTTATTGCTATTGAATTTGAGTGACAGGAACAACATTTAGGTTCCATTTTCTTTCCTTGACAAGTCTGTGTGTATTAGTGTGAGCAACAGGATAAAATTTTTACCCATTGAAGTGACAGTATTTTTGCCTATCTGCCAAAAGAAAATCCCATTTGAATTCTGAAAATACTGCTAGGATCTGAATCAATATTTATTATTCTTATTTAACTTAACCTGACATACATTGTGACCTTCCACATTTTAGAATACAGTTTCAAAACCTTTGACAAATATTTTGAATTATACACTTGATTCTTTTTCCTTATTTCAATTTTTTTCCTGCAGCTTCTAAAATTTGTGGTTTATTTTTCTTGTGCCATTGTTTTCCATCTAATTCTTAAAATTATTTTTATTTGCACACTTTTGTCATTTTGGCCCTCTAAATCTCCTACCAAGTATATCACAATCTCTTTTCTCTTAATATTTGTTTATTTCTTTTTACTTATTTCTCTGGATGTTTTTAATCCTTTGATATGAATTTTCATGTTCTATTTTCTTCTTTTGAATCATACTAATTCTTTGAGTTCCGTGACTATGCTTTGTCATAGTGCTTCATAGGAGTAATTACACTTTTGAGGATTTATGTTTTTGCTTTATTTTGGTTGATAAAATTTGGTCATAAATTTCACTGTAATTTTTTTTCTGATGAGGTTTCTTTATAATTATTTCTAACTTGATTCCTTCCTTGGCACCATCCTCCTTTCTTTTTCTTTTTCTTTCCATGTAGTGTCCTTGTAATAGTGCCATATTGGCTCTTTTTCTTTCTTTCTTTCTTTCTTTCTTTCTTTCTTTCTTTCTTCTTTCTTTCTTTCTTTTCCTTCCTTCCTTCCTTCCTTCCTTCCTTCCTTCCTTCCTTTCCTTTCCTTTCCTTTCCTTTCCTTTCCTTTCCTTTCCTTTCCTTCCTTTCCTTTCCTTCCTTTCTCTTTCTCTTTCTCTTTCTCTTTCTCTTTCTCTTTCTCTTTCTCTTTCTCTTTCTCTTTCTTTCTTTCTCTTTCTCTTTCTCTTTCATCTTTCTTTTATTTTTAAATAACCATTTAAAGATGCAAATTTCTCCAGGTATTTAAAGTTGTGTGTAATTGGTCTGCTTTGCTGGTAGTGGTAGGATGGAATGGGACTCTACTCCAAATTAACTGAGACTTGGGACACCTGGGTGGCTTAGCAGTTAAGCGTCTGCCTTTGGCTCAGGGAGTGATCCCAGAGTCCCAGGATCAAGTCTCACATTGAGCTCCCTGTGAGGAGCCTCCTTCTCTCTCTGCCTATGTCTCTGCCTTCTATATGTGCCTCTCATGAATAAATAAATGAAATCATTTTAAAAAAACAAATTAACTGGACTTTTTTAATGATGGATGATTTTGTATGCATTTCTGTAGGTTTTTTTTTTTTTTCCTTTCCTTGCCAATGGAGATAGAGGATATGTTTTCTTAGTTAGGTATTTTCATTTCTTATGTTGCAACAGGGACAGACTGTGATAGATTTTACTTTGGTGGCCTCAGTGAACCATAGTCTTTTATACATACTCTTCTGTAGTACCCTCTTCCTGAATCTGGGATGACACTGCTTTAATCAGTGCAATGAGACAGAAGTCACAATGTGACAGTTTCAAGATTTCAAGATCAAGCATTGAGAAGGCCTAGCAGCTTCCATCTTTGAGTTCTTGGAATCTAGTCCCTGATTTCAATGTTCTTGAAACCCTAGGCGTCATCTGTGAGGAACTCCAAACAACATATGAAGAGGCCCCACTGAATCAAGGCCATGGCAGCATCACTTGCCAGCCATAGGAAAGAGGCCATTTTGGACCTTTCAACCATGTCAGCATCTCAACTGACACCACCCAAGACATAAAATAATTCAGTTCACTTTAATCATCAGATATAATTGTTGTTTATTTGAGCCACTGTGTTTTAGGGTGGTTTTCTGCATTGTAATAGAGAACTGAAATGACCAATTAGTTGTAGAGCACTGCTACTGTCACTTCTTTTCCTGTCATTAGAAGCTTTTGGACTCCAGCAGTAGAGTTTACTTTGAGAAGTATAATCTTTGTGTTCTAAAGCTACAATTTTTTGTCTCTTTCATTCTTATTCCTCTTTTGGTGATATTTTCTTGCCATTTGCTACCTGCATGGAATCTTCCTATCCCTACTGTCGCTCTATTGATTTTAGCAGCTCATGCATCTACTTGAGAGAACAGGACTTTTGAAGAAAGTAAAGTTGTATTGTTACCACTGTTTTCTTGTTTCTTTTAGATGTTTTTCAAAAGAGGGATGAAATGTAGGCTTAATGATAGTACGTCCAAACTGGAGATGAAAGGCTATCAACAAGAAAGGCTATCAACAATGCTCATAGGGTTGAAGTTCATTAAGCATTCTAGATTTTATTTTAGCAGACACTTGTTATTTTTGTTAATCGTGTTTTATTCTGGTGTAATTAACATACAGTGTTATAGTAATTTCGAGTATACAATACAGTGATTCAGCAATTCTATGCATTATTCAATGCTCACCATGATGAGAGTACTCTTAATCTTCTTTACCTGTTACACCTATCCCCCCACTGACCCCTCGGATAAGCATCAGTTCTCTATACTTAAAGAGTCTGTTTTGTTGGTTGCTCTTTTTTTTTTCTGTTTGTCTTACTTCTTAAATTCCACATATGAGTGAAATCATATGGTATTTGTCTTTCTCTGACTCCTCTGACTAGCATTATACCCTCTAGATCCATCCATGTTGTTAAAAATGGCAAAATTGCATTCTTTTTTACCCACTAATGCAGCAATAAATAAAGGGGTGTATATATCTTTTCAAAATAGTGTTTTGGTGGTTTTTTGGGGGCAAATATCTTGGAGTAGAATTATTGGATCATATGGTAATTCTATTTTTAATTTTTTGAGGAACCTCCACATTGTTTTCCATAATGGCCACACCAATTAGCATTCCCACCAACAGTACAGGATGGTTCGTTTTTCTCTACATCCTCACCATGTGGTTTTCTTGTGTTTTTTTTTTTTTATTTTAGCCATCTGACAGGTATGAGGTGATAGCTCATTCTGGTTTTGATTTGCATTTCCCTGATGATAAGTGACATTGAGCATCATTTCATGTGTTGGCTATATTCATGTCTTCTTTGGAGAAATGACTATTCATTCATGTCTTCTGCCTATTTTAAATTGTATTATTTTGTTTTTTAGGTGTTGAGTTGTAGAAGTTTTTTTTTTTTTTTATAAGTTTTGGATACTAATGTTCTATCAGATATGCCATTTGCAGGTATCTTCCTATTAAGTAAGTGGTCTCTCAGTTTTGTTGGTTTTCTTTGCTTTGTAGAAGCTTTTTATTTTTATGTGTTCTCAATAGTTTATTTATGCTTTTGTTTCCATTGCCTCAGGAGAACTATCTAGAAAAATATTGCTATGGCCAATGTCATAAAAACTACTGCCTATCTTCTGCTCTAGGATTTTTATGGGTTCAGGTCTCCCATTTAAGTATGCAATCCATGTTGAGTTTATTTTTATGTATGGTGTAAGAAATTCATCCAGTTTCATTCTTTTGAAAATAGTTCAGTCTTCCCAATAGCATTTGTTGAAAAGACCATTTCTTTTACATTGCATATTCTTGCCTCCTATATGGGTTTATTTTTGGGTTCTTTATTCTGTTCTGTTGATCTTTTTTTTTTTTTTAAATTAATTTTTATTGGTGTTCAATTTACCAACATACAAAAAAACACCCAGTGCTCATCCCGTCAAGTGTCCACCTCAGTGCCCGTCACCCATTCCCCTCCAACACCCGCCCTCCTCCCCCTCCACCACCCCTAGTTCGTTTCCCCGAGTTAGGAGTCTTTATGTTCTGTCTCCCTTCCTGATATTTCCCAACATTTCTTCTCCCTTCCTTTATATTCCCTTTCACTATTATTCATATTCCCCAAATGAATGAGAACATACACTGTTTGTCCTTCTCCGACTGACTTATTTCACTCAGCATAATACCCTCCAGTTCCATCCACATCAAAGCACATGGTGGGTATTTGTCGTTTCTAATGGCTGAGTAATATTCCATTGTATACATAAACCACATCTTCTTTATCCATTCATCTTTCGATGGACACCGAGGCTCCTTCCACAGTTTGGCTATTGTGGCCATTGCTGATAGAAACATCGGGGTGCAGGTGTCCCGACGTTTCATTGCATCTGAATCTTTGGGGTAAATCCCCAACAGTGCAATTGCTGGGTCGTAGGGCAGGTCTATTTTTAACTCTTTGAGGAACCTCCACACAGTTTTCCAGAGTGGCTACACCAGTTCACATTCCCACCAACAGTGTAAGAGGGTTCCCTTTTCTCCGCATCCTCTCCAACATTTGTGGTTTCCTGCCTTGTTAATTTTCCCCATTCTCACTGGTGTGAGGTGGTATCTCATTGTGGTTTTGATTTGTATTTCCCTGATGGCAAGTGATGCAGAGCATTTTCTCACGTGCTTGTTGGCCATGTCCATGTCTTCCTCTGTGAGATTTCTCTTCATGTCTTTTGCCCATTTCATGATTGGATTGTTTGTTTCTTTGGTGTTGAGTTTAATAAGTTCTTTATAGATTTTGGAAACTAGCCCTTTATCTGATATGTCATTTGCAAATATCTTCTCCCATTCTGTAGGTTGTCTTTTAGTTTTGTTGACTGTATCCTTTGCTGTGCAAAAGCTTCTTATCTTGATGAAGTCCCAATAGTTCATTTTTGCTTTTGTTTCTTTTGCCTTTGTGGATGTATCTTGCAAGAAGTTACTGTGGCCAAGTTCAAAAAGGGTGTTGCCTGTGTTCTCCTCTAGGATTTTGATGGAATCTTTTCTCACATTTAGATCTCTCATCCATTTTGAGTTTATCTTTGTGTATGGTGAAAGAGAGTGGTCCAGTTTCATTCTTCTGCATGTGGATGTCCAATTTTCCCAGCACCATTTATTGAAGAGACTGTCTTTCTTCCAATGGATAGTCTTTCCTCCTTTATCGAATATTAGATGACCGTACATTTCAGGGTCCACTTCTGGGTTCTCTATTCTGTTCCATTGATCTATGTGTCTGTTTTTGTGCCAGTACCACACTGTCTTGATGACCACAGCTTTGTAGTACAACCTGAAATCTGGCATTGTGATGCCCCCAGCTATGGTTTTCTTTTTTAAAATTCCCCTGGCTATTCGGGGTCTTTTCTGATTCCACACAAATCTTAAAATAATTTGTTCTAACTCTCTGAAGAAAGTCCATGGTATTTTGATAGGGATTGCATTAAACGTATAAATTGCCCTGGGTAACACTGTTCTGTTGATCTATATGGCGCTTTTGTGTCAGTAACATACTGTTTTGATTCCTACCACTTTTTAGTGTATCTTGAAACCTGTGATTGTGCTAAGCTCCAATTTGTTCTTTGTCAAGGTTGCTTTGGCTATTTGGGGTCTTTTGTGGTTCTATCTACATTTTAGGATTATCAAGTTCTGTGAAAAATGCTATTGGATTGCATTAACTTTGAGACTGCTTTGGGTAGTATAGACATCTTAATATTTTTCCCCAGTCCATGAGTGTAGAATATCTTTCCATTTGTTTATGTCACCTTCAATTTCTTTCATTAGTGTTTTATAGTTGCAAAAGTATAAATTTCACCTCTTAGTTAAGTTTATGCCCAAGAATTTTAGTTTTTATGCAATTGTAAATTGTACTATTTTCTTAATTTCTCATTCTGTTCATTATAGAGTATAGAAATGCAACATATTTCTAGATATTGGTTTTGTATCCTGGGGCAAGGATCTTACTGAATTCATTTATCAGTTCTAATAGTTTTTGTGGGAGTTTTAGGGTTTTATATATATAGTATCATGTCATCTACAAATAATGAAAGTTTTACTTCTTTCTTACCAATGTAGATGCCTTTTATTTCTTGTCTGATTGCTATGGATAGGACTTCCAGTATTGTTTCGAAGAAAAATGGTGAGAGTGGACATCCTTGTCTTGTTCCTGATCTTAGGGGAAAAGCTTTCAGCTTTTCACCATAATGTTGGCAGTGGTTTTTTTTCATAAATGGTCTTTATTATGTTGAGGCACTTTCCCTCTAAATCTATTCTGTTGGAGTGTTTATCATGAAAGGATATTGTACTTTGTCAAATTCACTTTCTGCAACAACTGAAACAATTGCATGGTTTGATCCTTTCTCTTGTTGATGTGATGTATCACATTGACTGGTTTGTGAATGCTGAACCACCCTTGCATCCAGAGATTAAGTTTCACTTCATCTTGGTGAATGATTTTTATGTATTGTTGGATTAGATTTGCTGATATTTTTCTGAGAATTTTTCATCTATGTTCATCAGAGCTATTAACCAGCAGGTTTTCATTTTTGTTTTTCATTTTTGCTTTGTAGTGTCTTTATATGGTTTTGGTGTCGGGGCAATGTTTGCCTCATTGAATGAATTTGGAAGCTCTTCTATTTACTTACTGAATGGCTAAAGAAGATAGATATAAACTCTTCTTTAAATATTTGATAGAATTCACCTGTAAAGCTGTCTGGTCCTGGGCTTTTATTGCTGGAATTTTTTTTTTTAATTACTGATTTAATTTCATTGCTGGTAATGAGTCTTCAAATTTTCTATTCCTGATTCAGTTATGGGAGGTGATGCTTTTAGGAATTTCTGTATTTCTTCTAGGTTGTCTAGTTTGTTGGTGTATAATTTTCATGATACTGTCTTACAATTTTTTGTATTTCCGTGGTGTCCTTTGTTATTTCTCCTCTTTCATTTGATTTTGAGCTCTAGCTCTCTATTTTGTTGTATTTTTAAAAATTTCTTCTTTGACATCTTGGTTGACCTGTTCATTGTTTAGTAGCAAGTTATTTAACTTCCATTCTTTTTAGATCTTTCTTGCAGTTGATTTCTATTTTCATAGAACTATGGTTAGAAATGATGCACAATATGATCTTTTTGAATTTTTGCGACAGGTTTTGTGGCCTATCATGTGATCTATTCTTGAGAATGTTCCATGTGCACATGGAAACAATATGTATTCTCTGTTTTAGCATTTCAAATATATCTGTTAGATCCATCTAGTACAATATGCCACTCAAAGCCACTATTTCCTTGATGATTTTCTGTTTGGATGATCTATCCATTGAACTAAATGAGGTGTTTAAAGTACCCTAAGATGATTGTATTACTGTCAATTGGTTTCTTTGTTTGTTATTAGTTGCTTTATGTATTTGGGTGCTTATACATTGGTGCATAAATATTTATAATTGCTATAAGTTCTTGCTGGATTGTTCTCTTCATAGTTATACATCATTCTTTTGTCACTTGTTACAGTTTGTTTTAAAGTCTCTTGTCTGATATAATAAGTATTATTACTCCAATCTTCTTTTTCACTGTCATTTGTATGATAAGGCTTTCCTTTTT
The DNA here is from genome assembly GCF_048418805.1 of Vulpes vulpes. NCBI lineage: Eukaryota > Metazoa > Chordata > Mammalia > Carnivora > Canidae > Vulpes > Vulpes vulpes. Next base: position 25,101,720 of record NC_132785.1, on the reverse strand, counting down.
TCTTCTCTTTGCATCTGTATGTATCTTTAGGCCTGAAATTAGTTTCTTGTAGGCAGCATATAGATGAGTCTTGTTTTTTTATCCATTACATCACCCTGTGTCTTGATTAGTGTCTTTTGACCATTTATTTTCAAAATAATAATTGATAGGTATGTACTTTTATCACTGTTTTTATCTCTTGTTTTTTAAATTTTTTTTTTTAAATTTTTTATTTATTTATGATAGTCACAGAGAGAGAGAGAGAGGCAGAGACACAGGCGGAGGGAGAAGCAGGCTCCATGCACCGGGAGCCTGATATGGGATTCGATCCCGGGTCTCCAGGATCGCGCCCTGGGCCAAAGGCAGGCGCCAAACCACTGCGCCACCCAGGGATCCCTATCTCTTGTTTTTTAATTGTCTTTTTGGATTTCCTCAGTTCTTCTCTTGCTCTTTTTCTCTCATGATTTGTTGTCCTTCTTTAATGATACTCCATTTCTTTTTTCTTTTTTCCCTTGAATATCTGTTACTTTTTTTTGATTTGTAGTTTCAATCCAGTTAATAAATACCATGCATATAGTAGTCTATATTAAG